>NC_046313.1:56901750-57219994 GCF_009819535.1 Lacerta agilis
AATATGGTGTTTGTCATGCTGATCACTTGATATTGATGGTACTGCTAATTTAAATGTGGAGGGGCAAGGGGGGTGTTGAGGCACATAAGGAGTCATTAGAAAGTTGAACTGCTTTTACCCACTAAACAGAAACCCTGAAGATGATCTAGTGGCCTGTGAATTGACATGGAAAGTATTGGGTGGTGCATTTACTTCTAGTTCTGCAGACAACAAAAAGCACCCAGGGACCTTTCCCCATTGGAGCACCTGCTGTTAAATGCACCCAAGTCTCTCCAGGGACTTATTTCTAAAGTTTACAAAATCAGATGTAACCATAATGTCCCTAGAAGAGCTGAGAACAGTGGTACCTCCGGTTGCAGACAGGATCTGTTCCGGAGGTCCAGCTGGATCCTGAGGTTTTCACAACCGAAGAGACCACTTCTGCACATATGCACGCGGCAAAAACCCAGAAATATACTTCCGGGTTTGCCACTTACATATCCTGAAGTTTACATAACCGGAGGGATACGTAAGCGGAGGTACGACTGTATTATATGGGAATATGACCTAGAACACAATGAATTTTGGCCGCACAGCCTTTATTAGGTGGTTACGAGGAGTCAAATAACAATTTGCAATAAATATAAAGATGTCCTGGTGGCAGTGAGGTGCTGGAGATTTCTGGAAGGATTGTCATTAGAAACCTAGTATGAATTGGTTTGGACACTTGCTTTTGCTGAAAAGCCGATATGTCAACTGAAAGCAGCCAAAAGACTAATGGACTGGGACTCATTCTGTGGTACACAGCACAGCTTTATTAAGCATCCTTCAGACGCAAAAAAAAAAGGCACTGGAGGGACTTGCTTGAATGATCAAGAAAACATACCAATGTTACTGCCTAACCTTATTACCCAGTCACATGCAGCTGATGTTTGTAGTGCTAGTTTTGTTAAACATACAATATACTCATTTTTAGACTTTTTACTTACAAGGTATAAATAAATTATTATTATTATTATTATTATTATTATTAAGGTTTTAAATAAAAGTTACAACCACCAAACAACTGCTATTGCTGAAATATTTCAGTCGTTGATCAGTTTTTCTTGTGCCTATCCCCAGACTATCACATATAGTGAGTGATTCAACAATCATATGAATTTATGCTCATTTGTCACACACCTGGCAGCACACAGGGAGAGCAAGTCCTTTCCTACTCATTTTAACATGAGTAGCATTGCTCCATGCAACTATGAAGAATTGGTTTTGAATAACATTCCAAAAAGGAGATCACTGCTGCTGTTGACAGTTCAACAAATTTCATCAGGACTGTCAAGTTAATACTATGGTCCTCACCATTTAATTCTTTCTGCAGATTCCCACTGAAGAACTTCAAGTGGACTGTGCTACTGGGAAGACCATTGGGATTTGTCTTTGATCACTAGAATAGGGTTGAAACAACAGAGAAGGCGGTACTGGAGGAAGAATACTTGCAAACAGCCATGAATATAGGGTATGGGAGGATAAAGAGAAAGAACCACTTATTTTCAAGCAAAAATTAAATCTAAACAGCTTTTTGTTTAGCACTATTTAGATGCAATACTGCCATAAGATTAGATAAGACTAAGGCAACACTTTTATGCATTTTATGCAACACTTTTTATGCATTCACTAGTTCTGACTGCATATTGGCCAGAAAGGGAATCTCATTGCTTGGGGTACGTGATCAGCTTTCCAAAATTTCAAAGACACTTTCAGCATCGAAAAGCAGAGACAGCTTGAGCAGCTGTTTGGCAAAGTCAACTGGTACTTTGCACCAATGCACAATCATAACAGTGAATGCATGTCAGTGAGAAGGCAAAGACATGTAGAGGAACCCAACACTTTCCATGGATAACAGATACCTTGAGACAGCACACATAGCACACATGCCATCTACCAGGCTATCCCCGTAGGGATGCAGTCACTGGTGAAGGTGCTCCCATCTGTCAGCATGGGGCTGGAGTCAAGAGCAACATGGAGTTGTAGAAACCACATGGGATTAGTCTTCCACAGTCTCGGAATTGCTTCCATGAACGCATTAACTATGGATGCAAGACAGCCTGTTCTGGCAACTGCTCCCATCAAAAATATGAACTGCAATGCACATCTACGTGCTCAGAAATAATCGTTACATGACCCAAGTAAATAGCTCCTTGCAGGGCATCTATCATTAGTGGTGGTGTCCAGCAAGCAATATGAGAGTCCCTACAGCAGCATTTCCGCAGCCTGATGCTATTAAGTTGTTGTGGATGACAACTCCCTCTGTCAGAGATGATGGAAGTTGTAGTCCAAAACATCTGGAGAAGGCTTCCCAATAGGGTTTCAGACTGATCTAAAGACAGAAGTTAAAAGTGATTAAGGAGGCTCATCCCTGCTATCCTCACTCCTCCTTCCTCTAATTATTCCACTGTCAAAATTCAGTTTGCAAACTTCTTAGGGCTTGAAATAGAGAACCCCTTGCCTTGAGCTCACCAGGTGACCTTAGGGAAGCACACACACCCTCTCCGTCCCCACCACCAGCAATTTGGGGATAATACTACTTTCCTACTTTACAGGGGAAATTGAAGTTTACAAGACAGTGGATGTAAAACACTCTGATTACTCAAGAGGGATTCAATGTTTTAGCAGTATTACACACATTGGTTATAATTAGCACTTCTAATATCATCAACCATTGTCACCACCATTGTCATTCCTACATCCAGGCAACTGAACTCAGCTCCAATAATTTCAGCAAAGTAGCAATGCTTGGAGCTCTGGTGTTTCCAATACTTTCAGCATCCCGGTTACTACAAGAAAGGAAATGAATGCATCCCTTCCAGTCATCCCACTCCCTTTCCTGCCTCTAATGCCATTCATTTCTCACAAGTTGAAGCCAGAAAGGAAGTCTGACATGCAGTCCACCCCCGATACCCCAATAACTGTTTGTTCAAATGTTTGTTCTCTGTGTTCTAGGAACAGGCTGGGGGTTTTGTTAGTGCTGCCCAACCATCACCTGAGCCGTCGAAGGTCGCACAGAACTTGGTGCTCAGGATCATAATTTTATATGCATAGCTGTATTCTATTATAACTTCTTATGCAAACCAAGGGGATACATATTTCTATGAAGACTGCTGAACAGCTACCTTTAATAATATATCCACAGCTACCCCAGCTATGGCCCCATGAAACAGCTCATGGCTCTACTGTGACAGCTGCCTGCAACTTAGTCTATTAAATGTGGTCGTCTCTCATTCTGAAACCCCATATACAGTTTATAACGAAGCTGCTTCCTTCTCACAAATTTCTCTCATCATGAACAAATGGGCAAAGTCCTCAGATTCCAAACTCTCAAAGAATCTAGGAGCAAGGGTGTACATCAAGATAACCAGTGCACAGGGAATGAGGCTGAGCAACTGATAGTGTACAGTAAGTCCACAGTTGAAAGCCCCTTCTCTCCCTCTCTCTGCAATTATTGGAGAGATGTGCAGATATACCATAAATGTGTATTGACACCAAGGATAAGAGACCAGTACACTGTGGGTAGAATAAAAGGTTTTGCCGATACGTTTTTGCAATAGGCACTGGATGGATCTCAACACAAATCAAATCTTTAGCAATGCCAGGAAAATGAGCTCTGAAGGAAAGAGACAGACCATCTTGCAAGCCTGACAATGTTCACTTATTCCTCCCCAAACACTGGGTATCAAACAGAGCAAAGTGCTTCCTCATGATACATTCCCACAATGACATGGGATTTATTTAGATACCACTCAGTAACAAAACATTATACTTTTCCGGGGGGAAGGTGGGTTACAGTACAGAAATATAGGTGAATACAGTTGTACCTTGTATCCCGAACACCTTGGTACTCGGGACATTTGGGCTCCCGAATGCCACAAACCCAGAAGTGACTTTTCTGGTTTGCGAACTGTCTTTGGAACCCGAACGTCCGATGGGGCTTCCGATTGGCTTCAGGAGCTTCCTGCAGCCAATCAGAAGCCGCGCTTTCGTTTCTGAAAATTTTTGGAAGTCAAACAGACTTCCGGAAAGGATTCCGTTTGACTTCCAAGATATGACTGTACTGAAACCACATCTGAGCTTATTCACACAGGTCTTCCAAATAATGCACAGACACTCCATGAGGCTAAAGGACAACAGTGAATAGAAAATGTCTACATGAACATAGTAACACATGTGGGTGCAGTTATTTGGACATATACTGCAGCTCAATGAAAATACACCATAAGGAAAAAGCTCTGACACAACTCTGGGCATATCAAAGTGGGATGTCTCACTGATTTCAATGGGGCATTGTATCTCAATCATTAGAAAGAAGTATCTGAAGCAGCATTCCATCACAAACCGATAGCAGCAAAAAGTTAAGTCATACTATGGGAAGGAACTGCATCTCATGTTTCTACTGCTTCCATATGCAGCAGAGCCTCAACTTTTTCCCTTTTCTGAAGGCATCCACTTCACAGTGTGCAGAGGAAGTGCTCTGCACATCCTGTTTTTCCAAGAAAGCAAAACTATTCTTTCAATAATTGTTTCACGCAGTTCAAATCCCGTCACAATGCAGGAAAAACACATTTCTATTTTGTAAAGTGGAAAACACTGCTACACCCTCTCCCCGTGTTCCAAGTATTATGTTTTATAATCTTAGTTAAGCATCACGGATATTGTAAATGAACAATACAAGACAAGGCCCTTCTATTATGTGTACTGTACCTATTATTGTTTGCCTTTTCGTGTGCTATGTTACAGGTCACTGGTGGTACTGGTTTTGTCTCTGCTTTAGAAGGAGACATAGGCATTATCTCCACAATGGATCTGTAAATGTTCTACATTCATGTTGGTTTAAGTGTCTAAAATACTGCCAGACTGGTTAAGATTTAAAAGATCTGAAATAAGCAACCAAAAGCGAGGAAAGCGTGCTCAGTATCGTTTTTGGCAGTTACTACCAAACTGTAAACGCCGGTTCACTTTGCATGCCTTTCCTTATATAATTAACCGTAACTTACATTTCTTTATGGAGAGGAAGTCTATCATGTGACCAGAATCACATCACAAGATCAATCACTGTGTTGATCAACCACAGTGATGGTCCGATCACGACGACATCCTGCATATCAGGGAACCACAGGTGGATCACACAGAGCCATTATCTAGAATGTCTGCACATGTCAAAAGTCCCCCCCCCCCACACACACACACACAACCTCACACCCCAAAATAAGTCAAATCAGCAACTGTGACAAAAAAAATTGCAGCAAGCAATAGTTACTAACATGCCACAACAGGAGACCAGATTGTGTGAATCAACCCTGTGTTACTTTACTAAAAATTCTAATGTTTCCATAGCAACTGTTTGGGCTCCCATAAGCACACTTCCTGTAGTTTTTTTTTATAAAAAGTTTTATTAAATCCAAACAAGTTAGCCTTTCACCTATGTAATTGCTGTGCCAAGGAATGAAGCGGGCATGTATTTGCGGATTAGAAAGTGAATTCCAGAACAGCTGAAAAGGGGGGGGGGGGATAAATTAAAAGGGAAAGCAGAGTTCATAGTAGAGCCAGCAGACCTGAATTTAATCACTGCTCCTGCATTCTTAACGTGTGGCTGGGCTACTGCCTGCTGTTCACAAGTCAGACTTAATTACATAGTTGTATTCTATTGTGCAAACGAAGCAGATATATAGTTCTATCAAGCAGATATGTATTTCCATGAGAATTACCACCTTTCTTTGTGGTTATTAAACTCAAAACGCAAAGTTAAAAGCCTGGTCCGATCGAGGAGGAATGGTTGCTCTCAAAACGACGATTGCCTCCTTCAAGTAGCAAAGACTCTTAAAACTGCACAACCACAGGGCGCCCCAGGTCAGTCGCTTGCAAAGCGATTTTCAAGTCTGAAAAACACGCCGAAAAGAAGCGGAAGGAGGGAGGCAGGGACGGAGGGAGGAAGAGAGAGAGAATTTCAAACCAGGGCCATCGGAGGCAGGAAGTAGAGTACGGAGAGAGAATCTGGAAAAGTGATGAAGGATTCCGCGATGAATGAGTCCGAGGTGGGGAGGGGAGGGGAAGGAGAGAGCTCGCACTGTGCAAACATCACACATCTCCAAAATACAAATAATAAGACAGCCTGCCAGCGAGGAGGAGGAGTGACGATCCTTTGGGCCACGACAAACAAACGCACGCAAATGAACCGCGCCACGCGGAAGGTTATTGCAGCAGCTAACTTTGGGAGTGATGCTAAATGGATCCGGCAGGGCTGTGCTCCCATGGGGATCGATCGGCCCACCGGAAAGCTCTGCAAGCCCTGCCACCCCTTCCCTACGGAAACACAAAGGCGCCTGCACTCTTCCAGTCGCGGACAAACACACACTTAATTCCCTCCCCTCCGACCCGCACAAACCTCTCGTCGTCCATTGTGCGCAGCCGGAGTGGAGCTTGAACTCTGCATGCACCCTCGTCTCCTGGCCTCGGGCAACGCTGCCGCCGCGTCTCCCACCGTTGTCCTCCTTGATCGGGGCGCAGCGAGCTGGGCGAATCAGTCAGCGCCTGTGATTCAGCATGGCTACAGTCGGCTCCCCTCCTTCCCTCCGCGGAGCTGCTTCCTCTCGCTCCTAAAACAGCAGCAGCAGCAGCAGAGCTTAGCGTTGCAGCAGCAAACAGAACACTCCCTACCCAGAGCTCCCCGCTGCTGCTGCTCTTGCTCCAGCCTCGACAGCCCACTCCCTTCTGCCTCGCCTCCTCCCGCTCCAAGCTTGCTACTCTACTAGTCTCCTGGCAACAGCAGCTGTGGGCATAGGTGCATTTGCACCGCCCCAGATGTTGCATTTGCACAGTGCATCCTCGAGGCCTTTTTTATTTTAAACACACACACTTGGCAAATGCAGCAGACCAAGAGAAATCACGTGCTTTTTCGCCTGATCTGGTAATTCACCCTGCTCCCAGAACTGACACTTTTTTTGGTTCCCTTCTCTCTCTCTCTCTTTTTCTACAGGATGCATGTGCATTGCATCACTTACCTATCTGGATTTTGATCCCGTCCTGTTCTAAAGTCCCCCGGCACAGGGAGCCACCTACTTAACACATAGGTAAAA
The DNA here is from genome assembly GCF_009819535.1 of Lacerta agilis. NCBI lineage: Eukaryota > Metazoa > Chordata > Lepidosauria > Squamata > Lacertidae > Lacerta > Lacerta agilis. Next base: position 56,908,854 of record NC_046313.1, read on the forward strand.
GCCGGTGAAAAGAGGAAATACTAACATCCAATGACACCAACCCTAGAATTAAAAAGTATTTCAGAGTGGGAAGGGCAAATTGATGCAAGTATTAGAATGCAAGGCAACTGCCCACCCTTTCCTCATCTGAACCACTGGCTAGGCTCTCCTCTTTCAGCCACAGAAAAACATCCTGGGAAATCTAGGCTGTATTCCTAAACTAAAAAGCATTCCCCACAGAACTTGGAGCATGCAGGTGACCAAGTTCCCAATGGGATTTGACTCACCCTTAAATGCCATACAAAGCTCAAACACACCTGCTGAGTTACAACTTTTCTTGTAATCACTGCAACGGGGATCAAGCCTGCAGATTCCCGTTGCAAATGTGTTCTTACCTTCACTAGTTGGCCTGTTTTCCATCTTACTGAATAGTTCTGTTTCTGTTTATTTATAAATAATCTAATAATCATCATTATTATTGAATTTGTATACTGCCCTTCATCTGAAGATCACAGGGTGGTTCAAAACATAAAAATACAACATGAGAACACAAAATACGTAATCAAACACAAGCAATAACAACCACACCTCCGATGAACACATTTAAAAGGCCATAGAATGTTAACCAGCCGAAGGCCTGGTTGAAGAGGAACATTTTCACCTGGTGCCTAAAGTATGTAATGAAGGAGCCAGGCAAGACTCCCTGGGGGAGCATTCCACAAATGGGGAGCCACCGCAGAAAAGGCCTGCTCTTGTTTTGCTGCCCTCCAGGCCTTCATGGAGGAGGCACACAAAGAAGGACCTCACATGATTATCACAGCATCTGGATTGATTTATGTGGGGTGAGGCGGTCCTTGAAGTATTGTGGTACTGAGCCGTTTGAGGCTTTATAGGTGAAAAACATCACTTTGAATTGGACCCAGAAACTTATTGGAAGCCGGTGCAGTCCAGCCAGGATCGGTGTAATATGCCCCCATGACTTCGAAAAGAACTATTCAATCAAAATCAAAAATTTCATAACCCATTATATATTAACCAAACAACTACACAGCTCTGTCTTTGCAGTAGATTTTATATATTGTCACACATAAACATGCAAATGTAAGCAGCTTTCTAAAATATTTGAACAAATACCTGTCTGCTGAAGGAACAAACAGCCTGTTCTTTCATCTGTCCTATACATTTCCACTCCTACAAAGAGAAAACAGAACATGTCAGAGGAACACTGTTGGTTTGCCAAGACTAACTAGTGGGTAAGAGTGAGCTTCTGAATCGTTGGTTATAACCCTTATTAACTAAGTGATCTTAACCAGGTTGCAGTTTCACAGCCTGTTTACCATATGAAAAATGGTTAATTTCTATTAGCGGTCAAGGTACATCTTTTGTCAACAGAATACAGATATATTGCTTCCCTGCAAACTTACATGTTATGAGTCCTTTCTCTTGCCCACAACAGGCTTTTTTTTCTAGGTGTGCTTTTCCTGCAGTTTGTCCACTTTATTGCTGTCCGCCTGAAACCATTCAGCAATTTAATTTTTGTCCATGTTGCATTCCAGCCATAATGTGCTACAGTGTGCAGAAATAATGTTTATTTAAGCATTTACTATTGATACTACATGCTGCTTGTATCTTGGTCTCTCCACCACACCTGTTAGAAACCAAGGGCAAACGGACTACAGTCTTACCATTCATTTATAGAACTTGCGGGTGACAAAACAGGTCACGCCCAAATACGTATTGGGCAAAGCATTTCAGCAAGGTATTAAAGTATCCTTTGTCTACTCCCAGACTCCCTTCAAAGCTGAACTAGTGGAAGTTGTTTTTGCTAGAATTCCCATGCACTGCCCTTCCCTATCAGCGCTGCTATAATTCTAAATGTACTTATTTAGATGCCCCCATTGAAATTTCTAGTTAATATTTTTAGGGTCAATGTTTTAAGCTGGCAAAGTAACTTGGAAAGCTGTTTGAGAGGACGAGTGGAACTTCCTTATAATCTCCCCTGTTTAGTTTAAAAAATACTCCTAAGGAGATCTTTCTTTCCAATGGATTCTCCCCCCCCCCTTTATGGACAAGAATTCAACAAGCAAAACATTGTGTTAAACAGAAATAGTGATAGCACACAATTAAATACACATGAGTTCTCCAAGGTGGGGAGAAGGACAGCAGGGAGACATTGACTGTACAATGGTACCTCGGGTTACAAACACCTCGGGTTACAGACTCCGCTAACCCGGAAGTAGTATCTTGGGTTAAGAACTTTACCTCAGGATGAGAACAGAAATCGTGTGGTGGCGGCGCAGCGGTACCGGGAGGCCCCATTAGCTAAAGTGGTACCTCAGGTTAAGAATGGTTTCAGGTTAAGAACGGACCTCCGGGAACGAATTAAGTTCGTAACCAGAGGTGTTGCTGTTGTTTAGTCGTTTAGTCGTGTCTGACTCTTCATGACCCCATGGACCATGTGTTTCCTGCTTGGCAGGGGGTTGGACTGGATGGCCCTTATGGTATCTTCCAACTCTATGATTCTATGACCAGAGCACACCAGGCACTCCTGTCTTCTACTGCCTCCCGCAGTTTGGTCAGACTCATGTTGGTAGCTTCGAGAACACTGCCCAACCATCTCGTCCTCTGTCGTCCCCTTCTCCTTGTGCCCTCAATCTTTCCCAACACCAGGGTCTTTTCCAGGGAGTCTTCTCTTCTCATGAGGTGGCCAAAGTACTGCCTTGTTGTGGCGAAGGGGCTTGAATAATTCAAAGAAGCTATGAGCTATGCTGTGCAGGGCCACCCAAAACGGACAGGTCATAGTGGAGAGTTTTGACTAAACATGATCCACCTGGAGCAGGAACCGGCAAGCCACTCCAGTATCCCTGCCAAGAAAACTCCATGGACAAAAACAACCAGAGGTACCACTGTACAATTAAGCAGGGTAGAAAAGGAACCAAATTTTGGAAACTATTAAACTCCTCAAAATATGAGGTGTGGATGATGGCTGTTGAGCAAGGACTCTAGGCTCTTATTAATTCCTCCTTGTCCTACGAGACATAAGGGCACTCCATAAATTCTCTATGTTCAAATTAATCACAGCCGCATAGAAGTGTTACTGTATTGAGGTTGATTTCAGCATGGATAAAATGACCCTTTCAGCACATACCTGATGGAACATAAAGTGCAGTGGCATCCATCAGACTCACATTTGAAACTTTGGAATAATGTTTTCCCATAAAACTCTGTGAGAGATGGGTAGGTAGGAGAAACTGTTTACTGAGGAGGCCTGCATTCTCATGTTTTTTTATGAAAAACTAATAAAAAACATTTTTTTTAAAAAAAAACCATGGATAGTATGCTTAATGCCTTGGAGAACTTACAAGGAGAGGCAGACCTAAATGTTAACTGAAAGCTTCCATAGTATAAGGGTGTGAGAGATTATTTATGAGTCCTACCTACATAACTCCAGTATTGCCAACTGCAGCTCTGGGCCTAAAAAGCTACAAGTACCCTTTCTCCCATCACTGCAGTCCTAGATAGATGGAAAAACACTCTGCCATACATCTATTTCCATATGTTGAAGCCACAGTGTGCTCCTGTTTTGGATTCTAGCCAACCATGTCCTCATTTGAAAGAGTCCATAATAGTTTCCCTCCCAACTTCTCCAATTTCCCTCCAACAGTTGGCAAGCTCAGGGCTTGGAAAGCTGTTTTTTTGGGGGGTGGGGTTCGCCACCTTAATGAATTTTACCCTTAACAATTATTCACACTTCTGCAAACCTTAGGGTTCTTGTAGCCTGTCCTGTCGATACCTCCTTCTTGTGCATGGCTAGTGTAGTTTTGGACACACAAGGAGTGACACACAAGAGTCACTATTTCTACAAGGCCTTGCAACAAAATGTTCCACAATATCCCTGAAGTTTGTTACCTGTAGCTGAAGGGGTTGAAAAATAGAAGCCGCATCAAAGACTGAGTAACTGATCTGGCTTGGGTCTTTAACCATGTGCAGAAACTGTTTTTGAGCATTTAAAAGGGAAACCATTCTGCACCAAAATCAATGGAGCATGAGGGTTTTAAATGCAATTCAGTGCTTGATTTGGCCTGGGAGAAAGTCTGACCTTGACTGCAACTCAAGCATGGAGGGTTTTTGTGTGGGAATCCAAACCCACTTCACAACTAGTCTGCAACATTAACAGGGGACTGCAGTGCCATGGACGCTGTAAACTACTCTTAGGAATAAGGCACAGCAGCAAACTACACTGCAGTTTTATATTGCCCTTAGCCAAACCTGCGCTTTGAAGATAAAATCATTGAGTAACATTGCAACCTGAATGTATTCAGTATGAACTACCCTGCAGGGCTGTGTGAACCTCTTCCCCCAGACACAGCCTCTTCCAACCTGCAAAATGCACAAGGAGTTGCATTTGCTTTGGAATCTCTCTCTCTCTCTCTCTCTCTCTCTCTCTCTCTCTGTGTGTGTGTGTGTGTGTGTTTTCACACTAATTAAGAACTAAGTTCAAGATACTTTGGGGTAGGTTTTTTCGGAGGGAGGTAAGGTTGGATAGACATGCTGGTGCCCAATCCCAGCTAAATTAAAATCCTATGTATCTCTATTGACTTTTCTGACCAGCTTTGACTTCTAGCCCTGGAGCATTTTAAAACAGGTAACCTGATTTGCAGCAGAAAGCAGTGTTTCTCCTCCAACCGCTCCATTCCATTTCCCCCGCCATCTGGTTTTCCAGGTGCTCCCCCCATCAGTATTCCATACCCACTGAGAACATGCTCAGTTTCATGGGGCTATTGAGGGGTGGGGGTGGGCAAGGGTGTTATAAAAAAGTTTTGTACTTAAGAACTCAGTACACACTCAGCCTGCAGCTACCTCCTTTTGGTTTGTGGGCTCTGTCGTTTTTCGCCACATTAAGTGCAGGCACTCTCCCCTAAAGATCAAGAGAGAGAAAGTTAGATCGTTTTTAAGCGAAGGGCAGCAGCATCAATAGTATAGGACCCTCTCAAAAATCTTACCCTAGCAACCCTAATCAAGACAGTATAAAGGACCTCTTAGCTTTCATAAATTAATTCACATGGAGACTGATCTTTTTCTGGAACCTCTGTAATCCTAGCTCTGACACTGTGTGTTAGAATCACTAGCAATCCAAATCATCAGATTTGCTGTGCCAGCAAATGAATGCTCAGTATTATCACACTAGTGCCAAGGATTGAGATTTAGGTAGAGTAAGCTGAAGTAGAAAGAAAATTGGTACTGGTATTTATTGCTTACATTATTCAGCCACTTGATTTCTCTCTTGAAATCATTCATACAAACCTAGCATTCTGAGGACTAATTCTAAGGCTGCTAGCGCGCTAATACACTTGCAGCACAAAAAATATAGTTTCTCTCAACCTGAAATTGTTCATGTTTGTCCTCATATGCTGCGTTGATTCTAGATCCTGCTGACCACAAGGATGGGTGTGGTTACAGTGGTACCTCGGGTTAAGAACTTAATTCGTTGTGGAGGTCCGTTCTTAACCTGAGGTACCACTTTAGCTAAAGGGGCCTCCCGCTGCTGCCACCGTGCGATTTCTGTTCTCATCCTGAAGCAAAGTTCTTAACCCGAGGTACTATTTCTGGGTTAGCGGAGTCTGTAACCTGAAGCATCTGTAACCCGAGGTACCACTGTATTTGTTACACATTTGAAAACCTTCTCCTTGGTAAGGTTATGGGTGGTTGTGGTGACATGTTTTAACGTACATATTGTTTTTTTCCCTTGACCTTATTTATGTGGGACTTTGTTTTTGTTTGTTTGTAAGTCAAACTGGGTAAGCGCTGGGACGCGGGTGGCGCTGTGAGTTAACCACAGAGCCTAGGGCTTGCTGATCAGAAGGTCAGCGGTTTGAATCCCCACAACGGGATGAGCTCCCGTTGCTCGGATCCCAGCTCCTGCCAACCTAGCATTCAAAAGCATGTCGAAGTGCAAATAGATAAATAGGTACCGCTCTGGCGGGAAGGTAAAACGGCGTTTCCGTGCACTGCTCTGGTTCGCCAGAAGCGGCTTAGTCATGCTGGCCACATGACCCGGAAGCTGTACGCTGGCTCCCTCGGCCTATAGAGTGAGATGAGAGTGTGACCCCAGAGTCGTCCGCTACTGGACCTAATGGTCAGGGGTCCCTTTACCTTTACCTTAAGTCCCATTAGGTTGCCCTTGGGCAAGATAAAGCAACTAATGGATTTAATAAGTAAATAAGTAGGTTTTTCACAACTTTTCCTCCTTGCACATTCCCTTAGTGAATGGAGGAGGAAGTGGTGATTGTGATCTTGGTATACACCCATCTGTGTCATTGGGCAGTAGTGGATACACCCCCATTGCCAGGACTGCCTACATGTGTTTTCAAAAGCGATACCGAATAGGATCAGCCACACTGACTTTTTAGTTGAAAAATGAAACATTGTCTCAAGAAGTGCTTTTTAGAGGCAAAAAAAACATGCAACAGATCTAGATTATGTGTGGACTTTTTACAACTACCTTTTTCTACTGACTCTAGAAAAAAATGTAGCCCTAGGTTACAGAACTACACACATTTTGGACTGCGCTGAACAGACACTTTATTTTCTGAGTAAAGACACACGATTGCATTGTAAAGCTGGCTATTTTAAAGAGATACAGTACTGTACTAAGTTGAAAAAGAAACTGATTTACAACATGGAGTACCGGTAGATAACCCTCTGGGTCCCTTTCCAACTCCTACAATTCCTAGAGGTTTTAATTCATGTATGCACTCTCCAAGTTGGTCAATATAGACTTCACGTATTTCTACACATTCTTTTTCAGACATTATAAAATTGTCATTCGTTCTGAAGCAGCAGCAGCAGTTGGTCATAGGCAGCCAGAGGCTGCTTTGGGTCAGAATCTGACCTCTCAGCTATCTTATTTATATGACTGAAGTCTATGGGTCAACATTTCTTTGTGACATATTTGTATTTTGAAAATCAATCACTACACCCTAGTGCAGCAAATATTCACATCTATGTAACAGCCATTTAGGAGCTGGACAAAATATAAACAGATCTATAATTCTTGTATGTTGTAGAGTTCAGTAATCTATTGACCTATTTTTATGTGGAACTGCTTTATGAATACTTGTAGGTGTTGAAAAGTTATAATTTTCCAGCATTCCTGCATAGCCCAAATTACAGAAGAGGTTAAAGATCAAATATTATTCTATAGGATTATTTGAACTAAGTATGAGTAGCGCCAGATCAGACCAGTTGTTCCCCTGGTTGCTCATTGGGTAAGGATTGTTTTATGCTGCACAGCAGTGCAGGTATGGTTGTGTTTTCACAGGTAATTTTTGGATAAGCTTATGCAAAGCTGACTTTCATGAGAGGTCTCTTGGGCCCATATGTTTGCTTCTTTTAAATGAACTCCGACTAGAACTCACCTTTACCCTGCAGATCTATGCCCTCAGAAATTATTAAAACTGATAGCAAACCAGATGCTTTTCCAGGCAATTACTTGTATGAATAAGCACCACACAACTGAGCACAGACCAATTATAATTAATCCCAAGTAATTCTTTAGCATTTTCAGCAGTTAGGAACGTTAAATTTGGTAAGGTCTATGAGACAGTGCATTAAAAAGATTAGTTGGTTGTGGAAACAGTCAATTCAAGTCCACCATTGCTGATGATACTCCCTGGGTGACCTTAAGTAACTTAGTATCTCTCAGCTTAACATCTGATATTTGATCTCATGGCTCATTCACCAATGCAAATAACTAAGTAATGAACATGCATGTGTAAATCACCATTAAGTTTAGGTTTTAAAAAACTCAGTTATTTATATCAAACACTGGGAACAAGCTTAGTTATAAAGCATTCCTCTCATTTGCTTTATAAACACACTACATGTGAACACCATCCCAAATTGTCGTTAATGTTATAACATAAAATGTGAATACTCAAAGAGGCACCGTTAACCATATGTGATAAATAGTATGTTGAACTTCAAAGTTTAATCTCACAGCTTATTTAGATGTATGGTGTATGAATTATTTCTAATACACCTGCTTAATAAAATTTCAATTTCTGAACTAAAAACCATACCTTCCTTCAGGGTAGCATGACAAGACGTATGGGATTACAGCATCTTGCATGAAATGTGTCACAATCTGCATTGTTGACAGAGAGCTTTTCAGCATATCTATCCCAAGAAAGCTGGGGGGTGGGGGTTTCAAGGTCCCTCGTCCATTCATGTAAACATGTAAGAGACAAAACGGAGACTTTAGAGCTAGATCTAATCCAAAGAAAACACAAGAGGATCTATGGAGAAACAGTCTGCCAAACTTGTGAAGCAGCCAGAGTGGTGAAGACAGACAATGCACAAAGAACACCAAATATCAAAAAGTTTTAAAATGTTGTAGAAACTAAATTGTAGAATTTAAGCGCACAAGTTGTTTCAAGCCAACATATCCACATCAAGCTTAATTTTGCCTGTGTTCATTTCCTTTCATATACAACTGATATATGAAGGGGGAGAGAAAGCATCTCTAGACACAATGATTATTCTAATGACCAGATAGTAAGCAGTGAGTTATGAGGCTAAAATAAAAGCACAGGGCTGAAATTTATTCCACTTCACCAAGTTAATCACTCATTAGACCGACTGTTCAAACTCATGAGCAACTAAGCCTCCAGCCTCTCATTTCAGTGAACCCCACACTCTTATCTTTAAATTGTGCATCTCAATGAACATTAAAACAAGGTTTCCAATTTTGTGATCCCATATATAAAACACAGATTAAGGTAAACCACTACCATTATTAATCCTGTTAGGAACCATACCAGAATATTGGTCTCCAATACTGTACTCTTATGTAAGGTATCGGTTATCTGCAATGGGGTGGGATCAGAGTACTATAGTTGCTTCTTTCATCCAATGTATACACCGTATCTGGCATGATGTAAAAAAACTATAGAATTTAGGCGCAGTTAGAAATTGGCCCAAGATTGTTAACATACTGCACTTGATTTTAATTAGACCTAGACCTACATTACATGTATTGGAAGCTTGGCACACAGCTTCTGTTCTTAAACTCTGGCCAAGAAAACTGCCTGTTTTTGGGAAACTCAGTTGAACGTGGGGGGGGGGGGCACATAAGATACACTGGTCTTAACAGAACAGTAATTGAACTGTGAAGTATTGGATCGTTTGTACATTTCTCCATATACAGGAATGCTTTCGTTTCAGGACTCAGAAGTGCTGGTAGTCAACCTACTGTAATTGAAAGTGGCCTCTTTTTTGCATCAAGCACTTTCGGCCTTCAGCTTCTACTGTTTACAACATATGGCACACTCTCTTACAAGCAGATCACTTGAAAGTATGCAATGGCAGCTAAAGAAAACTTTATGGCGCATGCACCCATTTTATAACTGTTAACAAACAGTGGTACACCACCAGCATTTTCCTTTTATGAGGAATATACATAATCATGCTGCAGCTTATAAGCAATAAAGCTTTAGTGCCAAAAACTAGACCAAGGTATTACACATAGCAGCATAAAGGGACTAGCACCATATATAGTCACTACCAGAGATGTCACCACTAGTTTCGTATTCACATCCTGTTTAGTCTGTTCACAATATTCGCGATTATCAGATGCTGTATTATTGCATCAGGTAGTTTAATTCCTCTAGACATGCATACTCAAGCATTACTACCCAACTACAGTACTGAAAATATGACCAGCAAAGGGGATCCAAAATGCCACCCACTGCATGTTATGTGTTGTAAAAGGCATTCCCAGTTCCTCATCGATTGTTCTCACCTTTCATTCTTGGCATCTCCAGCATTTCCCTAATATTAAGTCCATAACTAATAGTTTTGTATGCCAACTTTTTTTAAGCCTTTAAAAAGCAGAGATCAGACCACCACAATTACAGACAGAAGCTAAACAAAAAAGCTGTTCAGGCATTTTGTCTGAACACTCAGAGGTCAGTCCTATCTGCATGAGCTTTCTTATCTTCTTTGTAAGGAAGAATAAAAAATTTAACATATCTAATATTTGAAAAAGGGGAGCCTGTTTGCTTTAAGGTGTCTTAGCCTATTTTTTTGAGACAGCATAACTGTTTCTAACAGCCTTTCAGAGGAACTGAGGTTTTTATATTAAATAAAGAAAATAGAACACACTGCTGTGAAAGACCTGCAAACAGAACATGTAGTAATTGATAAAAAAATATTCTTCTGCTATAAGTGCATGAGCTGCAAAGCCACAAACCACCTAATGTGGGTATTAGGCATTCTTAGTGTTTTCTGTGAAGGAAAAGCATTACATGCTATCAAATAAATTTAAGAATTGATGTCTCACTGCTTTAAAAAGTTGGTAACTTAATGCACGATAACTGATCAGCAATTGACCTGTGGTGTTTTTATGCATCTAAACCAAGTTATGAAGTCAAGCCAGTTTATTGTTGTACAGTCACTTGATGTAACTGTTGTACTTCTAGAGCAAACTACAATTAACTAATGGAACATGTTCTTTCAGATGTCTTCAACCTGCATAAGTAGCTATGAACTTTCTCCAAGACAATAATCAATGCAAATCTACTTCAACCACCATAAAAGCCTAGTACAGTACAAATAACTACTTCAACCTTGCAGTAAATCTTTATAAAAGCCTGACTGAAAGCTTTTTGACCAAATACCATCTAGCTTGTTTCAGGAGCTAAGTCCTATGTAAAAGTTTTGAGCCAGCAGTTTAAATGCAAAGTAGTTAGAGAAGGCCATAAGACATTGGTTGAAGTCTGAATATTTTAAAAACAGGAACATTTTAGCCATTTCATACATACTCACTGAAGCATGTGAAGAATTCAATTCTTTATTTGCAATAATCCATAACTAGTCTATATTTCTATTGAGGAAGGCAGTTTCTCTCTAGAACATTGCTAATAGAACAACAAACTTCAATTCTACTGTGTGAAAGGGCTACAAATACATCAAGCAGACTACAGAGATTTTGATTTACAACTGGCACCTAGGTTACTGGCTCATTTATCAATCACCTAGCACAAAATTTGAAGACTGGGCAATTTAATTATTTAATCAAGAAATTTACTTATGGGTATGTCAGATGTATTTCTTTTCAGCCAATGTCCAGGATTTTTGTTGGCATGCAGATGTGACCTTTGCAATTTAAAGGACTAAGTGTCTATAGATTTGAGAACAGTTTTGGTCTGTTGTAGTAAAGCTTATAGCAATGGTCAACTATTCTGCCAGCAGGTGGTGCTCTATAAGATTCTTGGCTCCTTTAATAAGAACAAGACAGAATTCAGTTGAAATGACCTCACTATGCAAACAAAGTACTTTTAACAGAAGAGAAAGCATCCTCCCCCATAATGGGTAGTTTACAGGCAAGCCAATAAATAACACAATGTGAAACTGAGCAATCTGAAAATTTGAACACTTATATGAAAAAGCACATGCTGTAAATGTGTCAGAACGACATATGTTGATGGAGAACAACCTGTACAAAAAAACAGACTTAACTGTGTCAGCAAGACAACTGCCCAATTACAAAACAGTGGATGTACAATAAAGTATTTTAACTGACTACATCCACCCGTGGGCTTTTCAAAAATGGGTGTATATCTCTTAAGTATTAAATGCAATCTAGTGGGGCAGCAAAAAAGTTGAGACCTTTACTAGAAACACATGTAGAAATCTGAGCAGAAATAACTTGTTCGACTAAAAAAGCCTTTGCTTGAACTGTATGGAATGAACCCTAGGAAAAAAGACATGTAAAGGTCAATGAACACAATGATTTATTTAAAAAAAAAAATGTAAAAACCATTTCTCTCCCCCCTCCCCCTTTACAGCCACGGGAGCAGAGCAGATTTTGTAGAAAAAAATGTTTAGGTATCCAAGTCCTTACAAAGTTAATTCCCCTTTCCCGCCCAACCCCAAATAAACCAAAATCAAAACGGTATCTTATTCCTAGTATAAAAACGACCAATGTCCAAGCAATAAAAAAATAGAGTCCATCAATGACTAACACAAAATCGTTGTGTGTGAGGAGGCCCAGTCCATCTTCGGAAAGAAGTGAAACAGGCAGCAGAGCGACTCCAACAAGAATAATTCGAAAGCAGCTCCGCATCAAGGGAGCCTTTTCGTACGGAGGTGCCCCCTTAGGGCGAAGAGTAGGGGAACTATTAAGAACCTGGCCCGGTACAACAGAGGGCATACTCCATGCAGACAATACCGACACCCCCAGAACAGTAATGGGCATTTCCCGCTTAGAAGGAGCCGCCGTAACCTCCCCCACCATAACCGCCTCTGTATGGTCCACTGTTACTGCGGGGGCCCCAGCCGCCGCCGCCCCTCCGCCCCCCGCGCCGCCGCTCTTCATGGGGCCGTAGGAGGACTGGTGCTGGCTGTAGCTGCCGAAGCCGCCGTACCCGTTGCCGTAATCGCCGCCGCCGGCTCCTCCACCGTATGAGCCGCCTCCGTAGGATCCGTAGCCCCCGCCGCCTCCTCCTCCGCCGTAGCCACCATAACTGTTATAGCCGCCGCCGCCGCCGCCTCCTTTGGAGAGCCCGTTGTGGTCCCGGTTGCCTCCGCCTCCCCTTCCTCGCCCCCGTCCGCCCCACCGCTCGACCTGGAGGAGCCCCCGCCGCCGCCGCCCTGGATGTCTTCCTTAGGCACGGCCTTCTTGACCTCCACGCGGTGGCCCTGGATGGGGTGGAACTTGACCACGGCGGCCTTGTCGGCGGCGTCGTGGTTCTGGAAGTAGACGAAGCCGAAGCCGCGCTTCTTGCCGCTCTGCTTGTTGGAGATGATCTCGGCTTTCTCCACGGGGCCGAACTGGCTGAAGTGTTCCACCAGGTCGTTCTCGCCCAGGTCCCCCTTGAGGCCTCCGACGAAGAGCTTCTTCACCTTCGCGTGCGCCCCCGGCCGGGCCGAGTCCTCGCGGGAGACGGCCCGCTTCAGTTCCACGGCGTTGCCGTCCACCGCGTGCGGAGAAGCTGCCATGGCGGCGTCGGCCTCCTCGACCGCCGAGTACGTGACGAAGCCGAAGCATCGGGAGCGCTTGGTCTGCGGGTTCAGCACCACCACGCAGTCAGTCAGGGTCCCGTAGGCCGCGAAGTGCTCCCGCAGCCCGGCCTCCGTCGTCTGCACGTTCAGCCCGCCAATGAACAGCTTACACAGCTGGGAGTTCTCCATGCCGGAGCCGCGGCCCGCCACACGCCGCCTACTCGCCGCTGCCGCCGGTAGGGGGCAGCTGCAGCCTACCAGTACACCGGCGGGTGCGCTACGAGGTCGGTTCGGAGGGCCACCCGAAGGCCTAGGCTGCCACCGGTAGAGAACGGGGAAAAAAGGGGGTGGGGAAAAGGAAAATGCACAAAATGGCGGCTTCCACTCCTCCTTAGGCGCGCTCGCAGCCGGCGACTAGGGCCCACACACAAAGGAAACGGCGGGTGGCCACGCCCACCTTGGAAGCGCGAAGCACGCCCCCCCCCTCCGTTTCCCCTTGTGCCAAATGAGGCAAAGAGGAACCGTCGCTGTCTTTTGCGTCACTTTGTTGAATGACAGCTCTGATAACCAATCGGGAAGGGTTCTTTTTTTTTTTTTACCACCACAAGGTTTTGCCGGGGAGCGGGGAGCTTTTTAAAAGTAAGCTGCTGAAAAGGCCCGTGAGTGACGTCCCAAAGCACCTATCGCGTTCCGATCTTAAGACGGCCTCGTGCCGAAGGGGAAACAGGGAAGAGAGAGAAGCTGCGCGCTAATACGGCAGCGTTCAAAGCCAACAGCCAATGGGCATTCCCGCTTGCTGGCGCGCGCTCTTTCCCTCTGGGGCCCCTGCCATCCGGGGCTTGGACGGGGGCGGGTAGAGAGCGCAGAACTCGTTTTAAAAGCCGAGTGCAACTGACGACACCTCGTCAGAGGCGAGGTTTTAACGGTGCCGTTGAAGCGAATGCACCGGGTCCCGAATAATAGCTTCCTCCACCACACGCATCCACAGAGGGAGGCACAAAGGTCCTGCCGGGTACAGGTTTCCACGTGGAAATCTGTACACCATCTTTTTACTGCGTTTCTGACGGCGCTTCTGCTGGCTCTATTTCTACGCGTGTCCTCATCACACGTACACACACCGCGTGTGCAGTGCAAACATGTTTTGGCTGAAGCTTAAGATCATAAAGAAGAGCCTGCTAGGTCAGCCCCACCCAGGCCAGCAAACACTTCTCAACAGTGGCTGAACCAGTTGCCCGTGGGAAACCTGCAGTAAGCAGGATTGAGCACAAGAGCACTCGCCCCTCATTACCAGCAACAGAAGCATTACTGCCAACCGTCATGGAGACAAGAGCATAGGCACAGTAGCTGGTCACCATGGATAGCCTTTTTAAATATTTATTGAATTTTATAACAATGATACAAATCTCATTGATTGTGTTATTTACAGTTATTCTCCCCTCCCCTCCTCTGGACTTGCCTCAACTGCTGAGTTATTTAGTTTTATTTATCTTAGACTGCTTTTCCTACACAAAAATAAAATCCCTTATTCTCTAAAATATCTAGTTACAGGTAGGTAGCCATGTTGGTCTGCCATAGTCAAAACAAAATAAAAAATAAAAAAAATCCTTCCAGAAGCACCTTAGAGACCAACTAAGTTTGTTCTGGGTATGAGCTTTACTGGAAGGATTTTTTATTTTTTTATTTTGTTCTAAAATATCTGTTACTCAAATAAAGTTGTGAAAGTTTATTCAAATCCTGCAAGTGAATCCAGTCCATTCTGTTGTTTCTGCAAATAAACTGTAAATGGTTCCCAGACTCTTGAAGTCCTTTTTGTCCACCTCTCGTAGTTTGTCTGTTAGCTTAGCCAATTCATAGTTCATCAGCTTTTCTTGCCATTGTTCCTTTGATGGGTATTTCTTCCGTCTTCCAGTAGCCTATTGTGCAATCAAGATTCTTGCCGCTGTTGTAGCATACATAAATAATGTCCATTTTTCTTTTGGTAACTCTTGATTTGAGATACCTAACAAAAAGGCTTCAGGGTGTTTAACAAAATTCATTTTAAACATTTTTTTCAATTCGTTGTATATCATTTCCCAATATTTTTAATGCATTTGCATTCCCACCACATATGATAAAATGTTCCTTCCTTTTCCTTACATCTCCAACATCTGTTATTTTGTTTTCTAAGCATCTTTGCCATTTTCACTGGTGTAATATACCATCTATACATCATTCTAATCCCCTATTAAAGCCATTCAAGTTGATGGTCACCACTGCCTCCAACCCCTCCCTAGGAAATAAGAGAAGGAAGGCTGCCTTTGTACCGGAGCATCTTAATATAACGCCTAAAGTTAGATGTGTTCAATCTGCCAGATAACTGCAAAGTGCACAAACACAGCAGTAGGATTAAAACCTATGCGACTGCTCTGGGGATTTCAGAGCATTGAGGATGACAAAAAGCCTGCCTGGGTTTCAGTAAAATTTATGTAGACCCAAAGCATCCCTTTACACTGTATTACACCTTGCTGTTTAAAAGGATCCTGGGATGGCATGGATTGATTGACTGGTTGCTTACATCCTCCCAACCAATTCCATCCCTTTGAATCTAGGGCTGAAAGGAAGCCAGCAGCAGTCTTATTTGGTTCCCAGCAGCTTAACTCCCAGTTACAGCTGTTGCAACAGCGAAGCTTGTGCAAAGCTCTCTGCAGTCAACATTCCATGGTAGCATGATAAGAGTGTTCATTTGCAGCCCTCAGCTGCTTTGGGGTGGATCTGGAGTGTATTTTTAAAAACCTGTCACCTCCCCCATGCCCTGGAATCCCCCACTCTACAGGAATGCAAGGAGAACCTGTCCTCATTTAGTTGCCCAGTGGATCACTAAACACATCCCACTGTATGACAGGTAATGTTTCAGCTCTTTGTTCAAAATGATAAAAAAAATAGCCTGTGACAATATAATGCTAATGACTGGAAAAATTAGCATCATCAGCAAACTTGGCCACCTCACTGCTGCTCACTGTACCCCTAGATCGTTTATGAACAAGTTAAAAAGTACAGGTCTCAATACCGATCATTGAGGGACTCCACTTTTTACTCTCCATTCAGAGAACTATCCATTTATTCCTATTCTTGCATCCTAACCAATTCCTGATCCACAAAAGGACCACTCTTATTCCTTGACTGCTAAACTTACCTTAGGAGTCTTTGGTGAGTCTTCTACAGTTTGGCACCTTGTGGAAACACCACATCCTGTAAATGCACAAATATTTGAAAAACATTTTTCATAAGTTTGTTATAAGAAAATTTTCAGAAGTATTATGGTACTTTGACGTTCATCTCTCACTGATTTACTGGTTAGCCATCATAGATCTCATGAAAATATCTTCCTGACTGAGGTTTAGAGTTTGTAAGTTTGAACCATTGCATTATTTTGCCACCTGATTCTATATATATGTATGTATGTACCGGTATGTATATTACATACACACACCCACACACCCCTTTAATTGCTGTGGGTTTGGGGGTGGGGGAAAGAAACATTTAATAAATGTACGTAGGTTTGTACTGTACTTTTTAACTTGTTAAATCCACAATTAGTAGTTTGAATGACTACAGACCAGTTGCACTGACTCCGATCATTATGAAGTGTTTTGAGAAACTGGTACGCAGTCACATTATTTCCTGTCTTCCATTGACTTTCGACAACTACCAGTTTGCATACAGGGCAAATAGATCCACGGAAGATGCTATCACTACCACTCTCCATGTTGCTCTGTCCCATCTGGAGCAGCCGGGGAGTTATGCGAGGCTGCTGTTCGTGGATTTTAGCTCTGCTTTTAACACTATCCTCCCCCATAGACTGATGTCCAAGCTAGAGGCGACTGAACTTTCTAACTCCATTTGTCTCTGGGTTTTGAACTTTTTGTCAGATCATTCTCAAAGGGTTAGAGTAGGGTCATATATGTCCACAGCCCTTAGCCTTAACACTGGCTCACCACAACACTGTGTGCTGAGTCTCCTACTCTACACCCTCTATACATATGACTGCACAGCCATCTATTCCAGCAACAAAATCATCAAGTTTCCTGATGACACTACGATGGTGGGGCTCATCTCAGGAGGGAATGAATCAGCCTATTGGGATGAGGTGGAGCAGCTCTGTGTTTGGTGTAAATAAAATAATCTGGCTCCAAATACTGCAAAGACCAAGGACCGGGTAGTGAACTACGGGGGGGGGGGGGTGTGTGTGGATATTCAGCCCCTGTATATCTGCATGGAGAGGGTGGCTGAATTCAAGTTTTGGGGAGTAACTATCAAACAGGGTATAACTTGGAGTACATATACCACTGCTCTAGTAAGAAAGCCCAGCAGAGAACTTATTTTCTCAGAATTTTTTTAAAAAACAATCTAGGTGAGAAACTGCTGGTGTCCTTTTACCGTAGCTGCATAGAGAGCATTCTTACTTATTATATTTGTGCTTGGATTTCCATGTGTAAGTCATAAACAAAGCCCAAGATATTATCGGTCATTCCCTCCCATCTTTGGAGGAACTATAAAGTTCCCGTTGCCTTAAAAAAGTTAAAATATTTTACAAGATCCATCTCATCCTGGATATAGTTTTTTTGCACCACTGCCTTCAGGCAAGAGATATAGAACATCAAATCAAGAACAAATAGATTAAAAAAACAGTTTCTATCCAAAAGCTATAACCATCTTAAATGCTGTAACTAGATAATATGACCTTGGAGAGTTTTGATGGGTATGTATGTATATGTATGTGCAGCTGAAACTGTTCCCTCCCCCTAAGTTGTTTGTATGGGTTGGCATCTAATTTCATTGTACTTGTACAATGACAATGAAGAAATCTTATCTTATCTTATCTTAATTGTACTACCATCTTCTTCTTTTTTAAGAGCCTGTTTTTAAAAAAGCATCACAAATACCATTTTGCAGCCACATGGTGGCAGAGCAGTATAAAAGATCAGTATGCATTCATGAAGATGGATCAAAGATGTAACCAGCCTTAGTAGTAGAACTGGAATTTAATTCCTGCTTGTGCTGTGGGTATGTCAGAAACAATTTCCAACAGTATTTTATGTCACACACATAAATGATTGCAACACAACCTCTGCACTGCAACACAACTGGAATCCACCATACAATCCGGTACAGTACTATATTCCCAGCAATACCAGTGTTTTTGCACAGTCTCCAATGAGGCATTTGTGTGACAATATTTCTTAAAAGAAATGGCTGTAAACTGCATGGGTAAGTCGCTTGGAGACTATAGGCAACTATCGCTGAATTACAACTTATTACTAAACTGAAAACTATGGAGAGACCTGGTCGGAATAGAAATATTGGATTCTTGTCTCATTACACATGCTAAAGCTATTTTTTGGTCAATCTGCATACTATCCCTTGTTTTTTTCCTGTAGGACTAATTGCAGTTGTTAACAGTTGTTAACAGTCAACAGGTTTACCATACCCATTGAGCCAATCATCCATCTCCTACTACCTTCTGAGAAATACCCCACTCCACCCTCCCACTATATATAAAGGTCTGGTGACTTCTGCTTCAATGTACCGTATCTAAAGTAGTGTGCATACACACAAAAGCTTATACCAGGACAAACTTAGTTGGTCTATAAGGTGCCTCTGGACAATTTATTTTTATTTTTATTTTGACCTCAGATTCTGATTGGTCAATTCAGGATGGCAAAGTTTCTGTATCACTAGGATTTCCTGCCCGTTTCCCAAATGTCCTGGGGCAGGCACAAGGAAGTACTAGAAAAATGCAGGTACAAAACAGTGCATTATAAATACTTCAAAAATGCAGTATCTTCATATTCCTGATAAATGTGCATTTATTTTACCAAAAACAATAAACCCCCATAGTGATTTAATGGAATCTCAAACCAGTGTGTGTGTGTGTGTGTGTGTGTGTGTGTGTGATGTTGCAGGGGATACCTCAAGGGACTAGGGTCACAGCTATAGGAGATAAGCCTTATCCAACGTACTCACCGACACAGGCAGGGTTTCGGATGCAGCACAGTCCAAACAAACCGAGGTTAATCTAAGTCCATACATGAGCCAGAGACAGATATAGGCAACACTCCAAGATCAATATCACAGGGAGTTCAGGCAAGGTACACCAAAAGAAAGGCAACTAAGAACCAAATATCGTATGTTGCTTTCAAGACTCAAGAATGAGTTCTTACATACTCTGACCTCCTAAACCACACCCTAAGCACACTGAAGGCACATCAGAGGTTGCTTACTCATGAACAGGCCCCACCTCATCCTCACTCACAATTAGACTGACAACTCTGGGTTTGGATCCAAAGCATTTGGTGCCAGCCACCTTCCATCTGACAACTCCAGGAGTTCTTCATCAGGTTTCAACCCAGAGGACTCCTCAAGGGGATCTTCAACACTGGGTTATGGGAGAGGGTTGCCTGCTCTTCAAGGTCCTTGACCTGTGATATATCTGGTTATCCTCTGAGGACTCAGTGTCTGGTACCAGGTCAGGGCTAGGCATGACAATGAGCATGTTGGCCCATATAGTCTGCCCTCAACCTTCATAAGCATTTAGTCAATGAGCTGTAATGAGTTGTTTGGATAGTCTTTAAACTCCTTTGAAGAAAAGGCACAAATTGTTGTTGTTTTTGCTGCTGCTGCGTTCTTCAGGCAATTATCTCAAACAGAAAATAAATTCATCTTAATCTGAGGTGTAAAAATCATATAATGTAGAAGTCAGTCAGATCTGCATTGTTGCACCATGAGGCAAGAACAGAGTCGGCCCCTACCATTTGGTCAAGTGAGGCAGTCTGCTTCTGGCTGCAGATGCAGGGGGGCAGCAGGAACTCCTACAGCCCCTCCCCCAGCCATTCCCCGCTGTTGAAGATCAGAGCCTGTCAGACATCCCCTAACTAGACTGCTGCCCTCAGGTGCACTTGAGGATAAAGTCCTGTTGTTAGTGGTGAAGTAATATTCCACTGCCCATCCAGTCAGTTTCTGTACATGAAATGATGAGTGACATTTTGTCAGACAGTAAAGTGCTGTATCTTGTTCTGGGCCTGGCTACTAATGTTGACAGAACTATGGGCAGGGCCTCTCCCACAGATCTTGTCAGAAGATGGAAGGTGATAGGAAAGCTGGTCCTTCAGTCACTTGGGCCGTAAGCCATATAGGACACATGCCCCATCCTACACTGCAAACAGTGGCTAAGGGTTCGTGCCTACCTTGATTATCTACGCTTTGCTTCTTTCCCCACACTACCACCTCCACTGCCACTTCCCAGGAAATGGGAGCCCAGAGGAAGCAGTAGCAGATACTGAGCTCTGTGTACCTTCTCTTCCTCTCAGAGCTACAGAAGACTAAGATCTAGGGGATGCACCTACAGTGTAATTCAGAAACATCTCTACCAATGACACAGGCCAATTCAAGGCATTTTGCTGCCTGAGATGGAACAGTAAAAGAACCCCAGGCAAAGTACATAGCACACAAAGACTGAGGATGATTGGCCTTTCTGTTTTTCTGGGAAATAGTAGGCAGAGGTAACCCTAAGGTACCTCTCATTTAGCAACTGTCTATGCTGAGAGGAGGGTGTCTGGGAAATGACACTAAATGAGGCCTGATCTTAACCAGACCAGAGTCTAAGTGCTAGATAACCATCAATTGTTTTAATGGTGACTGGTATGAATAAACTGAACATTAGATAAAAAGAGTCAAGAATAGATTTCTGTTGACAGAATAAATCTCTAGCTGGCCCCCTGAATGTTATTGGAGATAATGGTGTGTTTTCTGTCCTCTAGAACCAAGTTATTGAATGGGAGGATCAGAGTAAAGGAAGAATACCCACACACTTTAGCTAAAATTTCCAACTAAGAAGTTTGGTGCTGAAGAGAAGCCGTACTGTATGGTTCAAGTCTAATTAAGTTTTATATTGTTACTGCCTTGAATCTGGGCATTCCATTATCAGTTGTTACATGAAGAGGAAATAGAAAATCAGCACCATACTGCTGATGTTTCCTGCATTATAAAAGACAAATTCACCTTTGCTATACTGTCTTTGGGTCTAACACTTGGCATGGATTCTATTTAGCAAGACTTTATCTGCAATACGTATGCTCTTA
This sequence comes from Lacerta agilis, assembly GCF_009819535.1. Taxonomy (NCBI): domain Eukaryota; kingdom Metazoa; phylum Chordata; class Lepidosauria; order Squamata; family Lacertidae; genus Lacerta; species Lacerta agilis. Next base: position 56,929,955 of record NC_046313.1, read on the forward strand.
ATTCTTTTTTATCAGATTATAGTGATTATAAAGTTAGCTCCCTAATGAAGCATGGCCATGGCCTTTTAGCAATCTATCTGTGTTTACCCAGTGCTAAAGGCTCGTTGGATGTCACTTTTACTCAGCAATTAAAAGTGGCACGGATATTCAAATAACCCAAACATAATTCTGCTATTCATTAACCTTTTTTGCAAACAGAATTAATATGGGGGGGAGTTATTTTAGTGCTATTTTTGTTAGTACTGTAGTCCCATAAATGCTAAGAATTGCATATCAAGATTAATTACTTATATAAACAACCACAAAGTGCTGGTCTAACTATATTGACTGGTAGCCAAGTTACTCCTTCAGAAAACTGAATATAGGTGACAACCATCATTGATCAGCAAATATTCACAGGGCAATAAGAATGTAAGAAAGAGCCCTTCTGGACCAACCCAACGACCCATCTAGCATAACATCCTGTTTTCACAGTGCCCTGATCAAGGATGCAGCCCAACAGCAGCACTACCACCTACAAAATCTGGTGATCTTTATATACCAGTATATAAATTATTCCCCAGATGCAGTTTTTGGTTGCAGGTAAGTTCCAAAGTTGAAGGCTACTTCCCCCAATGCCATATTCATTCTTAAATAAAGAATGTGATGCTGCTGAATATAAGAGGCAGGGATAAAACATTTAATCCCATCTCTGTAGACTATGCAATGTAGAAGTCCACTCATGTACCCTTGCCCCAACCCTTCCTAGCTTTTCAGTACCATCTGTACCCTATGGTTGGAGAGGAAGTGATAAGTACCTCACACATATCTAAAGGGGGAAAGGACACAACTATGCTTCCTTTCATTATGTCCATGATGAGAGGTACACATTAAAATATTTTAACATTGTATAGCAGCACCCCCTACTCACAGGGCCATTAGGTGTGGTAAACATAAAATAAATGAGGAATCCTGTTTTGGTGTCAGTCTTTTTGATATGTAATATGCGTAATACATATGTGTAATAAATATGACTAGCTTCCTATTTCAAACAGTACAATTTTAATAACATCAATGAGATCTAATATCACAACTAATGCAATAACAGCTGTGAAATCTCAGCCTGGCCATGAACTCAATCTACTCTTACCCCTCCCCCATACCTTCAATACCCAAATAGTGATATTTACTGACATTACAGGGTTGCTGTAGAATTGCCGAGATTTGTTTGTGAAGCAATTTTGCTATATATGTCCTAAGTTTTATTAGCCTGTCTCTTGAATATTAGTGTCTGTGATTCTAGACAGAGAAACAGTCACTGCGTATATACCACACTGCTCAGAAACCAGTGGCAAAAATCCCAGTTAATTTGAACGGCTTACACATAACAATAAAAAGCTTACAGTGGAAAAGCAACCATGGTTTTAATTGTGCACCGCCAATGTCTCAGAAGAATAAAAGCCCAATCTCTCATCAGCACAGTATATTGTATATTCCCCATATTTTAACACTGCCGCATTTTACAATGGACCAATAAGCCCAATGTAAATATTTACACATGTGAAATCCAGCATGGGGTTGTTTTTTTTTTAAGTAAGCAAACGTTCTGTGGAATAGATAACCCTCAAATCAGGTTGCAAGATAATGCCTGGAAAAAACATTACAGTAATAGAAAAAGTGGTCCCCATGACTACTGGCCTCTCCTACTCGCTGCCTCCTTATTGGTTTCTCTCTAGAGCTTGCCTTACTTTTTAGTTTCTCTCTCAGAGCAGTGGCTCTTGACTGTGGTGATTTCAGTTCTCGGAAGGAAAAGCTCAGAGCATCAGTTTGCTTCAGAAGACCGTGAACCAAAGGGGCTTTGCCTCTGGTTGTAGTTAAAAGGGTCAAAATACCTCTGATTCCTTTCCAGGCAAAATGTAAGTCGGCTGATTTTGTCAATATTTAATATGAAAAGGGAAAGAAGACTGGTCAAAGCAAGGGAGAGGAAGTGTTGTGTGGATTTTCCAAAAGGTAAGAGGTTGGGGCATTCATAAGACTTTGTTATTTTTTTTCTCTTTTACTTGCCTTGTGGACCCTAGCCAGGATCCAACCCCCCTGTGCTTGAGTGGCTGCTGCTGGGAAGGCGAGGTCAAAATGCCCCGATACACCAGTGGGGTTTTATGTTCAGCACCATTTTGGATCCTTGTAATTGATCCCAGTCTTATACAGATGTGTAGTTTGAAGTATCTTGCCTCCCCCCTCCGATGTCTAGAATTTAAGATTTCATATTATTTCATTTGAAATCTTACATTGGTCATTTTGGGGAGGTGATATCTGATCCTAAATAATTATGAGTTCAACTTTAGAAAGCAACTGTGCATGAGAATGAAAATGAATTAATTGGCCAAATGTTATGTTCATGTGATGTAATAACTGTATTTTAACAGCTGCTTGAATTAAAGCTTAGGTGGCAAATAACTTTTTGTCTATCAAAATAAAAAAATATTCTCCATGTGAATCTTTATGGAAAGGAATCATTCATTAATGCTATATTTATGAGGAATACTCTTGAGTATTCAACATACAGAATACTTCACAGTAGACACCGAAGTACAGTATGTAATCATCCTTGGTATGAACATAGAATAGTTGTTGGTTTCTATCATCAGTTTTCATAAAACTAAAATGGAAATAATAATACTGGTTGCATAATGCATTGTGTGAAGAGAGACGATGTTCCTCACCTTTGATTAGAGATTGCAAAAGGGTTTCTCTCCTCCCTACATTGCTTGGATCAGGTATCTTCAATCTTTTCAGTCCCAGGAGCCACTTCTAACCCAAACATGCATCTGGGGACCTGTTTCTTAATCTTTTATTATATAGTAATAGTGGTAGTGATTCTGTTGCAACCATTCTTGGATCAGGCTGCAACCCCCTAGTAGGTCTTGACTCACAGTTGAAGACCCTTTGCACATCCATGATACAGTTTTGCACCTTAGTTTTCAGCACACAGGTCGTCAGAAAATTCTGCTGCTTTTGGTTTTTCACTCTCAGTGCCGCCTTCTACTGAGTTCTGTGGTTCCGGGACTGCATACTCATGAAACTGCCTATTCCCAAGGAATCTTGGTAAAGTTCCATTATAGCATTACTTTGAAGTAAATAAATAGTTTCAGTATTGTAGCTCCTGGCCACACTCCTACAATGTGGGTTAGGCACATATAAGGTGCAATATTCCACCTCTCTCCATCACACACACACACACACACACACACACACACACAGTCTCTCACTAACACATACATTTTTATTTTTCAGAGTTCCTATTATATATCAAAAAGTAATGAAATGATATATATGCAAGGTAAAAAATATATAAGAAAGGCAGAAGCCAGAAATAGAGCATGTAAAAATAAATTTCAAAAATTAAATTAACAACAACCAATATGATGGAAGCAGCATTGTAGAGGAATTTTAACTGCAGGACTTCTGGCATAATTAATACAAGTAATTAAGGAAAACCAGATGTCACAATTTTATTATTGAGGAAGTATTTCTATTTCCATTTTGTTAAGTTTGCTGGGCTTTGTAGATGCCTCTCCCCAACAAAAGTCGCTGTCTGTTTAATATGTGGATTTTCTTGCATGTCATAAATTTGAATGTGCTTGGTAATACTGAAACTCAGGTACAAAATACCAGCTAAAAACACAGACTGGCCTTCCCCCCCCTTCTTAATTTAGATTTAAGCTGGTTTGAATGAAAATGCATCAAAAAGCAGTATTTCATAAGAAACAACATGATATATAGGGATTGTAGCTAATATCGTGTGTATGCCACTTCCCAAGCTAGTAGCGGATTGCAAGCTAGCACACTGGATGCAGAGTAAACAGGACTGTGTACACAGCCTCAGCTAAAAACAAAGCACCCACCTGCAGAAAATCTTTGGTTTAACACCTGACAGGTGATAACTTGGTTTACAATACAGCAGCTGCACCTCTGCATTCACGCAGTGGAGGAGATCCTGGTTTTATCCCTTCCCTTTTAATCTCCTGACTATCCACGGTTTATGTGTTAACAAGTGTTATCCACCTTTTAAGAGTTCTTTTGTGTCATATATTCCAACCCTAAAGTCAAAGATTATTGCACTCCAGCTCTGGCTAATTGCGATCACCCACACTTTCAAAAGAAAAGTGCTATGAAGAAAAATCCTAGAAGCAGTACAGCCTTTAAAAAATACTGAGGCAATTCAAAGGCCCACATCTGACTAAATGGAATTTACTCCATGAATGCTTATGTGACCATGAAAAAACATTACAGATAAGAATGACTGTCTGTTTAATTTGTGTTTCCTCTTAAATTTATATAGCTTGCAGCTTCCTCATCTTGCCTCTTCCTTGTAACAGCAGGATACTCATCGACAGAGGCAAAGACTCATTGATTCTGGCTTACATTTCAGTGTCACTTCATTAATGGACCACGGTGAGTCATATTTTGGCAATTCAGAGGGAATGCCTGCGTATCAAGGCTCTGGAGACTCTGAAAAGTTTTGCTTTAACAGTGAAAGATGGGCAAATGAGAATTTATTGGGCTGCATTCCTCCTTAGGTTTGGTAGCACAACCTCACATTGTCAAGAAATGTGCTGAAGCCTAAATCCAAAACAATGAGCCAACACACTGAGCTGAGTTTTTGCCTGAATATATGTGGGGCTTCTGGAGGAAGAGGAGAAATCTCTAGACCACACTTTCCCCAGATATTTTCCTGGACTAGCCAGGTGTTATCTGCCTACATATTGCACTTGCAGGCCTCCAACATCCTCTCTACTTAAATCCTGACCCCTAAACTCAACTTTAAAAGTGATAATTTGATAGGTTTCTTTATGTGTCCATACTAACTACCTGGACTCCTGGAGAAACACTCTCTCCGATGCATCTCTCATCCCTGATCTGGTAAGGCCAGCTTTAATTGATAAAGTATTGTTGTATTGATATGGCTTGATATTGAATTTTGGTTTTAATGCTTTTATTGAATCTTATGGTTTAAATGTGCATGTCATAAACCACCCTGAGATCTTAATTGACAAAGGGCTGTTAGTAGGTAAATAATGCCAGTGAACTCACCAGCCACATTAAGCATCACATCATTCATCTACAGGGCCTTTTTAGGATTTGGCACTTAGAGGTGCAAGGCAGCACATGAATATGAAACCCCTTTGCAGAATGTCAGGGTGACATGCACTGTAAGAGACTGCATTATTTCTTTTGGATTTAAAGAACAAGAGTTAGAATTTTGCACTCTAAATGATCTGAATAGAAAAACAATTATATGGGTTAAACAAATAAGCATCAAAGATCTTCATTTGTGTACTTTATTCTGATTGGTGTGTGTGTGTGTGTGTGTGTGCGTGTGTGTGTGTAGAATACGGATATTGCTGTTGGGCACTGAGACAACAGGGAGGCAGCAGTATGGCACTGAGTTGCAATCCTAAACATACACACTAGAAAGTAGGTCACATTGATTCTTAACGCACTTGCTTCTAGTAAACATGCTTAGAATTGGACTGTTGAGATCTGCCGTTCCAGCACATATGCAGGGATGGTTATCCCTTCAATGTCAGGAACACACACACACACACACACACACACACACACACCTGTTGCCTGCACAAAGCTGTCAACAACAGTAAAGTAAATCCGGTGTGTCAGCTCACATGGAGCTCAAGTGTATGAACTGGAACTAAACACCACTTTATCTAGGGCAGGGGTCCCCAAACTAAGGCCTGGGGGCCAGATGCGGCCCATTCAGCTTCTAAATGCGGCCCGCAGACGGTCCGGGAATCAGTGTGTTTTTACATGAGTAGAATGTGTGCTTTTATTTAAAATGCATTTCTGGGTTATTTGTGGAGCATATGAATTTGTTCATTCCCCCCCCCAAAAAAATATAGTCCAGCCCCCCACAAGGTCTGAGGGACAGTGGACTGGCCCCCTGCTGAAGAAGTTTGCTGACTCCTGATCTAGGGCAACTGACAGGATGTAGGTTCAGTCTTTAAGTCTGTGGGTTTAAAGACAGCAGTGTCATTTTTCAAAATCCAGGTTTGCAGTTTGTGAGAAGAACAAGAAATTATGCCCCCAAAGGTTAATTTCAACAGTGTGTAATTGAGTGCATGCCCACTCCCAACACATTTATGTTCAAAATTCATCCAGGATCATATGTCACCAGGAAATGGTTCTCGAAGGGTTTGTTTTTCTTGAAGTACCGGTATTCCTGCTGCTGAGATGCTCCAAAATAGCAAATAAATGAAGCAAAGAACGTTGAAAAAGTGTGTGTGTGTGTGTGTGTGTGTGGTGGGGACTTTCAATCTAAATTATGTTTGTGATTTCAGGGGTGTTTCATGAAGGATAAAACAAAAACATTCAAGAGCCTGGCATGGATCCGTCTGTTGCAAACAGCAGTAAGTTGCAGCTTTCACACTTTGAATCCTGCTTGCCGTCTATTCCTGCGATCTTCTTGCTCATCACAGCTTACGCTGTAGTCATGCTGGTGGGGCTCCTTGGCAACCTTTGCCTAATTATTATCATCAGGAAACAGAAAGAAAGCCAGAATGTCACCAACATTTTGATCGCCAACCTCTCCCTATCTGACATCTTTGTTTGTGTCATGTGCATCCCTTTCACTGTTGCGTACACTTTGATGGATTACTGGGTGTTTGGAGAAGCCATGTGTAAAATATCTAATTTTGTACAAAGTATGTCTGTCACTGCCTCTACATTCTCACTTGTGTTAATTGCTGTCGAGAGGTATCAGTTAATAGTAAACCCACGAGGTTGGAAGCCTAGTATTTCACACGCATTTTGGGGAATTATCTTCATTTGGGCCTTTTCTATAATACTGTCGACTCCTTTTTTTTTATTCCACCAAGTCACCGATGACCCCTTTAGAAATCTTTCTTCCCACAGTGATATTTATATGAACAAAGTTGTCTGCATTGAGGCATGGCCATCCCTTGAGGAGAGGCGTAGCTTTACCACAACAATGTTAGTTTTCCAGTACTTCTTACCACTAGGGTTTATTTTCGTCTGTTACATGAAAATATTTGTGTGCCTTCAGAAGAGGCAGGGTAAAGTGGATAAGTTAAGGGAGAAAGAGGTTAGACTAAATGAGAGTAAAAGGATTAATATTATGTTGATTTCAATTATTGCAACCTTTGGGGCATGTTGGTTACCGCTGTACATATTTAACGTTGTGTTTGACTGGAACCATGAGGCCCTGATCAACTGCCACCATAATGTGGTCTTTACTTTGTGTCACTTGGTAGCCATGATTTCGACGTGTGTCAATCCAATCTTCTATGGATTCCTCAACAAGAATTTTCAGAAAGATTTGGCTAGTCTGCTTCACAATTTCAAATGCTGTGAATCTCAAGGGTTGTTTGAGAACAGTGCCCTTTCAACTCTGAACACTGATGTGTCAAAGGGATCCTTTAAGCTGAACAACATGCCTTCGAATATCTGAAACAGGCAACCTTTGAATCAATTACATGTCTTTGTCATGAACTACTGTATTGCCAAGTTACATGGAAGTGTGGCCTTCTGGCTCTTGTCAGCAAAGTCCTGTCCTCAAAGTGAAATCAAGAGCCTACCTGAATATTAACGTATCATTCAAATGAATAAAACAAATTGGGTTAATAATATTTATTAACACCCCCATATTTATTAAAGACCTTTCCAGTTGCATCCAATGTTGCAGTGCTAGAAAACTGGAAGTGTGGGAAGGAGAATCTGGAAAAGGAGGTACTGCTTGGATTGGAAGATGATGCAATATCCTATGTGGGTTGTACCACCTGCGTTTTCCTCATGGTTCTCCTGGTCTGCCTGAATCAGTACTTCTGACAAAGGCCCCTTTACTACCTTAACATAATACCAATAATTAGTATCTTAAGCAACTGACTCTTGTTGTCTGAACTCAAATAATCACCTTCTAAGAATTCCTTATGTGAAACCATTTCCCTTTCTTTTCCCCTACTGTGCCCCCCCCTCTGTTCTAAATCTGCTCTGGAAGGTGGAGGGAACCTAGAAGAGATTTAGGGAGTGTGTGGGGGAGGTGGGGGCAGGAATCCCAATGCACAACAGACACCATTCTGCTCACAGAAAACTACTATGTTGAATACAACCCATCTTGTCCACTGATGCACTAGGTAACCTGTCATTCTGACAGGTGCTGGATTGTATCAAACTCAATAATTGGGTATGCAGGACAACTTCTGTGAGTGCAATGGAACTAGCTCTCCACCCCCCAAACACACTCCCTTTCCCAAATCTGCTATGGATTTCCCCCCAATGTTCTGAGTTTCATCAGTGGAAGCCCAGCACAAGGATCTATAGCTGGGATAGCTTAGTCAGTTTGAGCCCTGCCTTGGGCAAAGGTTTCCTACATTGCAGGGGGGTTGGACTAGATGCCCCTTGTGGTCCCATCCAACTCTACAATTCTATTATTCTATGCGTGTCCCCACTTTCCCTCATCACATGATGGATTAAAACCCCTGAATAATGCTTGCATATGATAGAAATTCCCTGCCAACCTAGCAGTTCGAAAGCATGTCAAAGTGCAAGTAGATAAATAGGTACCGCTCCAATGGGAAGGTAAACGGCATTTCCGTGCGCTGCTCTGGTTTCGCCAGAAACAGCTTAGTCATGCTGGCCACATGACCTGAAGAAACTATCTGCGGACAAACGTCGGCTCCCTTGGCCAGTAAAGCGAGATGAGCGCCACAATACCAGAGTCGTTCGCGACTGGACTTAACTGTCAGGGGTCCTTTACCTTTATGGTAGAAATGTTTGAACACACATCCTCAATCCTGAAATGCAATGAATATGTGTTCTGACCACTTCCACCACACTTTGCAATGTATGTCTGCCTCTAGTCTGACCACTATTTTTGAAAACAATGTGAGGAATGATCAGGGTTCTTTTCAATTAAGGTAATTCTGTTCTTTCATTCATAGACATGGTTGCTGTATTTTTACTATGCTGCTTCCTATGTCCTGAATAGCAGTCATTTCTATTTATGATTCTAACAACATGTTTCAACTGTGGGTAACTGTTGGTCTTTACATCTGTTTTTTTGTATACCAAATATTGTACAACTTTATGTTAGTCTTGTGGTTTGGAGTGCTAAATTTTGTAAGCCATTGTGAGCCATATAAATATTCAATCTGAAATATATCAAAATTACATAAAGATTGCCTTGCTAAGGATGTTCAAAGATTCATAAACGCCAGGACTATGACCAGGCTCCAAAGAAGTAACTGCACTACTCTTTAGGACTCCAAGTGAGCTTCACACTGCAATCCAGACATAGGAAACCTCGGCTTTCCAGATGTTTTGGGACTACAACTCCCACCATCCCTAGCTAACAGGACCAGTGGTCAGGGATGATGGGAGTTTTAGTCCCAAAACATCTGGAGGGCCGAGGTTGCCTACGCCTGCTGCAATCCTAAGCATGTTTACTCAAATCAGCTGATGGAATGAAAGCCGTATATCTCACCTGGGACGTTCAACATGAAATAAGGGAAAGGCGCAGGAGGAAGCAAGACTTGCCGGCATTCAACCTTAAATATATTTACTTGCAAATCAGTTGGCAAGTTAGTGAGCTTAAGGTCACAGCCCAAAGACCAAAGTGTATATAGTTATAATTATAGCTGTCCATTATTTTATATTTACTAAATGCCAATAGAGTGATAGAGCAGGGTTGGGGAAACTGTGGCCCTCCATAGACTACATCTTGCATCAGTCCCACTCAACATGGCCAGTGACTCAAGGATGATGAGGGTTGTTGTCCGACACTTTCAAGATGGCAACAGGTTCCCTAACAGAGCTGACTGTCTCTTTAAGACCCACCCACACTCTCATTTATCCTGTGATTTCAAGTCACAGGTCTGAGAGGATTGCTTTTTTTGGTCCCACTGCTTTCCCTGGGAAAACCTGCTGTTTACTGCTGAACTGGAAAAACGTTAATCCGCAGAAAACACAGAGGCGGGATTTTAAAAAATCCCTTTCAGACCTGTGACTTGAAATCACAGGACAAAGTGTGGATGGGCCCCTAGTTTCAGGGCTCTTTTAATTTGGGAGGTGGTAGAGCCTGGAAGTGAAAAGATGAAGTATATCCATTGTAGCACCTTTGGATATATTAGAAGATTTTTAATATCTATCTCCTGCAAGTTTTGCTTGCTTTTGTTCAGCACAACTTTAATGGATAGGATTGCTTATGACTATCAGTGGTCGTTAGTTATGTAATGAGCACATATGATAGCAGCATTACTAGCGTGTATTTTAAGTGTGTTAGCTTGTTGCTGTATCGTTGACAGAAGGTAAAAGCAGAGTGGGGGGAAATGTCAGCCTATTGTGCTAATGCATTATACACTCCTGCTCTGGGAAACTCATTGTTAAACATTTCAAATGATATTAAGTCCAAATAAATTTCCAAGTTTCAATTCCTGCCTCTCCAGCTGATTGTGAGTTTTACTCCTGACTTGCAGAAACTCGGAAGTTTCACTTGTGGGCACAGAGGATCCTGTTCTATTGCCATCACACATTCTAAATGAGACTCACACTGTTATCAGGTGGGATTCGATCACACACTAGCAAATTCAGATCGCAAAATTGAAGCTGATATGGTGCTGTTGCATAACAAATCCACTTCTCTGCAAAACGGGACTATCTTCATCTTAAGAAACCTATGGGGAAATGCATTGGAAAATGTGGGGTAATGTTTGCCTGTTGCAATGTCATTTAACCTCCCTATGAACAAATCCAGATGGGTGCTCAATAACCAGGTCCTCTGGAAGCAATGTGAGTTAAACCAAGAGTGGCTTCTTAACAACCAAGCCTGTACCACTCCCACATTGTCTTTCTCAATGCCTTCTGCTATTATTCATCTGTTTATTTATTTCATAAAATTTATACACTGCTTGATTGTAAAACACCTCAAGGAGGTTTACAAGAAGATAATAAAATCAAGAAGAATTTACAACCCTACTTTGAAACATACAGAAGTTAAAACACCAAAACAGATTACAATTATGTCAACTTTCTAAGCTTCTGGTTAAAGGTAAAGGTAAAGCCAGGTAAAGGGACCCCTGACTGTTAGGTCCAGTCGCGGATGACTGCGGTTGCGGCGCTCATCTCGCTTTTTTGGCCGAGGGAGCCGGCATACAGCTTCCGGGTCATGTGGCCAGCATGACAAAGCCGCTTCTGGCAAAACAGAGCAGCGCACAGAAGCGCCGTTTACCTTCCCGCCAGAGTGGTAACTATTTATCTACTTGCACTTTGACGTGCTTTTGAACTCCTAGGTTGGCAGCAGCAGGGACCGAGCAACGGGAGCTCACCCCGTCGTGGGGATTCGAACCGCCAACCTTCTGATCAACAAACCCTAGGCTCTGTGGTTTAACCCACAGAGTCCCATAAGCCTCTGGGTAGGTTTGTCTAAACAATAATGTTTTTAGCAGGCTCTAAAAAGAGTGCAGTGAAGGCACCTAGGCATTAACACCTTGAAATGCAGCGAGGTTGCCCCCCACCCCGCTGCCTTTCAAGTTGTATTTCCACATGGCTGTGTACACCAGAGAGGGGGCAGAAATGTCTTCAAACATTAAGGCTGCAATCCTAAACTAGAGAGTAAGAGCCATTGAACTCAGTTAAACTGGTTTCATTCTGAGCATACAAACATATGTTCATTCTGTTAGGCAGCAATCGCAATCAGCAGTTACACAAGTACAGCTGAACTCAGGAGGACACTTACTTCCAAGCAGGATTAGAAATGTAGGAAGTAGGAGTTGCATTGCATTGCATGTATGCACTTAGCATTCCCACTTTTTCTTTTCTATATAGTGATTGGGATTGGGACCACAGCACATAAAGAGGAGAGGTTAACATTTCCTCTCACCTTCCCAGTTCCATTTAAATCCCCCCCCCCAATCTGCTATGAGTTGCAGGAGGGAAACTTCCACTGGCATTTCTCGGGTCAGATAATTTCTATGGTACCTTGAATCCAAATAATGGACCTTTTAGGAATTAACCACAGGATGTCATGTAGCTCTTGTCTGGAAAAACAAGCACTGGCTCAACAGTGGGAATAACACTTCCCAGTAAGCAAGGTTTAAAAGATTGTCACAACAAGATTGTGGTGATCTTACTTTGGTGATTGATACACATTGTTTCTGGAAACTTTGGAATTATTAGTTGTGCGGATGTTTTGTATTTTAAAAATTGTATTGTTTTAATTGTTCTCTTGTTTGTTGCTGTGGCTTCCTTTGGAAGGAATGGCGGGATAATATAATAGTAATAATAACAACAATAATGCTGTTTTTCTGATAATTCTGTCAGTGCAAGCATTTCAGTTTGCTAGACTCAACTATCCCCTCTCTCCTTCCCCCATGCACTGTTCTGAGAGTTCCCCCCCCCACACACACCCAAGCCATTTTTGGGGAGCATGGAGGGCAGACAGGGTTGAGGGGGAAAGCCCTGTTCAGCATGCAGAAATCTTTGCTCAGGGTTTCCACTGATGAGACTCATTGGGTGAATCCCACTCCATAACAATAACACTCTACTCAGGCCTCACACTCACATGTAAGTAGAACACATGAGTGGAGGCAGTGAGGATAAGTAATCTACATCTGGGGCTGCTTATCTCCCCAGCCATCCATAATTGAAGGGAAGCCATCTGCAGTGCAGACAGCCTCTTGTATTTGTGGAGACACTCCGATTCCACCAGGATGTAGAATTGTGTTTTTCTGGGGTTCTGCTTTGGGTCCCCACTCATGTGTTCTACATACTCCTAAGTATAATGCCAGATCAGCACTAGTGCTTCATCCATGTGCCGAAACCACTCAACTCTAACCATCTAGCCAGCCCTGCAGGTAGGATTTCTGGGATTGCTAGGCATCAGGGGCGTACCCAGGATCAAAACTGGGGGGGGGGGGCAAGCCATGGTCGCTCAGGTTGTGACATTTCAGCACGGAAAAGCTGCCTCAACCGATCCTCATGAGGCTTGGTTTCCAACTGCCTCAACCGTTCCTCATGAGGCTTGGTTTCCAACTGCCTCAACCGTTCCTCATGAGGCTTGGTTTCCAACTGCCTCAACCGTTCCTCATGAGGCTTGGTTTCCAGACCGTTCATCATCCTGGTCACCCTCCTCTGCTCACCTTCCAGCTGCTCAATATCCTTCTTCAACTAGCCTGCACTGACTGGCAGCAGCTCTCCCAGGTTTCAGATGGGGGGGGGGACACATTCCCCCCCGGAGATGCCGCCCAGGACAGAAGACCTGCATGCAAAGCAGATGGTCCAATCCTGTGCTATGGAGACCCCTAGGCTGCCTTGAAGGATGTGGGGATGGTCTCCCTTTGGAAATGGGGCTGCAGGAAGAAGGATATGAAATGCCGACGTGAATCTGCCGAGAGAAGATGCAGTCCAGTTGCAGGTGGAACAGAAGGTGCCTCCAAGTTCTGACAGAGAAGCATCATCTCTCAGGAGGGGCCAGGTCCAGGTGGGGGGGGGGTTGCCACGGTGACAAGAACCTGCCTTCCTTTGTGACATCTCTTGCTTTTCCCTTAAAAGCCACTGACCTGCAGGCAGCCATTGTGGGTTAGTGAGGAGAGGAGAGAGAGGAGAGAGGTGGTGGTGGTGGTGGTTGTAGACGAGGAGAGGTGTTGATTTGCTTGGTACTTTTATTTTTATTTTATTTATTACTTTTATTTGATTCATTTTATTTTATTTATTTTTATTTTATTTATTTTTCACTTTTTTATTTTATCGCTTTTATTTTACTTTTTATTTTATTTTTTGTTCTTTATTTTCATTTTTTCATTTTAACTTTTTCATTTTACTTTTTCATTTTACTTTTTTGTTCTTTATTTTCTTATTTTTTATTTTTATTCTGTGCGCATTTGTGCACATTTTGTATATATTTTGTTTATAGAGGTTTAGTTAGGGGTAAGTGTAGGGTTAGGGTGGGGGGTTAGGCTTACGCTTAGGGCTGGGTTTGGGGGTGGGGGTGGTGGTTGGGTCAGAATTAGGCTTGGGTGGGGATTTTAGATAGTTAGATAGTTTATAGGAGGGTGGGAATTTTCCGTAAAGAAGATGTGCAGGCTGTAAGTAGCATTCCTTTGCTTTCTCTTGGTCTCCTGGGGGCAGGAGGGGGCGAGTCCTGGGGTCTCATGCACAGCTTTAGCTGTCTAGTCCACCAGGGACCTTCATGGCTGAGTGGGAATTCGAACCCTGCTCTCCCATGTCCTCCTAGTCCAGCCCTCCAACCACTACACCTCTGCCTGGCTCGATTGTGCATCTCTCCAGCTGCCCTACAACATCGGCCTTCTGCCCCTTCCTGGGGGTCTCTCTGGCTCCAAGGAAGACTCCACCACCTTCCTCATGTTCTGCTCCTCTTCTGGGACACCTTGATGCTTGGAGGACACTCCTAGGAGTCTCTTCCCTCTCCAGGAAGGGCAGGGCTGTCCTAAGAAGATGAGGCATAGCAGCCCTTTAACAGCGGGCAATGCTTGTCTTTCCTTAGGCTACAGCTCTTGAACCCATAGCACTTGGGACCTCCTTTCTCTCTCTGCCATCCCTTCGTGCTCTGGGCCGCCTCTTTCCATCTCTGTTGATGCCCTTTCAGGTCACACAACTGCAGAGATATGGCAGGAATTGGTCCAGTTGCCCCTCCTCACACACAACCCCCCCCCCCAAGAATTGGAGCTGATGGCTTCTGAGACGCTCTCTCTGCTCGTCTCTTCTAGGCTCAGGTGCTTAAGACGCCTGATGGGCCGCAGCAACAGGGTGGCCCCCCTGCAAGGCCCAGAGCAGCCTGTGCCATCAGGTGAGCAAGTGGCCCTCCTTTTGGGGACAAAGGAGGGCAGGAATGGGCTAGGGGGGCTGCTAGTAAAAAGATGCACAGAGCCAGATGGCTGGATCCGACCCAAGGTCCATTAGGGCCAACGTCTGGAAACCCAACCCCCCACCCAGCAACCACCCCAGAAGGGGGCTGGGCTGCGGGGCAAGGCAGGGGGCGGTTGTCAGCGGGAGGGGCACCTTCCCTAGGGAGCCATGTTCTGGGGGCAGGAGGTCAGGATTGGTGTCCCTCCCCTGTGGTAGGACTTGGAATCCAGGAGAAAACTCTTGGAAAAGCCTTACCAGAGGCTCAGGGATGAACTCACCTGTCCCCATGTCCTTCTCTTTGCAGATGTGCTGGGATTCTCCATCCCTTCCCTAGAGGTGAGTATTGGATAAAACGAGAGCAGGGAGTGGATCCCTCAGACCTGCCCCCCCCACTGCCCGGGCTCTTTGCCCCCCACTCTGCACTCTCAGCTGCAGAGGAGCCCTCCCCCCCCCCCCACAAGGAACTGACAGCCTGGCTTTTAAATTTCAGCTGCTGGACGAAGACCAGATCTATCTGCTGGAGATCATCCAGGATTGCCAGGCAGCTCGGCTCAGGGGGCTCCGAACCCTGAAGTACTCCAAGGAGGAGACAGCCAAAGCCATTCTGGTGAGTGATGGGTGGTGTGAGGGACCCCCATGGGGAGGGAGGGGCAGAGAGGGGCTGGCGTTTGGGGTTGGAGCTGTCCTCTGGAGACTCCCGGAAGGAGCTGACTTTCCTCCTCTGCTCTCTTCCAGAAGATCCTTGGCCACTTGGAGTGCTTCAGGGATCGCCCCCTGAGCCTGGCCCTGGCCTTCGAGGCGCTCCTCCAGCTAAGGTGAGTGGGGTCTTTGGGGTGGGCAGGATTGCAGGGGGTGGGGGCAGAACTCCAGGGGGAGCTCTGGGTGGGCAAGAGCAAGCAGGAGGGAGAAGGGGGCAAGGGAGGAGGCAGCGTCTAACCCCTTCCCTTTCTCTCTCCAGTTTTATGAGACCCCATTTCAGCCACGCTACTATCAGTGCTATCCTGCACAAGACAATTGAAGCTGTACTGGGGGGACAGGAGGAGGACAAAGAGGTATGTCCTCTGTACTGACTTCCCTTTGCTCATCTCTTTCTTCTTCTCACACTCTTACAAGATTTAACCCAGCACTCAACCTCTCTTCTCTCTTTTCCCGCAGGAACTGAAGAGGCCATTTGAGAGTCTGCTGGGGGGTCTGCTCCTAGAAGCCCCTAATCCTGGCACCCTCCTCCAGCTTCTTACTGTAAGTGTCCTGATGGCATCAGGAGTGGTTTTAAGGTTGCCCCCTGTCCCTTACCCAACTGACTGTCCCATTTCTTTCCTCCTGCAGGACCTCAGATATTACGCCTTTTGGGGAAGCGAGGACGAAAGGAACTTAGCGGGCAGCAGCATATCCCTGCTGCTGGCCGTTTCACGAAGATTTCCCAAACTCCGAGTAAGTATCTTGCCTTCCTGTATTCATTTCTTTGGTTGCTTCCATCCCCCCCAAGAGTACACCCCCAGCAACCTTTAATGCAGAAGATGCAGTGTGTATTCCTGGGTTCCAGGATGAGGCCAGAGGCTTTTTCTGCCCCCTTTCCTGGTGCTGCCCTTGCCCATCTGCCCAGGAGGCTGCAGGGCCCAGGGAGGTCCTCTGGGGGAAGGGATTGGGCCCAAACCATAGGGAGACCTGTCCTTCCTGGTGTGGAGTGAGGTTCGTGGTGTCATCTGACTCAGATTTTTCTTTCCTCTGCAGCATACAATAATTCGGCCGGAGCTAGCATGTTTCCAAAAGAATCTAAAAGAAGGTAAGCCCCACACCTTGGGGACAGTGAACCTCCTTGTCCCTTGTTTGCCCAAGACACACCTCCCATGTCTTCTTGCTGGGAATCCTGCAGGTCCTGCTCCCTGCCTAGCAGGCCTTTCCCACCTGGCCTTGGAGGGCAGCGCCCAGACTGACTCCAGCTACAAAAAGCAGACAGGACTGAACAGAGTTTCTCTCTCTTTTTCATTTTCTTCCATCCAGATGACATAATCATCGAAGACATATGATTCTTCTCCCTGAAGGAATTGCTGCTGCATTTGGACAACCCCATTGGCTGAAGACTGGCAGAAGAAGCGGCGCTGAGAATCAGGAAGGGGACAGATGATTTAACCAGCCATGAAATATGGACTGAGATTGGGCATAACAAGAAAGGAAGGAAGGAAGGAAGGAAGGAAGGAAGGAAGGAAGGAAGGAAAAAGAAAGAAAGAAAGAAAGAAAGAAAGAAAGAAAGAAAGAAAGAAAGAAAGAAAGAAAGAAAGAAAGAAAGAAAGAAAGAAATCTAACCCCTGCTTTAAAACCTGCAAGGAAGGAGAGTCCATCACCTGACAGGGGAGTCCATTCCTCTGTTGAACAATGTTCAGTCGGAATCTCCTTTGCTGTATCCTGAAGCCATTGGTTCGAGTTCTACCGTCCAGAGCAGGAGGAAAAAAGCTTGCTGCATTTTCCATGGAACAGCCCTTGAGTTATTAGAAAATGGCTCTCTCTGATGTCACTGGATCAAGCTGATCAATTTTCTTGCATCACTTAAACAAAACAGTTTTTAATGGATTTTGAATAAATGTGCAATAAATTGTTACTGTTTTGAATTTCATTGTGTTCTTCAGGGGCGTACCCAGGATCAAAACTGGGGGGGGGGGGGGAGCCATGGTCGCTCAGGTTGTGACATTTCAGCACGGAAAAGGTGAATGAAACCAAAATTTTAAGAAAATTATGTATAATTATAGCAGTGCTTTATTACAATAGTTATTACAATGATTTGCTTGAAAAAAAATAAATTTTTATTCTAGTTACATGTCTTATACTAATATCATTTTTCTTGGGTTTGAAGAAAACTTGTTCAAAACTTTCGTTTCAATCCAGTCCTGAGGGTAAAATCCCAACTTTACACAGTATAGAAGCATTTAAATTGGTTTATTCCTACAGCCTTGACTGTAAAGCATGCTTAAATTCAAGTGTGCCAATTTACATGGAATATTTCTCCTTTATATAGAATTGCATTCTTCTATTTATACTGATCCAACCCCAGTGGATCAACCCCAAAATCTGATTACAAGTGACTTTAAGCCATGTGAAGGGGGGGGGGAAGAGATGTAAACAACATTACGGATAGCATTGTGGCGGGTTGGACTAGATGACCCTTGGGGGTCCCTTTCAACTCTATGATTACATTCCTTCAGTCTCTGCACTTTAAAGCCTATCTGCTACCCTTCTCCTTTCAACTTACTTTAGAAACAGGAGTTGTCTCCTTCAGAGAAATTCTTTACATGCAAAGTGGAGATCTCTCCTCTCTCAAATAGCAAATTTAAAAACTGGAAGGTATGACGACATGGCTGCGATGTGAGCAGCCAGCTGCTCTCAGGACAGCATGAAATAAGGAAAAAAAGTGTGTGAGGATCAATTATACGAGAGAATCTCCAAAATGGAAAGGTGGCGGCTTGCAGTGTTGGGGGGGGGGGAGATTCCTTGCCGGCCTCGCAGTGTTAAGGAAGCGGTTTTGAAAAATAGAGGCGGGAGAGGAGGGCACTGATTTTGACACCGAAGAGGACTCTTTAAAAATATTTTTAAAAATAGGGAGGGAGGGGACGCAGTTCAACTGGGGTGGGGAAGCCTGTGCCTGTGCCTGCAAAACGGGGAGCCCCATGGCAAGGACTTGGGGGGTGTCAAGGACAAAAAGGTGCCGGGGGAAGGGTTCCCCCCTCTGGGTTGCTGTGTGAGAGATCTCAAACTCTCTTAGAAACCAAGGCTGAGGGAGGGAAAGAGGCGGCACAGGGGCGTCGTAGGGTGGGGGGGGGGGGGCCACCCCTCGGGCCGCCCCTAGGTGGGAGTAACATTTTGGCACGTGGGGGTGACTTGCGGCGGCCCCTCCCATCACTCCCACGCGCCGCCGCTCCCTCCGTCACCCCGGGAGCAGCAGCACTGCACGGACGGGGTGCTCGCTCGGCCGAGCGAGCACCCCGTTCCTGCAGCGCTGCTCCTCCCGGGGTGACCGGTGGTGCGTGGGGAGTGGTGGGAGGGGCCGCCGCAAGTCACCCCCACGCACCGCCGCTCGCTCCGTCACCGTGGGAGCAGCAGCGGTGCACAGTGTGTGCGGTGCTGCTGCTCCCGGGGCGACGGAATGAACGGCGGCACGTGGGGTGACAAGCGGCGGCCCCTCCCACCACTCCCACGCGCCGCCGCTCGTCACCCTGGGAGCAGCAGCTGTTCCTCCCTGGGTGACCGGTGGGGAGTGGTGGGACGGGCCGTCGCAAGTCACCCCCACGCACCGCCGCTCGCTCCGTCACCGTGGGAGCAGCAGCGGCGCACAGTGTGTGCGGTGCTGCTGCTCCCGGGGCGACGGAACGAACGGCGGCACGTGGGGTGACAAGCGGCGGCCCCTCCCATCACTCCCCATGCGCCGCCGCGCCGCTCCCTGCCCGCTGTGCTCAGGGAGCGGAGCCCGGGGCGAAAGGACAGGGGCAGGCCCGCTGGCCCAACCCCTCTCCTTTCCCCGGGACGGCTCCGCTCACGGGAGAGGGGTGGGCCAACTGGCCCGCGCGGAGGCGTTGTTCCGTGCGCATGCGTCATGACGGAGCGACGCCCCGCCCCCATGGGTGCCACTGGGCTTGCCGCCCCCAGCAGCCCAGTGGCTAGCGACGCCCCTGAGGCGGCAGCCAGCATGGCCAGGAAGCCAGCTCGGGGGGCCCTTCTTCCCCCAAGGCTGAGAGCGGGCGAGACCTCCAGCAGCAGGTCTGCCGCTCTCCACTGACTCTGGTGGGCCTGAGGACTCCCTGCGCCCCCAGTGGCAGCTTCAGGAACTGCAGGGCTATTTCCCAGCTCTGTTCAGCTGTCGGCTCTACCCTGGAGTCCCGGTCTACTCGGCTCTTCCCTGGAGTCCCGGTCTACTCCAAACGGACGCCGATCATTTTTGCTTCTGGGGGGGGGGGTAGCTTGCTTCTAGGGGGGCATCTGCCCCCCCTGCCCCCCCATGGGTACGCCCATGCTAGGCATCCTTCTTCAATTTTAAGCATACAACTTTGTTGTTGTTCAGTCGTTCAGTCGTGTCCGACTCTTCGTGACCCCATGGACCAGAGCACGCCAGGCACGCCTATCCTTCACTGCCTCCCGCAGTTTGGCCAAACTCATATTAGTAGCTTCGAGAATACTGTCCAACCATCTCATCCTTTGTCGTCCCCTTCTCCTTGTGCCCTCCATCTTTCCCAACATCAGGGTCTTTTCCAGGGAGTCTTCTCTTCTCATGAGGTGGCCAAAGTACTGGAGCCTCAACTTCAGGATCTGTCCTTCTAGTGAGCACTCAGGGCCGATTTCCTTGAGAATGGATAGGTTTGATCTTCTTGCAGTCCATGGGACTCTCAAGAGTCTCCTCCAGCACCATAATTCAAAAGCATCAATTCTTCGGCGATCAGCCTTCTTTATGGTCCAGCTCTCACTTCCGTACATTGCTACTGGGAAAACCATAGCTTTAACTATACGGACCTTTGTTGGCAAGGTGATGTCTTTGCTTTTTAAGATGCTGTCTAGGTTTGTCATTGCTTTTCTCCCAAGAAGCAGGCGTCTTCTAATTTCGTGACTGCTGTCACCATCTGCAGTGATCATAGAACCCAAGAAAGTGAAATCTCTCACTGCCTCCATTTCTTCCCCTTCTATTTGCTAGGAGGTGATGGGACCAGTGGCCATGATCTTAGTTTTTTTGATGTTGAGCTTCAAACCATATTTTGCGCTCTCCTCTTTCACCCTCATTAAGGTTCTTTAATTCCTCCTCACTTTCTGCCATCAAGGTTGTATCATCAGCATATCTGAGGTTGTTGATATTTTTTCCGGCAATCTTAATTCCGGTTTGGGATTCATCCAGCCCAGCCTTTCGCATGATGAATTCTGCATATAAGTTAAATAAGCAGGGAGACAATATACAGCCTTGTCGTACTCCTTTCCCAATTTTGAACCAATCAGTTATTCCATATCCAGTTCTAACTGTAGCTTCTTGTCCCACATACAGATTTCTCAGGAGACGGATGAGGTGATCAGGCACTCCCATTTCTTTAAGAACTTTCCATAGTTTGCTGTGGTCGACACAGTCAAATGCTTTTGCGTAGTCAATGAAGCAGAAGTAGATGTTTTTCTGGAACTCTCTAGCTTTCTCCATAATCCAGCGCATGTTTGCAATTTGGTCTCTGGTTCCTCTGCCCCTTCGAAATCCAGCTTGCACTTCTGGGAGTTCTCGGTCCACGTACTGCTTAAGCCTGCCTTGCATAACCTGGCTAGCGTGTGAAATGAGTGCAATTGTGCGGTAGTTAGAGCATTCTTTGGCACTGCCCTTCTTTGGGATTGGGATGTAAACTGATCTTCTCCAATCCTCTGGCCACTGCTGAGTTTTCCAAACTTGTTGGCATATTGAGTGTAGCACCTTAACAGCATCATCTTTTAGGATTTTAAATAGTTCAGCTGGAATATCATCACTTCCACTGGCCTTGTTGTTAGCAAGGCTTTCTAAGGCCCATTTGACTTCACTCTCCAGGATGTCTGGCTCAAGGTCAGCAACCACACTACCTGGGGTGTATGAGACCTCTATATCTTTCTGGTATAGTTCCTCTGTGTATTCTTGCCACCTCTTCTTGATGTCTTCTGCTTCTGTTAGGTCCTTTCCACTTTTGTCCTTAATTGTGGTAATCTTTGTACGAAATGTTCCTTTCATATCTCCAATTTTCTTGAACAGATCTCTGGTTTTTCCCATTCTGTTATTTTCCTCTATTTCTTTGCATTGCTCGTTTAGAAAGGCCCTCTTGTCTCTCCTTGCTATTCTTTGGAAATCTGCATTCAATTTCCTGTATCTTTCACTATCTCCCTCGCATTTTGCTTGCCTTCTCTCCCCCGCTATTTTTAAGGCCTCATTGGACAGCCACTTTGCTTTCTTGCATTTCTTTTTCATTGGGATGGTTTTCGTTGCTGCCTCCTGTATAATGTTACGAGCCTCCATCCACAGTTCTTCAGGCACTCTATCCACCAAATCTAAGTCCTTAAACCTGTTTTTCACTTCAACTGTGTATTCATAAGGAATTTGATTTAGATTGTATCTTACTGGCCCAGTGGTTTTTCCTACTTTCTTCAGTTTAAGCTGGAATTTTGCTATAAGAAGCTGATGATCAGAGCCACAGTCAGCTCCAGGTCTTGTTTTTGCTGAGTGTATAGAGCTTCTCCATCTTTGGCTGCAGAGAATATAATCAATCTGATTTCGATGTCGCCCATCTGGTGATGTCCATGTGTAGAGTCGTCTCTTGTGTTGTTGGAAAAGAGTGTTTGTGATGACCAGCTTGTTCTCCTGACAGAACTCTATTAGCCTTTGCCCTGCTTCATTTTGAACTCCAAGGCCAAACTTGCCAGTTGTTCCTTTTATCTCTTGACTCCCTACTTTAGCATTCCAATCCCCTATAATGAGAAGAACATCCTTCTTTGGTGTCATTTCTATAAGGTGTTGTAAGTCTTCATAGAATTGGTCAATTTCAGTTTCTTCAGCACTGGAAGTTGGTGCATAAACTTGGATTACTGTGATGTTAAAAGGACTGCCTTGGATTCGTATCGAGATCAATCTATCATTTTTGAAATTGCATCCCAGTACAGCTTTCGCCACTCTTTTGTTGACTATGAGGGCCACTCCATTTCTTTTACGGGATTCCTGCCCGCAGTAGTAGATATGATAGTCATCTGAACTGAATTCGCCCATTCCCGTCCATTTTAGTTCACTGATGCCTAGGATGTCAATGTTTATTCTTGCCATCTCATTTTTGACCACATCCAGCTTACCAAGGTTCATGGTTCTTACATTCCAGGTTCCTATGCAATACTTTTCTTTACAGCATTGGACTTTCCTTTCGCTTCCAGGCATATCCACAACTGAGCGTCCTTTCGGCTTTGGCCCAGCCGCTTCATCAGCTCTGAATCTACTTGTACTTGTCCTCCGCTCTTCCCCAGTAGCATGTTGGACGCCTTCCGACCTGAGGGGCTCATCTTCCAGCGTCATATCTTTTATATGCCTGTTGTCTTTGTCCATGGAGTTTTCTTGGCAGGGATACTGGAGTGGGTTGCCAGTTCCTCCTCCAGGTGGATCACGTTTGGTCCAAACTCTCCACTATGACCTGTCCATCTTGGGTGGCCCTGCACGGCATAGCTCATAGCTTCCCTGAGTAATTCAAGCCCCTTCGCCATGACAAGGCAGTGATCCATGAAGGGGAGCATACAACTAAACTCCCTAAATTTGGCACCCAGGACTGCATGACTACATCTCTCAACATTTTCAGAAGGTACTTGTGTCAGCTTTTTGCCACAAACACTGCAAAGAATCTTGTGCTACTTTAAATACTAGCGCACAGGTTTTGAAACAGATACACATATGCCCAAGAAACTCAGTGGTTTAGACCACAGCGCCACCCATGTCCCTTTACGTGTTCTAAGTATTGTACTCAAGGGATACTTTTAAAAGGGATATAAACTTTGTATTACCACAGAAATGGAATGAGAAATTAAGGGTCAACAAAGCAATCTTTGTGCTTTTATAACCTGAAAATCAGATTTTTTTTCCCCAACTGAGCATCCATTTAGCCTCTTGAACCAGCATTGTGCTTTTTGGACAGCAGCAGTTAATTTGATTTTTGGGTTGTGGTAACATATAAGGCATTCATACTGCAGCTGCTAATTCAATTTCTTGAAAAGTAAGAGGCACACACACAACAGTTCTGTATTCTTGAAAATTTAATTTGATGCTCCAAAATATTTTTTTAATAAGATTTGACACAATAGTTTGTCCTTGGGTTATCAGACATTCAGAATATCACACAGCTGAGTGACCTCAGTTTCCTGTTCCTGTACCATTCCAAACTTAGTCTGACATAACTTGTGCCTACCAATTTTTCCTCTCAGTAGGCTTTACAGCTACAAATCCAATTTTTCCTCAGAAGTCTGCCTCAACATGCCCGACTTTCACTGCGATGTGTCAGTCATTGCACAGTATATTGACAGCACCGTCTATGAGTGCTGGTTTCTCCTTATCTTTTGGTTCAGTTCCCTCACAGGGTATCCAGCTATTAACATAACAGAATGACTCAAAAATAAAGACAAAAAATTATTAAATGGGGGATTATGGATTATGCAACTGATATATAAACCAGCCATTTATGTAATTAGGGATGGTGGGTGAAGCAAGAAGGAAGTGATTTAATGTCTTGAATACTGGGAGGGGGCGGGCAAGGTGGGGGTGATAGTATGGAGTAGCAAAAGTGACAACGGGACTACTTGAGACACCACAAAACTAATGTTTGTTCCGACAAACATTTGTAGGTCCACTTCTTTAATGCAGCCTAATGACTTTGCACATAGTGCCACTTACCCAGTGGGATTTTCTGTCCTTTTTATTTAAACAGGAGACAGAGTGCAAAGTGACTCATCATGTAGTATACAGGGTGAGAGTGGTCTGTGTCGCGGGCCCCTCGCCCTGTACAGCCCACCCCCGGACGTTTTACGGTCTATGAGTGCTGCACCAACGACAAACAGTTCCCAGCAGCAGCCCTTCAGACTACTAGCTGGATCCTGCTTACTTCATTCACCACAGACGAGGATATTGTGAACTAAAAAGATGTTTATTGCGTACAAAGCTTGTGGTTGCTGATAAAATAAAAGGTTGTTCAATAAGCTTAAAACAGTTGTCCTATACCGGCCTAATACCTCTAAATATTACCGGCCTAATACCTCTAATAGTAAACTAAATATCAATAACAACGCGTTTCACAATCTCATTATCCTCTCTGCTAACATCCACCTAAGACTCTAAACTCCCAGCTCTATCTCTTGACTCACACTGCTCAACTCCAACTCTAACTCCCCGCACTTAACTCACTCCTCCTGCCCACACTTAACTAACTAACTGACCACTGGGAGGGGTGTTTTATACCCAGGCTAAGCCCGCCCCTGAGGGTTCTAACTGTCAGAAAAGTTAACCCCTACCTGGCATGAGGCTAGTTCTCCACATACCTCCCTCCTTTTTAGGTTTGTATCAGAGGAGTTACTAGCCAAAGTACCCCTCTGATACAAACAACAGTTTAAAACATTAACATAAACAATACATTTTATAACTCTTACCTATATTACCTAACTATAACATAATATTATATCTCCAGTAAAAGTACATATAGTAGTGAACATTATATACAATAGTTCATGCAGCATTAGGTCTTTATTGCAAGAAAACCGTAACTGTCCATTAACCTTTGTCTTTGGGTCTTCATTATAAGGCGTCTGCGATGATGTTTAGGATCCTTTCACGCTCCTTCTCGTCCTTAACCGTCGCAAGAAGTATCTTTCTCTGGGCACCAGTCTTTTCTCTGCCATACGTGATGGGATGTAAGCTGTCTTCCCCGGCCAGATGACACAGTCCCATTCCGATCCATGCACTCGAGGCGTCTGTAACGATTGTGGATCCCAAGCTGGGTAGAGTCCTTGTTTCTCAGGATCAAAAGCTCTCTTAGTTCAACCTCTCCCTCCTTCAGGATCTCTGTTAAATGTTTAAGCTCGCAGACTTGTACACACATCTCCAGGTCATCATAAGCTGCATAAACACTGGTTGTCTGGCTTTTAAATGCACTGGGAACTATTTTCAGAAGTTTGTGTATATCTTCTTTTTTAGTCAGCTTGCTGAAGCTTTCTAGGCAAGCGTGATCTCTTAATGAAAGTAGGCTAACAAGCTCTGATTGCTTATTGCTCATAGCAATCTCCCTTGTTGTCAGTTCATCTTTGGTCTGTAGTGATTTATTAGTTCCCACTTCGAGCAATTTTAAGATTACTTTTGTATGCCTTTGACGTGGTAGCCCTGTTAATGCTGTGCAACTACATTCATTTTGGACATTTATTTGTGTTGCATGAGCAGCAGGGTACCCATCCTCCCACCACACAGTCTCTAGTGTAGGAAACACTTTCACTTTCATAGAAAGTCGATGGGACCCCATGCCAGCTATAACTTCTAGCACGTCTTTCTTTCTATCTTTCCAACTGATGAATGGTTTATCATAAATTTGACTAGTTGTTCTAACTGATCTCACAGATAGGTCACTGGTCACATTGCAGGTAGACACTCCTTTACCAATATCACAGGCTTTTTCAACAACGTGACTACTGTGGTCTAGATTGGGTTCATGGTTTAGTAGCTTGATTGGGTTTATCATATTCACCTGCATGACCCGCCTCCCTTCACCATGCTGAATTATATCGTTTATATCATACATTTTTGAAATGATCTTAAAAGGACCTTCCCATGTCAGTTGTAACTTAACCCCTTTTACTGGTCTGATTAATAAAATATCCTGTCCTGGCTCAAAAGATCTCACACGTGCCTTTTTGTCATACCAAACTTTCTGTTTGTGCTGAGCAACCTTGCACTGTTCTCCTGCCAGTTCTAGTGATCGTTTGAGAGTGTTCTGCAATTTAAATAGGTAGGCAACTACATTAATTCGCGCTACAAGGCCATTGGTCTGTGGGTGGTCAAGGGTATTGGTGATATGTTTGATCCCACACCTCTCCCACAAATGCTGCATAAGTTTAGAGGTAAATGAGGCTCCAAGGTCTGTCACGATCTGTTCTGCAAACCCTAGCCGACACATATAACTTATTAGAGCTGAAGCCACTGTTTCAGTCTCTAGGTTTCGTAACGTTATTTGCTTGCCCATCCCAGGCCAAAAGAAATTTTGGGACACCCTTTGTTTGGTTCTGGTGATTCCCAAGTGACCTCCAAAGATACTGCCATGTGCATGTTGTATTATCTTGGTTCTGAATTCAGTAGGTACTATCAGTTGCCTGTGGATCTCATTACCCCCTCTATTAGGCTTTAAAAGAATCTCCCTGTATAGCAACCCATTGTTGACTATAAACCGCTCCGGGCTTTCAGGGGTTAATACTGTATTCACGGCTGTGGCTTGAAAATATTTCTGTAAATCTGTATCTAGTTTCTGCTTGGCTGCAAAACTAGCTGCTTGACTATTTGTAACTGGCATTATACTTGTATCTTGTGTCAGTTCAACAATTGTATCAGGCCTTTCCTCCTGAGGTAACTGTCGCAGTTTTTGTGCCCTAGTTACCACAAATGCACTCTGTACATGGTCAAGTAGATCCCACCCGATTAACATTGGAGCTGGGATTTCTGGCGAAACTGCTACTTGCCATTTTCCAGACCATTGTTTATATGTCAGATTAACTAATGCGACTGGCAAGATTTCTGGCTGTTTTGATATTCCTTTTAAACTGATTGTTTTGCCTTTAATAAAGTCTTCTGGCTTTAACAAATCAGGATGTACAATACTAATCTGAGACCCTGTGTCTTTTAAGCCTTTATATTGTTTACCATTCACCCAAATTTCTTCTCCTGTTTTGTGTAATAGCATGTCATCTTGTTGAATTATATAGCACCTCACAACTTGGGCCACTGGTAACTCATCAGCCTCTGACTGGGCCTCGGTTGCCGTGGCAACCATGTTGGCAGTTGGCTCTGTCTCCACAGTTTGGACACAATATGTCTGCTTCTGAAGGATATTATTTGCACTCCTAGTTCTGAGTTCAGCTCTACAGTCCACCTGTCGATGGCCTTTTCTCCCACATTGCCAGCAGGTTAATTCAGGCCTTTTACCCTCACTATATTTATTTACTTTTCCCTCAGTCCCCCCCCCCCCGTTGTCATAGGCGTGTTATGGGGAACATTTGCATTGGCGGGAAAAATTTTCTTGGCAGTTTCTGTGGTAAACTTTGTGGGCTGTTGCGTTCTCTTAAACTTATTTGTTTCCCACTGTTTGTCCTTATATTTTGGGGCATCATAAGCGTGTTCTCGGATTTCATTTATTTCATCTGCCAGGTTAGCAGCTTCCAGGATGGTTTTAGGGCGTCTTTCTTTAATTAAATACTTCAGATGACTATTAATCGTGTCATAAAATTGTTCTAATGCGAACACCTCTTTTATTTTCGCCACAGAATCAGCACCCTCCTGTTCTAGCCACTTGTTTAAATAATTTGTAGTTTTAGCTCCTAGTTGAGCAAATGTTTCCTCACGCACTTTTGTTATTGTTCTAAATTTTTGTCTCAGTTGTTCTGCAGTAATTCCGAATCGGACATAAACCAACCGTTTAAATGCTTCAAAATCTTTAGATTGATCAGATGGCATTTGAGAATAAATCTCTGTTAATGTTCCACTAATACGAGCTCTCAGTATTTGCATTTTCTCCTCATCTTTTACTTCAAAATCTTCGCAAGCCCTCTCAAAAGAAATGATAAACGCTTCAGGATCGTCTTTATCTCTGAAGTCAGGGAATCTTTTTAAATCCACCCTGCTTGGATTTTGTGTGGAACTATTGTTGTTGTTTCTATTATCTGCAGCTGATAATTCAAGTCTTTTCATTTCTAATAAATATTCTCTTTCCTCCCGTTCTCTTTCTCTCTCAATATTTAAGGTCATTTCTTTCTCTTTTAGTTTCATTTCTTTCTCTTGTAGTTCTCTTGCCTCTCTCTCTCTCTCTCTCTCAATATTTAATTCTCTCTCTTTTGCTTCAGCTTGTAATTTTAATTCTCTCTCTTTTGCTTCAGCTTGTAATTTTTTCTCTCTTTCCTCAGCTTGCAATCTCATTTCTAATTCCTTCAGTTTATATTCTTGTTCTAGTTTCCATTTCTCAAATTCCTCTGAGGCTTTAAAACTAGTCCCCTCAGCAGGATTTTTGTTAACTGTTTCAGTACTGGTTTCCTCAATTTGGGAAACCCCATTTTCTTCTTCAGAGCTTTCTACTTGTGAGTCCCTAAGAGCTGTTTTAGTCTTTCTAGGTGGCATTTTCTATTTATTTGGTGGTATTATTTCTGTACTTAAATCAAGGATGTTTCAGTTAAACTATTTCTCCAGGCTTAGTTTCCACAGTTTAGGTCCAAAGTCACGCCTAAAGTTACCTCAGTGCACTTTGTCCAGCGTACTTTTCCGACCTCTCACTATAAACCTTTCTGCCTGAAATAGTTTCAAACGCAAAGTATCTTTGTAACTCTCTCACAATCTCACAGTCTTAGGCGCTATCACACCACACCCTAGGGCCAGGTAATTCCTCTCTGAATTCCCCTTCTCCCTTTCCAGGTGTATGCGATCCCCTTCCTGACTAGATTGTAGAGTCTCACAGAAGTTTGCTTAAATCCTCTTTAAGCCTCACACTTCACACAATGCGTCACCCTTAAATCCTTCTTGTACCTTGGCACTTCTTGCCAACACTTTAGATCTTTGATCTCAACGTGACCACCACTTTATGACAATCTTTCGTCCCGACGCTGCCACCACTTTAATGTCGCGGGCCCTTCGCCCTGTACAGCCCACCCCCGGACGTTTTACGGTCTATGAGTGCTGCACCAACGACAAACAGTTCCCAGCAGCAGCCCTTCAGACTACTAGCTGGATCCTGCTTACTTCATTCACCACAGACGAGGATATTGTGAACTAAAAAGATGTTTATTGCGTACAAAGCTTGTGGTTGCTGATAAAATAAAAGGTTGTTCAATAAGCTTAAAACAGTTGTCCTATACCGGCCTAATACCTCTAAATATTACCGGCCTAATACCTCTAATAGTAAACTAAATATCAATAACAACGCGTTTCACAATCTCATTATCCTCTCTGCTAACATCCACCTAAGACTCTAAACTCCCAGCTCTATCTCTTGACTCACACTGCTCAACTCCAACTCTAACTCCCCGCACTTAACTCACTCCTCCTGCCCACACTTAACTAACTAACTGACCACTGGGAGGGGTGTTTTATACCCAGGCTAAGCCCGCCCCTGAGGGTTCTAACTGTCAGAAAAGTTAACCCCTACCTGGCATGAGGCTAGTTCTCCACAGTCTGCTCTCCCAGGAACATACCCTAACCCTGCTCAGGCTGCAAGAACTCAGTGCATTATTATTTTGAACCTAGCCTGAGTAACTAGACATCCTCATATACCGAACATATGTATATACATATTCGGTCCCATAATCCTTACACAATTTCATATTTCAAATACTGTAATGATAATTCAATCAGGCTGTGAAATATGAACTGATATCCTGAACAAATCACAGAATCATAGAGTTGTAGAGAGTTGAAAGGGACCCAAGGGTCATCTAGTCCAACCCCCTACAATGCAGGAATCTCAGCTAAAGCACCCATGACAGATGGCCATGCAACCTCTGCTTAAAAACCTTCAATGAAGGAGAGTCCACAACCTCCTGAGGGAATCTGTTCGACCTTTGAACTGCTCGAAAATCCCAGATATCCTGCAAGTGCTTAACTTAATTTAGAGCATTACACACCAAAGGATTCCAGAAGACTACCATTGCACATATTTATGGTGAGAGAATCTGGAGCAAATGAAGTCCTGTGATAATGTTGAGCCTTAATGGATTGATGCCTGCAGGTAACATTATACCTACCTAGCAAGATGCAAAGCAAATTTAACAGAAGTATCATTTGTTTGATTATTCTAAGTATTATAATAATAAAGAGTTGTTATTTTTATATTGGCCTTCAGTTATATTTCCAAGACGATTTTACAAAAAGAACAATGACAACTCAAACGGAAATACAAGGTGTAGAAAAGGCAAAATTCACAAACTAATAAAGGCAGCACAAGTGTGAAAGTCGTATGCTGACCATACAAATGTTTGGCCTTTGAGGTTCCAACATAGGTGCAAAAACAAACAAACAAACAAACAAACAAACAAACTGTTTTCAAACAGTATAAAAATGAGCATGTATGAATTATACATTTTAATGTACCATACTGTGAAAGAACACAGCTCTTATGTAAACAGCTGTGACTGGTCAATGGAATGCTTTCCCTCGGTATTTCACAATAAAGGCTGTTCTGAATCAAATATTATTTTTCTGTGGGAACCCAGGAACTCACATTATTATTTTTGAAGAAAAGGCTGCTTTAAAAAAGAAGAAGAAAAAGAAGAACTGCAGCAGTAGACAGATTGCTTCTTAATAAGGCTTGATCATTTGAGCCCCTGGAGCAGCTTCTTTCATTACAGCTCCTAGCTTCCCTGTTCCACTCCTACCATTCCAAAAAGAAAAAGAAAACAAAAGCCAAACTCTCAGTTATTTCTTTTCTCCCAGGAGGTTAAGTAGGACACATTGTGGCTGTGCAGGCAGAGTGGGAGGGCAGCAAAGCCTTTGATGTTACCTGTAAAAATGCAGATTGCTTAAATCCCACTGAAATCAATGGGATGTGAAGAACCACAGACCTAGCAACAAGTCCCATTGTCATAAGGTCTCCATTTGCTTCCCTCTGCCCCCATTTTAGCATGAATGAACAGAAACCTGTAAGACGAATAATGAAATACAAAACAACATTCAGCTTATCTTATACACAATGATCTGAAGGCTACAGAAGATGGAGAAGCACTCTGAGGTAATACAGTGTGTGGTGGAGTGAAGGGAAGGGTGAAGTTTGAGGGTACGTATCCCAGATACAAACTGCTTGTGGTGGGTGGCAGTGGGGTTGGGGCACTGCCCGCCCCCTATCCTATCCTACAGAGGTGCTGTTGAAATGATAAGTGAGATAATTACTTCATGTACCTCCTTAGCATCTTTGAGGAGGAGCAAGATGCAAACAGGGCTGTCATGCTGAGCCACCTGCTGAGGCCCACGCCCACTGCTGACCCCTATAGCCTCCCATCCTCCTTGTGGCACTGCCTGTTCACCTGGCCCCTCTGCAATGATAAGCGTCAGGAGACTGAACAGCCAACACCAGTCATGTTGCACGCTCCCTCTGGAAGGTTCTGTAGATTGCGTCCAGAAACAGAGGGCAAGTGGATGGGCAACAGAGACTGTGGGAAGAAGGAGGTAGGCCCAGTGACGCCACCTTGTGTGAGCTCCTCCCCTTCAAAAACCAGGAAGTGCCCAAATCTGAACGTACCATCATAGTACTGTAATGGAGGAACAGTTAGAAAGGAAATGCAGCCAAGTCTATGCTAAATGCTACACAGAAACCCCAGTCTGCTTTGCTACATATCTGAAATTAGCGGGGTGTGCTTTCAGATCAGAGATTTGATCTGCTGAGCAGATATGAACATCAGCACCTCTCCACTGAGTAAATTCAGTCCATAGAGCTGCAATCCCTTGGTGCTTCTGTTTCCAATCTTCTTATTACTTTTCCTCCACCCCTCTCTCCTTTAAAAGAGGTTATTAATGAAATTTTGTCTTTGTTCAAAGTTACACTTTTTTCCCCTGAAAGACAAACCTTTGTTTTCTGTGACCAGCAGTTATTTTAAACTTTTCTTATCAAACAATTACGGTAGTACATAATTCATCTGTCTCTTTCTGGCTATGCCCTTAAATATTTCCCATGAGCACACAAACTTACATTATAACAGCTGCCTCGTACCCAACCTGGTGCCCTGGCCTAGACTTTCCATCATCCCCTGACAGCACATTTGTGCTAGCTGAGGCAGACAGGAGTTGCATTCAAAAATATGTGGACGGCATCAGGTTGGGGAAGACTGGTCAAGTGGCCCAGCTAACTCCAAAGGTAGCACCTCTCCACAATCTTGGACTGAACTGTTTTTCCACCTCCTGTAATAATAATGACTGGGGTTGCGGCGCTCATCTCGCTTTAGTGGCCGAGGGCACCAGCGTACAGCTTCCGGGTCATGTGGCCAGCATGACTAAGCCACTTCTGGCGAACTAGAGCAGCGCACGGAAACGCTGTTTACCTTCCCGCCGGAGCGGTACTTATTTATCTACTTGCATTTTGGCGTGCTTTTGAACTGCTAGGTTGGCAGGAGCAGGGACTGAGCAATGGGAGCTCACCCCGTCGTGGGGATTCAAACCGTCGACCTTCTGATCGGCAAGCCCTAGGCTCTGTGGTTTAACCCACAGTGCCACCCGCATCCCTTATTCAAAACATAGTCTTAGCCAAATAAAAATTGACCTCATAATTACTCTGATGTGTTTCAGCTATAAGGGCCAGCTACAGTTGCACATTTGCTGGAAATCCAGTTATCTCAGTGGGAATTACTTCAGAGAGTAAACATGTATGGGATTGTGCTGCATTTCTCACAGCAGAATGCACTTTGTAGTCTGCACAGTTTCTTGTGGTCCAT
This sequence comes from Lacerta agilis, assembly GCF_009819535.1. Lineage (NCBI taxonomy): Eukaryota > Metazoa > Chordata > Lepidosauria > Squamata > Lacertidae > Lacerta > Lacerta agilis. Next base: position 56,962,982 of record NC_046313.1, read on the forward strand.
CACGTTAACTACATTTCTTCCATTTGAACAGCAGGCCATATAATCAGTTGACTTGCCTTGGTCAAGGCAGCTAGACAGTGTGGACTTTGATACAACCATTGATTGCAATGTGGGTGTACAGGCTATTTGGCATTCAGATGATATTTGCTTAATTATTCATGTTAGAAAGTCATTCTTAATACCAGATGGTTGATAGATGCAGGCAATTAAAACGCCAGGTAGCAGAGATATGCTGGAAACTTTCCTCTTTAAACAGAAGAACCAGCATGCCTACTCACTTTTTCAGATCTCTCATGCAATCTCCAAACTGAATGTCTATTTTCTCAAAAGCTGGTTGGCTTTGTTCAGAGGCATTTTATGGAGTAACCAGGGAATCCACTGATTTAGTGTCTGTGACAAAGAATGTCATTCGCAAAGTAACTCTTTCCCATTATTTGCATGTTCCACACAAATTCCATAGGCTCATATCTTATCTACGTTTAGCAACAGGGTCGTTTTGTTCCTTTTTAGTAGCAATAGTAAAAGGAAGAAAAACGATATTTTCCCTCTGAGATGAAATTGTTCAAATTGTGCTCAGGATACTTTGAAAAAGGAGGTTTAAATTCACACACTAGAACAGGGGTCAGCAAACTTTTTCAGCAGGGGGCCGGTCCACTGTCCCTTAGACCTTGTGGGGGACTGGACTATATTTTTTTTGGGGGGGGGGATGAACCAATTCCTATGCCCCACAAATAACCCACAGATGCATTTTAAATAAAAGGACACATTCTACTCATGTAAAAACACGCTGATTCCTGGACCGCCAGTGGGCTGGATTTAGAAGGCGATTGGGCCAGATCCGCCCCCCGGGCCTTAGTTTGCCTACCTATGCACTAGAACAGCCTTTCTCAATTTTGGGTCCCCAGATGTTGTTGGACTACAACTCCTATCATCCCTGACCACTAGTCTTGCTAGCTAGGGTTGATGGGAGTTGTAGGCCAAAAACATCTGGGGACCCAAGGTTGAGAACCACTGCACTAGAAGCTTCTTGCAAGACAGACATTTGCTGTTATACTGGTTTTTCGTGGGGGGGGGGGATGCAACAGCTCTTTGATTAGAATGAGACAATTGTACAAGATGCCATTTCCCTGTAGCGTAGCTGAACTAACTGAAAAGTAATAGGCCTCATAATCAAACTTTTCACTTCCACTTGAATAAAATGTAGCACCAAATTATATGGGATTTTGGCAGCCCCGTGTTAGGATAGGGTCACTGTCAGATTTGTAGAAAGCAGCCAAACCCTTCTTTTACCTACTTACCCCCATCCTCTGCAAAACCTGACTTTTTAATCTGTTTTCTCCCAGAGGAGCTCTGTGACAAAAAAGAGCAGCTTTCAAAGGCCATTTGGGGGAGGGAACATTAGTGGGGCAGGGTTCAGCTCTGCCAGTTTCAGACTTGGATGAACATTGTTGTTCAACCAAGGCTATCACAGTGTCTTGTATCATGCTCCTCCTCCTATTATTCTGATCACTAACTAGTTAAATTGGGTTATGCACTTTGCCTTTGAAATGTGAAAGGGCCATCTGTCAGTGTATTTTCAGGCCAGCTGTCCTTGCAGAACTCATACCTACATATGGACCATTACATACAGAGGAAGTAAAACAGAGACTGCACATGTTTCAAACAGATTCAACCCAAATATACCTATTCATCTCAAGAATCAGTCTCTCGTAAATGAACAAAGAACAAACAAAAAACAGTTCCACAAGGTTACCACAGTTCTACCAGCTGTGAATAGTGCTAACAAGATAGATCCCAATGCTGTTGCCAAGAAATTCAAAAGTTTTTAAAGAGCCTTTTTGAAGTGATACGGTGATGATTGAACAAGTAAATGCATGACTATTCATGTGGTACTTAAAAAATAATAATAAAGCTAGACATCCCACCTGAAGCAGAGGTAAGAAGGGCAAGACTTTCCTACTGCCTTGTTCTTTCACACTGAGCTACCAATCTGGTCACAACGTGGTCATTCCCCTCACAAAAACTGAAATACAAGTTTGTACCCCAGTGAAGGTAACCTGTGGCCCTCTAGGTGTTGTCAGACACCAACTCCCACCAACCCCAGCTTGCAAGCCCAACAGTCAGAAATGCTGAGAGTTTCAGCCCAGCAGCATCTGGAGAGCCACAGTTTAGCTACTGCTGCTGTAGCCAAAGCTACTGTGTGTGCAAACCTCCAAACCCTTGGTCCATGGAGGACTGCTCTGAGAGAGCCACTGCTGGCTGTTACTGACAACCCATGTGATTCTGTGTGAGGTGGGCTCCTTGATGCCAAATTGGCATGTCCATCATTGTTAGGTATCATTTAGTGCTAATATGGAAGCTTCGCCTTGTATTTACAGCTTATTTCAGTGGCACTCTGGTCAAACTACTTACACTCGACTGTGTATGCTGTTGGTGTCTATATAGCACTTTTCCTAACTACAGTAAGCAAGTATGTGTCATCTACATTAGGAATAGCCAAGGTGGTGTCCTCCAGATGCCATGGACAGCAACTCACATCAGGTCCTGCTAGCATGACTTATCGGGGATAATGGGAGTTAGCAGCATCTGGGGGGCACCACATTAACTACCCCTGACATACATTGGACAGGAATCACCTAATGAGTCCCATCAGTGGAGGTCCTGCACAATGATATAGAGCTGGGATAGCTCTGTCAGTACGGCATGAGATTCTTAATCTCAGTCGCCGGCAAAAGATTCCTGCATTGCAGAAGATTGGATTAGATGACCCTCATGGTTCCTTCCAACCCTACAATTATATGATTTTATTACTTCTGCTTCTCCAAAAGGACTCCACACACACACACACACACACACACACGTGTGCCCCATGTCCCCTGAAATTGGCTCAGAGGGTTCATGAGAGCCCTCAGAACAGTGCACAGGGAAAGGAAATCATCTGCTTGGCAAGCTGAAATGCATGTGTTGATGCAACAGGCAGAAGAACGCAATGTTGAATTTCTCCCATTATCTCCGTAATGTAAAGAGGCTGGTATTATTATCTTTTTATTACAAATAGGAACTAAGGTCATAAATAGATGATAACTTAATAACATGATAAGCACTGTTTTCTGTTGATAAAGAAAAGCAAATGGCATCTTTGGAGGCAAATAGTAACTTAGGTAGGACCTCTGGCAGAAAAATGTCACGGAGGGGAACATCAAACCCTCCCTCCCAGCATGCAGAAAAGGGGAGGAGCCCAGTAAGATTTGAGCTAGATATATCAACTCATGCTGTCAATCAATAAATGCAATAAACAGTGAAGAAACTGATTGTGAATATTGTGTGTGTGTGTGTGTGTGTGCGCGCGCGCTCTTAGTGTGTTTTTCTGTGTATAAGACGATAACTTTTCCATAGAAATAATAGGCAAAAATTGTGGTTCGTCTTATACACAGATAGCAGAGGAGGGACGGGCGATTGGTGGCAGCAGCCAGTAGGAGATTGTCAGCGGCGATTGGGCATGTGATTGGTTGCTGTGGCAAAGCCTGCTGACGATTGGCTGTAGCTGCGGCAATTGGGTGGGCTATTTACAACAGCGGCTAGGCATGTGTGCAATTGGCTGTGGTTGTGTTGAGTGTGCAGGTGGGCTTTTTGTGTTGAGCGTTCTGATGATAGTTGGCTGCAGCAATATGTGCGATTTGCATTGTAGAGTGATTTGCGTTGGTGACCCCCCACCCACACAAAGAAGCTCAACAACTCTTGGCAATTCCTCCCCCCCCCCCCCATTTTTTTTGTTGCGGTCCAATAAAATACAGGTTGTCTTATACATGGGTGCGTGTTATACATGGAAAAATACAGTAATTCTTTGTTGTGTGTCTAAGATCTGAACTGGAATCCAACCAGAACCTTTCCCCTTTAGGTCAAAAAATGAGCTCTGCAAATCTTGCCATGATGAGTAGACATACATCTTTCTATTTGAGGAGATCAAAGTTCCACGTCCTTGCATTTGAATGCCAGACTCGCTCATTCTGTAGCTTCTACATTGTGAGAACGCAGAGATATTAAGCAGAAGTTTTCGTGTTTCAAACCCACCCAGCTCTTAACAATAACAAGCTGCTTCTCAAACTGTAGCACTAGTAATCTGGTGGTATGTTCCGTTTGGGAAAGTTGATAAAGTGAATTCTAAATGCTCCATTAGGGGATTATTTACAGTTTTCCATCTTTGCAAACATTTCAGTTAACATGCTTTAATGAACCTTGGCTCTGCATCTTGTGAGCACCCCCTCTTAAGCATTTATTCGCTTGGCAATGAGAATGGAAAATACCAGCAGCAGTCTTAGGATGAAAAATGTCCAACATTTTGCTGGTGCAGTGTGTGTGGAGGTGTAGTGGTAAATGTACACAAGTTATAGGCTCATGCTGCAGGGATCCTCCATAAAAACCATCCAGTTAACATTTCAAAGAAGCAATTAACCGTGTTGAGAGATAAATTTCAGCCTTATGTCAACACAATTCTCTTCCTCATTACTAATATCCATGATCTCTTTATTTAATGAGATTTGGAAGGCTAAAACAATCAATGTCCTCAATACTTTTTCCTAGCAGGTCAGCTAGTTCTTGACTGGGTCCGAACACATCCTTTTCCCTCTTCCCTCCACCCAAAAAATTCATTAGCATACTGCCAAGGATGTCCTGTTTAAAGCACTAGCCATCCATTAATAGGATGAGAGAGGAAATCTTAAGCATACAACCACGGTCTTTTTCTGTACTTGTGACAACCTTGACAATGCCAGCTTCTATGGTCTGGATCCAGAGGAAGATCTTTAGACAGTTCTAAACTACTGTGTATACACATATACATATATATATATATACATATACATATATACAGACAAAATCACAGGAACCTCCAAAACAATGAAAAGCTGATAAAAATTGCCTTATATGTGGCTTCCAGTTTCCGCCTGCACCAGGAATGGAGGTCTCCCTCGACACTGCAGGGAGAGACAGACAGAGATAAGCAAAGAATGATGGGAGAAACTCATTCTTTGAATTCCTCTCTGGGTGGGAGAGAAACAGGCTCTCACCTGCAGAGTGCCCTGCGGTCTGGCCCTTGCTTCCCTATGGAATGCAAGGGCAGGCAAAGGCACTGGGTGCATGGAGCACTCTGACTGCCGCAACACACACACACCCAATCCATTCCTGGAAGCAGAGGATATCCTGCTAATTGGACTTTAACTGGGGTAAAGTACAGGCGTGTGCTAGTGGTGAAGAGAAGACAAATTGCGGAACATCTCGGCTACAAGGATTTAAAGATTGGAATTGAGATAAGGTTTCATTCAGTGCCAGAGATGGCGAGGGGAGGGGAGTCTATGGTTGTTTTTTTAAGTTTTACTTCTACATTCGGCAACCCTCCTCGGAATGCAAGGTTAAAATGTAATATAAAAAGTGAGGGTGGAAGAAACTGAATTAATAACATGGAATTTAACATCAAACTGGAACTGCTGTGTGAGAGGAATAGAATGGAGGGAGAGAGAGAGAAAGGAGGGGAAGTTTCACCGCTTGAAAGGACTATGTTGGAATATAGAAGGAAACCACCCCACTGTCCGTTATTTTCAAAGGAATGTGAAGGAGACTGAGACAATTTGGAATGTAATCTAACTGGAAAGATAACTGACTATAAATCTTCAGCTGAAAGAAGGAAAGGAGTCTGTCAGCTGCAAGATCAGAGGTTTTGATTGGCAATTTGGAATCAGACCGCTCTTCCTAGGTTGGAAACAGAGTGGTCTCCAACAAGCTCCTGAATCACGGGATGAAGTAGAATCATAGAATCCTAGAGTTGGAAGAGACCACAAGGGCCATGCAGTCCAACCCCCTGCCAAGCAGGAAACACCATCAAAGCATTGCTGACAGATGGCTGTCAAGCCTCCGCTTAAAGACCTCCAAAGAAGGAGACTCCACCACACTCCTTGGCAGCAAATTCCACTGTTGAACAGCTCTTACTGTCAGGAAGTGACGCAAAGGCTTTTGGAAAACTGTGAACAGGGGCGTTTCTAGCCTCCAGACTCACAAAAATATATATTAGTCTATGTATCCGCTGTTATTGTCCTGCTAATAATTTTCTCCCATTGTTGATTAAACTTATTTTCCAGCTGAGCTTCTATTAAAATATAGAATATTTTTAGAAGATTGTTTCTATTGATTTATTCATTTATAATAATTATTTCAAATTTAGTCTTCAAGGTTACATTCCTGTCCCTTAGGTTTGTTGCATGTAGTTCCTCAACAGAAAATCCCAGAACCATGGAATGTTATTATTGTCTATCCTTAATCTAATTTCATTTAAGCTCAAGCAGCTGCCACCCTGTATAACCACATCAAATCTTGTTAAGCCATGTTTTATCCAATTACTTTAAAACCAAGATATAACAAATTCATGATTACATATAAAAAAAGTTAGCAATGATATTCTGTAGCCAGAAGTGTTTCTTTTTTAACGTGCAAAACTCTTAAAAAATTGCTATAAAATGGTTTTCATGTAGAATTATACTAAGCAAATTATATACTTGGTTATAAAATCATGGTAAAAGAATGAAAGCAAAGTCTTGTTCTTAAATTCACCATGGTTTACTCATATATGCTGTTAATTATGGGCTGCATTCATACATCATCATCACCATCATCATCATTTTATTATAGTGGTACCTTGTTTTACAAACTTAATCCATTCCAGAAGTCCATTCTTAAACCAAAAACATTCATAAACTGAGGCACGCTTTCCCTAATGAGGCTTCCCGCTGCTGGTGCCCTTCCACCGTTCGGATTCCGTTCTTAGACCAAGGTAAAGTTCTCAAACCAAGACACTATTTCTGGTTTTGCAGAGTTTGTAAACCAAATTGTTCTTAAACCGGACTGTTCTTAACCTGAGGTACCACTTTAGCTAATGGGGCCTCCCACTGCTGCCGCGCCGCCACCGCGCAATTTCTGTTCTCATCCTGAAAAGTTCTTAACCCAAAGTTCTTAACCCAAGGCAAAGTTCTTAACCCAAGGCACTATTTCTGGGTTAGCAGAGTCTGTAACCTGAAGCGTCTATAACCTGAGGTACCACTGTATTTATACCCCTCTCATCTGGCTGGGTTTCCCCAGCCACTCTGGACAGCTTCCAGCAGAACAGTAAAAGCACGATAAAATATCAAACATTAAAAACTTCCCTAAACAGGGCTGCCTTCAGATGTCTTCACCTGAAGACATCTGATAATGATAGCCATTTGTCATGGACGCTTTAGGTGAGATTCCTGCACTGCAGGGGGTTGGACTAGATGACCCTGGTTCTCTTCCAACTCTAAAATTCCATGATTCTATGATTCTACCATTACAGAAATTATCTAGAGGAACCTTAGGCTTCTGTGCTGCCCCTTCCCCTCCTCTAACATGGCCACAAAATCAGAAGCTTTCACTTCTATTTTAACTAACCAGTTTAGCATTATGTCCAAATCTGGAAAAAAGCAATGCCAGATCTTAGTTTATAAAGGCAATGAACCACAGTTTATGTTTCAGATGTAATGTTTAACTGTGGTTGATTGAAAATAATTTGGATCGGGGTGTAGGAGCGCAAGGATTAAACCCATCCTCGTCCCATACTATGGTCCCGGTCCAAGCCAAACCAACTTCCAGCTTATTAGTAAAGAAAATTATGTGGAGGGACCCAATTGTCAAAGTCACCTTTGTCACTCAATCTTGGAGGGGGGAAATGGTTCCCTTGTATTTTATTTCATGGATGAGGAGTTTGTGGCACTTCATATGTTGGACTACAACTTCTGTCATCCCTGAGCACTGGCCCTACAAGCTGATGTGAGTTGGAACCAACAACATCTAGAAAGCCAAAGGCTCACCATGTTTACTATAAAGATAAATACATTCTGAAAGGGACTGGCATAATTCTATGTTTACTGAAAAGCAAGGACCATTTGTTCAGGTAAGTAGGTGTCGCAAAGCTTCCTAAGACACAGGATGATGGACTGCTTTGTGGCACAGGCACAGGGGCAGAAGCATTGCAAAGAGGGAATAAGAGAATATTTGCTTTTAACTGGGGTTTGTTTGTTTTTTACTTATGATTTTTATTGTCTTATTCTTTTTGTAAACTGTTTTGAGGTTTTTTTCTTATTATAATCAAGCAGTATATAAAAGCTGTGAATAGAGAATAAGTGCACTTCTTCAGTGAAATACGCCTGCTATTTAGAAAGGCTACAGAGTCCTATCATTAGGCAGAGTGAGGCGGCTGTCTCAGGCAGTAGTTGTGGAGGAGAGAGAAACAACAGCTATTCCCCTGCTCTGCACCCTGTAAACTCTCACTGAAGTGAGATTCTACTTCCAGTCCAAGCAGTTCCTGTATCTTGGACTAGTGGTGGCACCATCTTGTCCTTCGCTTCAGACAACAAAACCTCTTGCACCATCCAAGGGTCTGCCAGGGTTGTTTTAGGTGTAGGGCATGGTGCCTGGGATCTGGTCTTTGTGACCATTCAGTTTGTGAATCCATGGCTTTAAAAAGCCATTGGGAAACTCAGTGGGCCTTACATCTGAGAAAACAAACACTCGGGATCCTAATCAGGCAGAGCAAACCCTAACCATGGCTGGGAAACAGCAAGGAGAAGAGGAGCAGTGGGCTGACTGCTCTATCCCAAGCCCTACTCACTAGAGACAGCCAAGGTGGAAGGTGGATGGGGACACCCTCCCCTGCCGATTTATCACTGAGAGACCCAAGGAGCAACCCCCTCAGTGAATCTTCAGGGGTTTGGATTCACTTTATGCCTGAGTGTCGTTAAACACACCGAAACACGGCCTATTAAAGAAGAATCTGGGCAACCCTACTCATTGTAATTCTCATGGAGGGGGGGGGAATGGTAAGGCATGAAGGAAAGCAGGACACCAACTTTGCTGCTGCCAACTGACTATGTGCACAAATTGTCTGAGCACTCCTGGAGTCAGGTAATCTAAACAACATGACTCCATGAAAAAGAAGGATTCGTTTATGGAACCTCCTGGTGAGAGTTCTACCCCTGAAAAAGTGGCCTGCCAAAAAAAGATTTAAAAAGAAAGAAAGCCAAGAGCATGTACATTAGTTTTCCCTGTTTTCTGTCAGTGGGTGGGGGTGGGAGGAAACAACTGGAACCCCAAGCAAATCATGCATTTTACAAGAGGCAGAAAAACTTTGCTGTGCTCTCTTAATGGTCAGATGTTCCTTGGCTAGCATCTGCATAGCTTAGCATCTTCTCCTTAGCACCTCCAAAGCCAGAGCAAGCCACACAAAGTTATAAACCAAGGGTTGCTTTAATCTTGGATAACTGCTCAGCTCAACTCTGTCCCATGAGATGGCTTAAAGAACACAACAGTTAAAACTATTGCTGATGTACAAACCAATAGGCACCAGAGGGCAGGATTCAGCTGTTGCTTGAACAGATTGATTCCACTCATGCAATAGGACTTTCCTCCCTCTCTGCCCCCTAAATATGCTCTGGAGGATTGGGGGAAATCCCAGAACAGATTTAGGGAGCATGAAGGGGAAGGAGGAGGGGAAATCTAATTGCACAAGCTGACCTCGTTCCCTGGACGTATATCCCACTTAGTGGTACGTTGAATTCCACCCAGAGTCATCTCTGTGATCTCAAGATACGTTTTCTGTGTTCACCCTTAGTGGCAGAATTGTTTGTGTTTGTGCAGTAGGAACATTCGTATTTGGGGTGCCTTCATGTTCTAGGAATTGCTTGGAGCAAAGAAAAACAATTCAACTACTGCAAGCAATTTTGCACATGGAACAGATTTGATGAATTCACAGGATGGGCCTTTGGCAAATAATGGCAGATGGGTTATATGGCCAGTGAATGCGTACAGTAATGCTTAATCTCCATGTCCAGGAGGTAAGTCAGTTACCTGCTCCAGGTGGGTTTGCACTCTCTTTGAAGGAACAGGTATATAGTCTGGGGCAGCTCGTGGGTCTGTATTTGTCATCTGATGCACAGGTGGCCTTGGCGGCTAGGAGTGCCTTTTACCAGCATCAGCTGCAGTCATTCTTGGCCCGAAATAGTTTGGCCATGGTAATCTTGGCACTGGTAACTTCAAGAATTTATTACTGCAACACGCTCTATGTGGGGTTTCCCTTGGGCTTAACCTAGAAGCTGCAGCTAAGTTGTTGACTGGGGCACCCCAATGACATCATATAACACCTCTGCTGAGGGAGCCGCACTGTCTGCCAATATCCCACTGCCTGCAGCTCAAGGTTTTTTATTTTTACATGGGAGTAAACCCCACTGAACTCAACAGGGCTTCCCTCTGCATGGACATGCATAGAACTGCCATGTAAGTTAACAGAAATCATACTATTATCTGATACTTACTTGAAGTTGCAGAACCTCTTTGTCAGTAGCAGACTACCTTTCTTCTGTTTTCAAAGGATAGATATTATTTTTTGGTGCATGAGTCAATATGTTGAAACGTAAACTCTGAGGCCCGCTGGCCAAGGGAAACTTCAAGGTCTCTAAAGGCCCCCACCCCCTGGCAGTGTGGAAGTTCAGGGAATGCTAAACATGTAATATAGTAAGGTATAGGGATGAAGTAGAATCGGATTGAAGTAGCTTGAAGTAGTTGAACCATGTTGATTGAATTCATGGGTGGAAGTTTGCTGCCACCTGCTGCTTAAACATAAGAAAAACATGTCCAGATTTGTACAGTACTTTGTTGTAAAAAGAGATCCACCCATTAACGTGTTTCATAATAAACTACAGTGAAAATGTCGGTGCACTTTCTGGAGTGTTAATGCTGTGAGCCCCTCCATCATAGGCTTAGGTTGTATATATGTGTAAATGAACCATATATCACAAAGACACTACAATCTTCGCTGTCCCTCATTCCAAGGAAACCAAACCCTGGGTAAGTGCCTGGAACTCCTGGAATCTCACACAGTTTTGAGATTAGGGTGGCATGCAACAATATTATACAAGACTGATCTGTAAAACAGTAAGAGAACCTGTGGCCTTCCAGAGGTTGTTGGACTATGGCTTTCATCATCCTTGACAACTGGGTCTTGCCGGCTGGGGCTGATGAATATTGGCCTCCAATCACACTGGGAGGGCACCAGTGCTATTCTAGAAAAAGAGGTACTGGAACTCGCCATGAACGCCTCCCTTGTTCTCTTATAATGGCAATGGTGCCCACCTGAGAGGTGCCAGAACTGAGTTTCGGTTGTAAAAAAAGCCTTGGGGGGCACCAGAGTCCCCACAACTGATGCAGAAGTATAGAAGCTCTATCCTTTCTCATGCTTCTCTCCAGGTAATAATGATAATAGACATTTTTCATAATCACCACAGCAAATTGATGTACATCCCAAGCCTATACATGCTTACTCAGAACCATCAATGAGTTTGACAGAATTTATTCTCAAATAGCTGTGCATTTGACTCCCGTCATATTTTATTAATGAAATTTATTTATGAATTTTATTCATAAACAGTGGGTTTTAAAACAGAGAGAGAGAGAGAGAGAGAAAATAAATAAATTATTTCTACTAAGAAACCTTGAAACATTTGATTGAGAGAACACAAATGTGTTTTCACAGACATAAGCAGAGAGAGAGAGCAGCTGTTGGATTGAATCCCACACATTCAGGAGCAGTTTTGCAAGGCCTAAAAACGGAAACTCTGCCTGTCAAGAAGCTAAATTTATTTTATCTCGATTGAGTCAGAAGCTGTTTGGAGCCTGTGAAGTAAATGTAATCTGATGAAGACTTTCATGCTTTCATCAAGCTTTTACATTTCTTCCTCAGTTTCTCAATTTTGCCTCAAAAATAGAGGTAAAATTAATGCAGGGCTAACAGTGGCATAAAACAGAGCTGAAGTACATGCTGAGGAACCTCAGGTGACTGGGAGGAATCCCCATGTTCATGAGGCCATTACAAAACAACAACAACAAAGTGCACACTGGGACTATCCTGTTTATTTTTCTGCCCCAGTGAAAGTGCATGGGGAAACTCCTGTCATGTTTATATGACTGGGCTGCAAACCTCTCTTGCTGAGGGTGGATGGAGGCAGCAGAGGTGGAGGCAGCTTACCTGAGGGCCTCAGCAGAGCAAAGGTACGTGAGGGGAGTGAAATTGCACCACAGGAGAAGGAAGAACCACAAGGAAACAACACTTAAGGTCAGAGGGATACTGACAGAAAGAGAGGTAGAAATAAATCAGAGGATTAGACAAATTCATGCAGGGTAGCCCTATCAGTGGCTACAGGCCATGATGGCTATCTCTTACCTTAACTGCTGGGGGCAGCATGCTCTGAATACCAGTTGCTGGAAACCATGGGATGGGAGAGGGCTCTCGTTCTCAGGTCCTGTTTGCCACTTTCTCACAGGCATCTGGTTGGCCACTGAGAGACCAGGGTGCTGGACCAGAGGGGCCATTGGCTTGATCCAGCAGGCTCTTCTTATGTATTTAAATAAACTAGGCCTACTGAGTAGCCAGTGTGTGTGGAGAGTGGGTAAGAAGACGGACATCCTTTTATTTTATTTAACACACACACACACACACACACACACACACCCCTTCCCTATACAGGATTGCCTTCAGATGGCTCGGGGGTCAGATAACTCCATACACTCCAACATATCTCCAATGAAAATAGGACATCCTAAGGGAAAGTGGGACATTCCAGGATCAAACCAGAAACCAGGACGGCTTCTCTAAATCAGGGACATCCCTGGATGAAAAGCGGAAAGCTGCCAATGGGTGGGGGAAATATCAGTTGTTAATAAAGACACACTCTGGAGTGCTGGATTTTGCCCATCGTTTCAAGCTAGGGTGGTTAGTACTTTTGACTTCGGGTGGTGTGACTTTTCATTTTATGAATTAAGCCCTGAAATTCACGCTCATTGATGGGGCATTTAATAGGGGCATATATTTAACTGATTTAAGATATGAATCATAGAGGGGGAAAACAGGCTCAATGCTGAGGTGGATCAGTGAATGCTATCTTCAGTTGCATTAATTCCCAACATTTGTATTTCAATAAATTTCCATTGGTTTCAGTGAGGGGAATAAAATATAGATCTTGCTAGTTAGCTGTATGGTAATTAATGACTCCATACAATCAGCAGAGCACCAGGTAGAGTGAATTTGGAAGTATGGGACCAGTGCACAAACCTTTAGCCTTTCCAGTGGCCTTCCACCCATCTTGATTGAGGCTCCTAAAATTTAAGGATTCCATCAGTAAACTTGTTTGGAAAGAGTACAGGGAGATTTGCAAAACCTTTATGTATCCAGCAGCTTTCATCATATCACCAAGGATTAAAAATGCAAGGGATTTCAGTGCACTAAGTACGGTAAATGGGAGCATGTTATAATATACAACAACCGGTGATCTAAAGGGAAGTCTTGTGGAATAATCCAAACCAGGTGCAAATGACGACGAGGTATTCCCCCCCCCCCCCGGTAATAATTTTCACACAAAGTGACAGGAGACCCTACAATTTCTTTTTTTAAACTTCACCAGTGGAACTTTGGGTCTTCACATAAGTAATCAGAGACAATCCTGATAAAACAATGTGGCTCATTGGTTCCAATGGGTAAATTTAAAAATGTATATAACATGAGCAGGCATACATCTGGCAAGATTATGCCCAAGGTGATCGTGTTCAGGTATCAAAAGGTGCCTGGACAGGACAGAAATGTCATACAACCTGTTCAGCAGCTTTAGGCTTACTGGCTTGGATCAGTTAACAATAGGGTTGCCATCATTTTTTTCAGTCTTAAGTTCAGTTCTCTACATTTCCAAATCAGTTTGTGATTTATGTTTTTTAAGTCCTCATGAAAACTCACCAGCATTTTAGTGTGGTACACGTTTAGTGAGATACACGTTACACTTTAACCTAGCAGAACAATTTCCCCCTCTAATATTATGCATTGTGTATGTTATTTTCACTAATAAATACATTTTAATGCACAGCCTACCCCAGTACATGCATTTTGTATGCATTATTTGGCCGGAGAACTGCACTGTAAAATTCATAGAATTTCAGGTTTCAAAGGATGACTAGGTGTTTTGGTTCACCTAGTGCTTTGGAAAGGTAAGTTTTACCTTTAAATGCTGATTGAATAAAATTGTTTCCCCATCCCTAGCTGTTAGTCTTGGTCCACAGCTTACTCTGTCCTTCTTACCTTTTCTGGAACCTGGAAGGTAAGGGGACAGGTTTGTTTCACAGTCTCAGGGCCAAGCCTTGGATGTCCAGATGCAGCCTCAAGGACCAGTAAACATTGTGCATCAAACTGGAAACACCAAAGCATGGGAGGTAAAATTTGTCAAAGCAAATCTGCCCGAAAACTAACTCTCACTAGTGTAGATAGAAATGGATTGAAAGCATGCAAGCAAGCAAGCAAGCAGAGGAAGGATATTTCTCATGTTGTAAATATTGGAAAGAAAGTGTTGCTATTGTCCAGTGTATTTTGCAAAGATGGCTAGGGGACTGACAACTGAAGGAAAACATTTAAGTGCACCATGTTGATGGATATTATAGCTGAATAACCAGGCAGCATTTCTGTGGGCTGGCAAGTATCCAAACATGTCCCAAGACTCCTCAGATTAGCAGTAGGCATTCATACACATCTTGGGGTGACTTTAGTTTAAATGACAACAGGAAATACATTAGATAGATGAGAATCCTTGAACTTTAGCATCACCTGGGAATGTATGTAAAGCAGCAAATTACTTGAGAGGCTGCCAGAAAGCATGCCTGTTGGATCATTCAGTGAGCTGGGAGGATTTCCTGAAGAAGTAAAGGTGCTAGTCTAACAACCAGGCTCAGGGGGTTAGAACTTGGATAGAGCATGGACTGAAATTTCCACCATGCAATTAATGCTTTTGGTCATGGAAACTGTATAATAGATGTGAGGAACCAGTGGTCTTCCAGATATAACTTCCTTGGCCCAGTATACCTGAAGGAGCGTCTCCACCCCCATTGTTCAGCCCAGACACTGACGTCCAGCTCCAAGAGCCTTCTGGCAGTTCCCTCACTGCAATAAGTGAGATTACAGGGAACCAGAAAGAGGGCCTTCTCAGTAGTGGCCCCCACCTTGTGGAATGCCCTCCAATCAGATATAAACAACTAATCTGACTTTTAGAAGACATCTGAAGGCAGCCTTGTTTAGGGAAGTTTTTTTATGTTTGATGATTTACCATGTTTTTAATATTGGAAGCCACCCAGAGTGGCTGGGGAGACCTGGCCAGATGGGTGGGGTATAAGTAATAAATTATTATTATTATTATTATTATTATTATTATTATTATTATTACTCCCATCACCCCTGACTATTAGCCACGCATTGGGGAGTTTCCAGTACATACAGTGCTATGCACTCTGTGTCCCTGCCTCCACTTTCCATCGGACCAAGAGGCAGTTATTGGACGATCCATGAGTGAAAGTTATCTCCCTCCCAACCCGGGGGGGGGGGCTTGTAAGGATAATTACTCCCAGATTATCCTTAATTAATTGCACAGTTGGCATCCGCTATCGTGGGATCCGCTGTTTGTCATGGTGGCAGCACTGGAGGTCCTCTCCTTGGGGGACTTGGGGCCATTGATCCCAGGAGCGTGCAAGTATTAATTTGTGTCCCTCCAACCGTACCAGTAGGCAACCCATTTCAGTAAACAATATATGATGATAATAGGAGGGGAAATGTCCCAGTGTGGATCTGAACCAATGATTCCATGATCAAATTCGTTTGTGCATTATCAGAATGGAGCTTTAACATTGGTCACTGCCTTTACTTGCTTCTGTGCATTTCTTGCATATTAGGGCCACATGGGACTTCCTCAGTCTTCAGGGATTGGCTACTTCCATGTCCATGTGGCATGTGGGCTTCATTGCTGGTCCAACCACTGATTGGTGGGCTGCAGCAGTGTCTCCAGGGATGCTGGGGACATAACATTTTCTGTATTTTCTGTTTTTCATTTCCCCACCTGGGTTGAGCACACATTGGATATGGTGACCATCCCACCAGTGTAGTGACAATGTAACTCCAGACCCAAAGGAATGTGAGTAGAGGATTGCTGTGCCCATAGAGAAGCTGAGCAGAGCTGCGGCAGACTCTTAGTGAAGACCCATGACCTTTCGACTTCAGTTGAAGCCGGTAGATGAGTTCATTGTGCAGGTATTTACACACGTATCCATGCAGTCCCCCTGCCCAGTGGCAATACACACAGAGATCCTCCAGAAGGAAGATACACATTTTTATACATATTACATTTTTAATATTTTAACATTTAATATTTATCAACCCCTTGCAGTTGGTTAACATTCTTTAAATGGGTTATATTTCCAAAAGATGTTGTTGATAAGTAATCTTTTCGTGAAGAGAAGCCAAGGCAATCAAGAAGAGGAGGGGATGGGGGAGAACCTCAAGTACCCAGACTCTAGGCCAGCTGCTTTGCTTCTTTTTCTTACCCTGTGAAAAGTTTGAAATTGTTTGAATAGTTGTTTCCACACACCCCCCTTGCCATCCTTGCATTCAAGCCCATGTCAAAAGTTCACTATGTAATTATGATGCCAAGAGGTGAATAATAGTTGAAATTCCTTGTATCAGACTACCCTTCCACAGGATCTGAGTGAATCATGTTGACTTCAATTACTGTCCAGGAAAGAGGATGAATCTTCGAAGGGAAGCACACGTTCTTCTAAGCTCTTCAGGCATAAGAAATTATTCAAGAGGCAACAGCACCCCCAAACAAGCAGCTGCAGCTCACACTTGACATATGCGGGTCATACCCAGTAGTGACAAATGTTGGTGTACAGTTACTGATGATTTGCACACTGGCTGGGAAGCATGTAATTTAGCCTGCCGTGGTAATTTAGGAAGTCATAAACTGATGGTGTTTGAATAGGGCAGATGAGTGGAGTGAGGGGGTGTTGTGGGTTAGGGTGGCCCACTGAAATCAAT
Source organism: Lacerta agilis (assembly GCF_009819535.1). Classification (NCBI taxonomy): domain Eukaryota; kingdom Metazoa; phylum Chordata; class Lepidosauria; order Squamata; family Lacertidae; genus Lacerta; species Lacerta agilis. The sequence goes on from NC_046313.1 coordinate 56,979,933, forward strand.
GCAGGGATGCAAGACAGGAAAACAACCAGTGGTGAAAGTGAGTGGGTACAGTCTGGTAGGGACAGTGCAGTGCTTTTTTCAGGGGGGGGGCCTCAGGGGTATGCATACCCCTAAACATTTTGTGAATCTAAGTTTGGCCTCATTGAGGGGCAGTATTTCAATATGAGTAGGAAAACGAGAATACCCCTAAACATAGTTTTTTTTGGGGGGGAAGCACGGGGACAGTGTATCCACATATGGATTAAAGATTATGTGTGTCACAGGAACCTTGCGCGATGAGAGAGTGGCTATAAGCTTGAAAAGTCTCTGGGAAGTTTTCACACTGTTCTCAGAATGCTGGCAAGAGATATAGTGGGGGAAATGCTTACTTTTTAAAAATAGAGATGCTGTGACTTAGTCCTGAATGGAAGCCATGCCATCTGTCTTGGAATATATTAATTCTGTGTCTAAAAGGGGCTGGACTGCAGTTGCTAAGGGCAGAAGGGAAAGGGTATCTCTCTATGCTAGTTCAGAGCTACTTCTCTTTATTCCTTTGTGTCGGTCTTTCTAGTGAAAGATGACTAGGAGTGATGCTAAATTGCTTAGGGTAGAGGAGTACTGTATGAGTGGGTGTGTAAAACCCACAACATCAGTAATGTCCAGAGGAGGTTCTATGCACTCTACTTAACACCACTGAAAGTAGTGTCAGTAACTTTTACTTTTTACTGAATCTATCGAAAATGTAACAGGTTTTTTTTAAAATACTTCGTGAACCACTCAGAACCCTAGTCCAACCCCCTGCAATGCAGGATCTCTTTCCCCAACATGAGGCTCGAACCCACGGTCCTGAGATTAAGAGTCTTATGCTCTACTGACTGAGCTATCCCAGGGATATTATATTGCACATCTTTTTTCAGATCAAGTTATTTTTACTTTTATTGCATCCCAACTCTGGATAGAAATATGAACTGTTTAGCAAAAACGAATGCAGGTAAGGTACTCCTTTACCTAGTCCACAAATGTGTTAACTGTCTTTACCATTGAGCTAAATGACCCTTGTGGTGCCTTCCAACCCTTCAGTTCTTCTTCTTCTTCTTCTACTCTGCAGCAGGCGTGAAGAACCTGTGGCCCTCCAGATGTTGTTGGACTACAGCTCCTATGATTCCTGACCACTGGCCATGCTGGTTGGGGCTGGTTGGAATCGGAGTCCAGCAATATCTTGAGTGTTACATGTTTCCCATTCCTGTCCTGCAGGTCAATACCGGAGATAAAGAATTCTGGGAGATTTTAGCTGTTCTGTGCTTGGGACCTAAGCATTGCTCTGCACACATCTTTGATCTGAGCACTAGCTGAACATTACCACCACGTTAAAATGGGACATAAAGCTCTTTAAAAAGCAGTGAGGATGAAATTTAGCGCCCCTCCCCCCATTTCTTATTTTCACAACAAATCCTTTTGGAACTACTTGTTAAAGAGCAGTCCCCCTCTCCACCTTCCATTATGCACATGCACTCAACTGTACTACAGTAGTAACTCAGGTTACAAACACCTCGGATTACAAACACTTTGGGTTACAGACTCTGCTAGCCCAGAAGTAGTACCTCGGGTTAAAACTTTGCTTCAGGATGAGAACAGAAATCGTGCAGCCGCAGTGCAGCAGCAGCAGGAGGCCCCATTAGCTAAAGTGGTACCTCAGGTTAAGAACAGTTTCAGGTTAAGAATAGACCTCCGGAACAAATTAAGTTCTTAACCAGAGGTACCGCTGTATTTTGCACTCCCTTGGCTCAGCGCCCTGGGGGGGGGGAGCCATTTGTACCACCCTAAATATGGCGCTGGAGAGTTAGGGTGGGGAGAAGGGCTGCCTTTTATTTTGTACATAATTACCTGTGTAAAGCAAAAAGCATTATTTCCATTAACTACCAGAGCTGGATTGGTTGGGAGGCTGTGGAAATGCCAATGGTGTGTTTTGTTTTATGTGCCTGCATCAGCATGGGCATTTGTGTGAGAAAGTGTATGTATGAGTGTGTGAGAGAGAGCAGTGAAAGAGAGGGAGAGAGTGCTTTGTGCCTGAAAGTCTGTTGTGTGCACGTGCACTATTTATGTGGTGAATGTGCATGTATGGTGAGCGTAGGTGTATATGGTCTGCAAATGGAGTGAGTATTTATGTCTGTGCATATGTACATGCATTGGCCACACTCACTGCTGGCAGGCAGCTCTCAAGTCGGGAAATGTTAGCCACCCCTGATCTACAACATAAATCACCTGATTTTTTTAATTTTTCTTTTTTGGGGTGAAAGTTGAAAGGCTGAATACACACTCAGTGGCCATTTATTGCTGTGGAAAGAAGCACAGAAGATACTAAGGCTGCAGTTTGTTGCTCTGAATAGTTCAAGTGAAAATGTTGATTCTTCAGCTCTCGTGCAGATCATATAGGTGTGGTAACACTCTGTCCCATTTTGGAATGGTTTCTGGGTGTTTTTTTTAGTTGCAGAGATTTTAAAACCGTATTTTTCTGTTTGTTGTAACCTACCCTGGGATCGACCTCATGGTGAAGCATGGGTTGTAAATCTTATACATTCTTTCATGTTAATACTGATTGCTGATGAATACTTTTTTATTTGTAGTTTTATTCCAGCATTGGAGGGGTTAATCTGGTCCGTTTGCTTTCACTTTAATTCTTTGATGAGCCTTTAGCTTACAGCTGTGTTGAGCCTGAGTGTATTTATTTATTTATTTGTGTGTGTGTGTGTGTGTGTGTGTAGTTTTGGAGTAATCTAGCTGCTCTAGAGGGTTGTTTTTTTCAGAGAAGCATTTAAGAAACCAATTTTTTTGGTAAGTTTAAAGGCTTCATTGTGCAAACTGGTTGCTATTTTATTTGCTTTTAAAAAGTGGCTTTGTAATGTGTTTCTAGTTATACAGCTTCAAGAAAGTTTATAATTATATATTTGTTTTATCTATTTTATCATATATAAATTATAGCAGTAGCAAATATAATGTGTGTGTGTGTATATACACATATATACACATTATATTTGCTACCGCTATAATTTCTTTTAGGTATTTATGCTTATAAAGAGCTATAATTATAACTTTGTTGGTTTTACAATGAGAACATGTTGAGTCTTACAGAGTCATCCTATACATGATGACTAAGAGAGTTACAGGGACTTGCTTCCTAGTCAGCTGGTATACAAGTCAACCTCACTTCGTTAGAAGTGTGACTTCTGGATTATGTTTGATGGCTGTCTTGCAACAATTCCATTATTAAGGAAGAGGCTGCTGTAATGGAACATATGTCAGAAAACAAAGGCAAAGGAACAATGGCTTTTCCAAGGCCTCTGAGCCCAAGTCTTTGACTGAGGCATGTTTTGAATGCAGGTACATATCTAGCAGTCTATGAAGTGACTGCACGCACCTCCCAGAACTTTTGTCATCAGCAGCTGCTGCTTAATGAGAGTCATATCTCATTTCCTCAGAATGCATTTGAGGTCGTGCACAATGGCATCATTGGGGTCCTTCAGTCTGTAACAGGACTTTGTAATAGGACTCCATTTCTGAAGATACAGACCTGATGAATAAGTTGTCACTGTGGTCTGGCTGTTGTGGGGGGGGGGAACCATTTCTGCATGGTTTGGGCAGCACCCTATTTTTGGTAGTGTACGGACACATCACCCACATAGGTTGGTCAAACCGTCTTTCTTTACTCATGATGGCCAGTAACAACACAGCTGAGTTGTATCAGCTGGCATGGAAAGGAAGCAGAGTGAGGCTTCCTGCATGTGTACATTGTACAAATGTGTGTGTAGTTGGTTTACGTGGTTTTTTTTTGGAAGCTGTCTCATGAACTGAATCTTTGGGTGAGTTAGGCTCTTGGGATGTTCTGCTTAGGGTGACTAGTGGTCGGCAGTGACAAAGACAACTTTATTTTCAGACAGCAGAGGTATTCCAGGTTGCGAAAAGCCTTGTGACACTGGAAAGGCCTCACCTAGAGGTTGAATTCCTTCTTACCCTTCTTCTGCCATGGTCTTCAGTTGAGGGAACCATATTAACACCAGTATTGAAATTACTGATCTAACCGGTGCTTTTTAAAAAAGGGAGGTACTCAACTGTACGCAGTACCGGCACCTCTTTTTGTTGTTAAAAAAGTGTGGCACTTTAACAATTTCATGGTGGGTACTGGCACATATTTTTCTAGAAAAAAAGCACTGGATGTAACTGACCTTTAAATTTTGTGTTGACTCCCAAGCTTTCTACTTGGGTGGGCTAGTGGTCTGGAAGAATAACATAAATTAAGTCTGCAATCCTAGACACTTAGCCAAGGAGGGACTTCTGAGTTAGGGATAACACTGTAAAGCTCTCTGAACTATTTTCAACTTTTGCTTTGTGTGCCAGTCAATTCTAAACTTAGCTTTAACCATCTTATTGTTGTATTACAGGTTCCTAGACACATTCTTGTCCAAGAATTAGATATGTTTCGTATTAAATGCTAATGTATTGAGGTGTCACTGGTAGTTGTGCACAGTAGTGCTGTGAAAACAAAGTTCACTTTCATGTTCAGAGAAACGATTAAAAAAAAAAGCAGGAATTCAGACTCGATTAAATGACTCGATATAATTTCTGTATTTCCTGGAGGAAGCAAATAAATGCAGAATGGTGTGACATACTTTTCTACATTTAAGTCATTTCTGTTCCTCTTAAAATAGAGACTGCCTTGAAATTTCCTTAGCTGCTGGTGTTACACATGCATATGCTGATGTCATGCAATTTGTTTACAGACCTTGTTACCCAGAGGTTGGTATATGAATTAGCTCAACAATCACTTTCTGGCAGTGACAGTTCAGGCCCTGCAGTTCTACCTAGTAATCTTGAGTCAGCTGACAAAAAGACAGAAATCTGAGCATACCCTGAGATCACTTCCTCAATTTATCCCTAAGTGATTAGTGTGACACCCAGTAGCTCAAGGGTCTACCAACAGCTTAGCCTCCGCTCATGGAAAGCCACCCTTTGAAAACTTTTGCGGTGCGATTTGCATGCAACATTTCCCAAGGAGATTGATGAGTCTCAGCAGGGACACTCAGGTTTGAACAGTAGAGTCTTTTCTGAAAGATTGTATGACAAGGATTTTTTGTATTTGTTTTTACTGCTTATACAAACACAAACAGGTATGTAAAAAACAGCATGTCATTTAACCATTGGGCAAAAAAAAAAAAATATGATCACAGCTTTGTGATTACAATGCTAAGCCCTGACAGTGCTTTGGGGTGTTATACACCTTTTGTGTTTTGTAATAAGGAGGTTGCGTTGCTCTTTGTTTGTTTTTCAGGTGCAATGGCAGCACGTTAAAAAACCAAAGCACAGCTTTCAGGCTTTCGCTTTCAGCTGGAAGAAAGACCTCTGCTTTAGCCCTGCACTTGAGCTGCTTGACGGGCCAGTAGATTTATGCACCATCAGCTGCTTCTATATTAAATGCTACACACATAGTTAAAATTAGAAGTTAATCAGATCAGGTTTCCAAGAGTGGATTCTGCTATACATCCCTCAGACAGGCCGGATCCATGGCCTGGGCTTCCTAGCGCTAATGGATAGATTGTCTGGCAGGAACAAAGACCTCTGCTATTCCGTTAATCCAAAAAAATCCGCATCCACTTGCTACCAAAACACCTAATTATGTTTGTGGTATATTTTGAGACACTGTTGCACTCCTCTAGGAAAGAACTCGCAAAGAAGCAGCACTGCAAAAGGCAAAGTGTAAATATGCAATTTGCTTTTATAAAGGATAGTATATTTTACTGTGGGTTTAATGGCCAGAAAGACAGTGTATAAAAATTCAGAGATGTGTTGTTGTTGTTGGGGGGGGGGGGGAAGGTAGTGGGAAGAAGACAGCAGCTGATGTACAAGCCCAACCTATACAACAACAGGATAGCCATGATTCATTGTTGTTCTCTTGCAAATGCCATATTGGTTCTGGACTTACACTTTCAGGAATCAGTATGAAGAACAAATACATAGATCACACTCACCTTCATTTTAATTGGGCAGCCATTAGTTCATCTTAGATTCTGAATATTTCAACCTCTTAGCTGAGTAATGATGCCCACAGAAAACTTGCATCCACAGGGTCAACATAGGTTCAATGTAGCCCTCCATATACTGCAGCACACTGTCCATTATACACTCCAATCTATTTATCATGGTTCTTACTGGTGCCTATCCTTCATTGTTTGAGCACCATGGGATGATTGATTAATTCCTATTTTATTAGCTTTTTTTGAAATATGTGCTTGTGAAGAATACATCTAAATTCAACACTGCAACCTCTAAATTTGCAGTGTTTGGTGTATTTTATATTCACTTTGAATTGTTAGATAGTCTCTGCTTGAAAGTGCATGGGTTTGGCAAGATCGCATTATTCTTCCATTTTAGTGGCTTTAAGTTGACCTATGATAAATACTTGTTTTCTCAAGTTGCAATGTTTTCCCATTTGAGGACAGCTGAATAAGTTGTCTAAGTGTCTGAGGAATTAGGTTTTGGACTTATTTAATCAGAAGTGATATAAACCAGTTGTCATGAGAGCACATTACAGCAGTGAATTCCACCAAAGTGCACAGCTAAACATTATTTGTAGGCAATTTCCTGTTCAAAAGTGTGCTAGCCCTTCCAGGCCAATCAGCTAAGGTAGGAAACAATGACCTGTGCTCTCAAACAATCTGTATTAACAAAGGACTCTGCGATTACAACCTTAGGAAATAGTCTGTTACAAGATGCTGAAAAATATATCTCTAAGTACTGTATGCATCAGTGGCTGAAAGTGCTCCCTATTGCACTTTGTAGAATGATTACAAGTGTTTGCTTCACATTCAGCCATTTTCACAGATCTGTGAAAAGATGGATAGTATTACTGCAATGTGCTGTGTGCAGTGCCACTCTTGAAGACTTCTTAGAAGCCACAGCAGGTGCAGCTTGCTCCAGTTTAGCAAGTGTTTGCTGTTAGGACCATATCCATATTACTCAGTTTCTACAAAAAAAAAAAAGAGAGAGAGAAAGAGAGAGAGAGAGAGAGAGACTCTGGCTTCCTGCCTGCTTCCGGGTGCAGTTAAAGCTAGCATTCCATTAGAAAGCCCTACATGGTTTGAGTTGTAACTCTTGTAAGCTTTCGCAATATGAGGGCTGAAGTTTGATTTGTACAGTCATTGTATGAATTGGTTTGCCAAACTGTATATGACAGGGATTGGTGATTACCAAGATGGGAGGTAGAGCCTACCAATGGGTTGTGATAAGGCTTTTGTACTCGAGAAGAAATGGCTCAGAGCAGCAACTACTAGGTCAGGTGGTAAGATTACTATATCTTCAGTCCCTCAACAAAACCAATTTTGTTGTTGGAACAAACGTGTTTTGATTTGTGGCTTGGATCATAGGAAGATGCCGGTATTCCAAATCAGACTATTGGCCCATCTAGCTCTGTATTGCCCACACTGACTAGCAGCAGCTCTCCAGCGTTTCAGACAGGGAGTTTTTCCCAGTCCTTCCTGGCGAAGGCAGGGGCCAAACCTGGGAATTCTTGCATGCAAACCATGTCTTCCACCACTGAGCGACACCCCCAAGAATGTACCTGTGTCCTGCTGAGAATATTATATTTCCTCTTGCATAAATTGACAAAGTTTGTTGTTTGACAGGGTTATCCACAAGTGCTAGGAGTAGCAGCTGCCAGATCTGTAGAACTGAAACTAGAACATACAGGTGGGACCTGCACTAAAACGTTTCATTGAACAGCACTCCTGTTCAGGATGTTAGCAAGCCACATGTTGTTGTTGTTCAGTCGTTCAGTCGTGTCCGACTCTTCGTGACCCCATGGACCAGAGCACGCCAGGCACGCCTATCCTTCACTGCCTCCCGCAGTTTGGCCAAACTCATGTTAGTAGCTTCGAGAATACTGTCCAACCATCTCATCCTTTGTCGTCCCCTTCTCCTTGTGCCCTCCATCTTTCCCAACATCAGGGTCTTTTCCAGGGAGTCTTCTCTTCTCATGAGGTGGCCAAAGTACTGGAGCCTCAACTTCAGGATCTGTCCTTCTAGTGAGCACTCAGGGCCGATTTCCTTGAGAATGGATAGGTTTGATCTTCTTGCAGTCCATGGGACTCTCAAGAGTCTCCTCCAGCACCATAATTCAAAAGCATCAATTCTTCGGCAATCAGCCTTCTTGATGGTCCAGCTCTCACTTCCGTACATTACTACTGGGAAAACCATAGCTTTAACTATACGGACCTTTGTCGGCAAGGTGATGTCTTTGCTTTTTAAGATGCTGTCTAGGTTTGTCATTGCTTTTCTCCCAAGAAGCAGGCGTCTTCTAATTTCGTGACTGCTGTCACCATCTGCAGTGATCATGGAACCCAAGAAAGTGAAATCTCTCACTGCCTCCAATTCTTCCCCTTCTATTTGCCAGGAGGTGATGGGACCAGTGGCCATGATCTTAGTTTTTTTGATGTTGAGCTTCAGACCATATTTTGCGCTTTCCTCTTTCACCCTCATTAAAAGGTTCTTCAATTCCTCCTCACTTTCTGCCATCAAGGTTGTATCATCAGCATATCTGAGGTTGTTGATATTTTTTCCAGCAATCTTAATTCCGGTTTGGGATTCATCCAGCCCAGCCTTTCGCATGATGAATTCTGCATATAAGTGCTTTGCCAGAATACTGTACTGCATTTCCACATGCTTTGCCAGAATACTGTACTGCATTTCCCCAACACCACTGCCCAGTAGACATTCATTATGGCCTCTTAACACATACAGTTTTCTTTGGGCTGTTCTGGGATTCCCATCCCCCACCCCCTTGGGTTTTTCAGTACTTCTACAAAAACTTTGTTTCTCTTAGGCCTGCTGATACTTCCCTATTGAGCATGGTTATACCAGGTCTGATGCTTGGAGAATGAGTTTTTCTGTTAGTATATTATGTGGTGCCAATGGAAGCTTGTGTTTTGATGCAAATAGCTGTCATCAGGACCATGGAAGGAGAATGGTTGAACTCTCCCTCCTCACCCAGTCCCATTTCTGTTCTCTCTTCTCCCACCTCCTGCCTCAGGCCAGCTGCTAGTCAAACTTTTTAAAAGCACGCACAGTAACTGCATTCACACAGTGTTGTGTCATTTCAGACTGTAGAGTTGTAGAAGAGCAGGAGTCATAATGTTTGTGTCAAATAGTAATGCAGGGCTGCTTGTGGGACAGCAAAGGACTACCTCATCCCAGGATAGCAAAGGTACTGAATCATGCTCATAACCAATGTCCACAATCTTAGCAATGTCTACTTGAGTTACATGTTGGCCTTTATATGGATGGGCACACCCAGGGTGTGCAGTTTGAATAGGGAGCGGGATTCCCCCCCCCCACACACACACACACATACACACTTCTAAGGTGAATTTAGACCTAGCACTTGGCGATCGGTTCTTAAAGTAGCAAATAAGGGTTTTCCCAAAACTATTTATTTTAGATTTCAGGGTACTTTTGAGCAGTTGCTTATCTCTGTGAAAGTTTCCTCAACACTTAAAAGATTCTCTGAGAGACCAAGCAAAGCCTGTTTCTCATGACATTTTGAGGATGGCTAGTTTGTGTGGAATTTCTGAAATATTTATAAAGAGCACAGAACTAGGAAATGCCTTTTTATGGCAGTAAGAAAGAACAAAATGCAGGTATTAAGAACAAAAAGCCAGCACAATTAAGGAATCAGTAGCTTTAGAAAAGAAATTGCATGTAGAGAATGGACTGTTCCTAACCAAACATCTTTATTTTAGCTTCAAGGATGCAGAAATCTTTAAAAAGCACAAGTCAAATTGTACTAAATAAACACTAAGTTAATTTTTCTATGAACCTCTACAGTATTTGGCTTGCAACTGAGCTGTTCTGACTGGATGTTGACTTTTAAATACCCCTCTGCCCTGTTAGCACAAATTTCTTGGCATTCTCTTCTCCCTGTCATAACTTAATGTGGGCATATATACCCTATTTAAAAGGTAAAGGTAAAGGACCCCTGACAGTTAAGTCCAGTCGCGAACGACTCTGGGGTTGCAGTGCTCATCTCGCTTTACTGGCCGAGGGAGCCAACATTTGTCTACAGACAGTTTTTCCGGGTCTTGTGGCCAGCATGACTAAGCTGCTTCAGGCGAAACCAGAGCAGTGCACTGAAACGCCATTTACCTTCCTGCCGGAGTGGTACCTATTTATCTACTTGCACTTTGGCATGCTTTTGAACTGCTAGGTTGGCAGGAGCTGGGACTGAGCATTGGGAGCTCACCCTGTTGCGGGGATTCGAACCGCCGACCTTCTGATCGGCAAGCCCTAGGCTCTGTGGTTTAGACCACAGTGCCACCCGTGTCCCTACTTAGTCACCCACAAAAGAACATGTTCCAGGGATTTTCTTGCATCCTTAGGGAACCCACCATCTTTCATTAATTTTTAGAGAAGCTGCTCGGGGAACAAGCATGGAGCAGTTACTATCAAAGGGATTGCTGACAGATGAGCAAATAAAAATACCTGGGGGGGGGGCAGAGATCAAATTAACAACTCCATAGTCTCAGAACAAACAAAAAATGCCCCATGAATCCAAGAGTCTATTATTGCCTTGCATTAGTGGTTAATTGACTAAAAGGAGGAAGAAAAAGAAGTCCTGAAAACTATAGAAGCCATGCAGGGGAAAGGCACAGATAAGTATCTATCATACCCTCTGGGACCAGATATCTCCATTCCTTAATTCCAGTTATGTGAGGTCTAGCTGAGAATATGCAGTGATGAGGAAGATACCTTACAAATTTGTCCCTATTTTCCTAATCTGGATTGTTTTGTTAACATACAACTAGCTGAACTGAAAGCATACTGAAAGTCTACGTGCCTTTCTCCCTGGTGCCAAGTAAGGAGAGCCCAACCAAGTTAGTTTTGAGTTAATGCAGTCATGTACCTACCTCTTAGCTCCAACTTCTTATTGGGCCTCTGCATGCATCACAATACCGTTTAAGAATCTGGAGAAGAGGAAGCAGCTGCAGGCTCTTTTCACATAAAGTTCTTCACAGGTGCTAGTACTCGTGGAAATATGACTGGCAACATAATGTCTGACACCACCAGCAGGCAAATATGATGGTCCAGGAAACAGTAAGGGGCCACAATGAAAAAATTCCCTTGGATTTTTGCTATTGTTGAATGGCTTTAACAGATCTGCCAAAAGGTAAATCGTTGCCACTAGGAGGCTCTGCAAGAATAGCTTCTTAGGAAACGTAATTCTTTACTAAACAACTAAGATCTGAGGGCGGAGAGGAGAACTATCCTCCCTGAATTACATACTATTGTTTCAGTATTAATTCCATTTTGGTATATGGTTATTTCCCCGCCTCGCCCCCTTGTCACTTTGTGTCTTCCAACAGTGGTTAATTTCCTCTGAATGGAAACAAACATTCTGCAGGATTGTGGTTTCTAGTGACAGATTAGCTTTATAACACTCTAAGTCTATGTTGTGTAGTTTTCCTACCTAGAAACATAGTGTAGGAAGGCGTCAGTAGGGTCATCTAGTCCAACCCCTGCAATGCAGGAATCTTTTGTCCAACGTGGGGCTCAAACCCATGACCCTGAGATTAAAAAATTACGTGCTCTACCGACTGATCTATCAAAATTGCCAATGCTTAGCTCTCAAATATCACGAGCCTTCTCATGGGATTAGCAATACAAGTAATGACATGTTTTTAGCTGGCATCTCTATTGTATGCTATGTCTTCTTCAAAGGCAAAATATTCAGGAGCCTTTTAAAAACCACTTTTTAAAAAAGCTGGATCTGTTCTTAAATGCTGCCAAATACATTTATAAAAGGCTTTGTAAAAGTTGGGACCTACAAACCTCATGCATTGAATTCTTTCTACATCTCTATGCTGTATACAGAAGTCTCTTGTGACTAGCATTTAGCACGTTTTAGAAATTCATTTGAGAACATTAATTCTGTTCCTTCTTGTCACCTGTCATGTTGGCTCAGATGATCACATTAAGCTTTTACTTCCTTGCTCTATATATTCCTGTTCATCTGTAAAAAAAAAAAAAAAAAAAAAAAAACCAGATGAGCAAATTCTGTAAGAAAATCCTCTTACAGAATTGATTGCCATAGGATATTGTGATGCCTCTTAGCTGACCTCTACTGCTGATTCAGAACTTCTTCGGGGGCTACATTTTATTGGAGAAAGACCAAACGCTCTTACCTTAGCAGCCTTGTTGGAATCCAAACTCAGAATAATAAGGCCAACCACAAATAAAATGACAGAAAAATGCATAATTAAAATAGATAATTCAGTTAAACAATACAGCTTTTAGTTCATATTTGTTCTGCATCATCAGTGACCGGAACTAATATACCGGTACCACCATTACATAAAATATGAAAAATAGCATGGCAACACCAGCCAGACTTCAATTTTGTGTTTTCTCAATGCACTGGAGGTAACTGCCTTGCATTTTGTGATTTGAACAAACATGCAAAGTGAAAAACATACTATCAGAGGACTAAGTTCATGTTGTGTAAAAGTCTATAGCAAAACTCCCATTTGATTTTAATGGTTTTAGGTGAACCACCCGTCTGTTTATGAATGCCTTTGTTCCTTCTCAGTTTTACACTCAAGATAAATCAAATTCATGAGATAGTAACTTTTATGTTCCTAAATAGCCCATGGATCTTTTGAAAAGTGGGTCTTTTTCAATGTCCCTTTGTTTCTAAATGTGTGTCACTAATCTTTCCAAGTAATATATGAATTATTTTAATTAAAAATCAAAATTCCTTGTAGAGTCTCTCATTGTTGGTAAATAAACAAGGAGATTTTAGAAAAGTGACCTGTCTCTTTGGGTGAATTAAGGAATAGCCATGTTACTGCTGAACTACTTGTAATTCCCTAACTCAGCCTTGAGGCATCTAACACTGAACCATAGGCAGCACTTCTATCATATTGCTTCTCCAAAAGCATCCTTATTCATTCAACTCCTGTGTCCATTCAGACCTGGAAAGGGATGTAAAGATAATGTGTATAAAACAAAATGTAAGAACCCAAACAGAATTTTAAAGCATTGTACACCATAAGTGTTCAGCATGCAGACAATCCTGTTAAAATAGCAATGCAACGATATGTTTGAATGTGGTTTGCATAATTCATCATATCCATAGTTAGTGCAAGACTTTACAGATGGACCGTGTTTATCTAACAGCACAAGACATGCATTAGAATGAATCCTGTCTTACCTCTTTACCAGGGGGTTTCAGATATTCCTTTTCCCACCCCCACCCTTCACCCAATAGAGTTTATTTCAAAATCAGCCAGAAGAAATGTTAGTTGCTACAACAGATTTAATAGTCTGTCTACTTTTCAGATCTCTGGCAAAGTGCTTCATGGAGCCTTCATAATATTTTCCTAACCCTCTCTGTATTACATCTGTCCCTGTCCTGGAGACAGCATAATTGTGCAAACATTTCAGCTATTCAGGTAGTCGTCATTATTGTTTGTGTCAACAGCATGATCGGTATGTACCTTATTATAATCTTGGTGTTGGGTTGCAAAGGTCCTCCTCTCTTCATCTGGCTGAGTCTAATTCCGTCATCTTCACTAAGATCTAAAGTTACAGCAAGTAAAGGTTGCCATTTACGTGGAACACTGAGGTTGCTAAAATGACTCCCTTAGGTACAGTCTATGCTATTTCTTCTTCCAAGGACACAGTCAGGACAATGCAGAGGTTTTTGCCAAAGCAAATTAGAAACTCTTGATGTACAGATATGTGGAGTGAAGCACCAGTTTTGTTTCTCCTTACCAGTTATTATGAATATGTCGTACTGTTACATTGATAAAGCTGTTCTTGAGTAATGTGAAATTATTCAAATGTGATCTTAGCTTCTTGGGTCAATTGGTAGCAAGGTGATTCAACCCTGCATCATCACATTTTTGACAAATTTGATTTTTAAAATTAACCACCAAAGTTTGCTGGTAAGCTACACCCTGCTATAACTTTGTTCCCACAAATGTAGACTACCCAATGGAGACTGAAATGCCCAGTACAAGGTTAGTTATACTACAAGTGTGCGAAAGTGGCTGTGGAATTGAGTTCTTTAGGGTGGCAAGGAAATTGGTTTGCTGGGATCTCTCATTTGGGTTATCTGAGAGTGTTCCCACAGCTCAGAATCTTCTTAAACTAGAATAGATCTGAATTGTAGAGAGCCTGATGAGCTTTTACACCAAGTGATGTATCAAAGTACAGTGGTACCTCAGTTTACGTACTTAATCCGTTCCAGAAGTTCGTTCTTAAACCGAAACTGGTCTTAAACCGAGGTGCGCTTTCCCTAATGAGGCTTCCCACCACCGGTGCCATTCCACTGTTCGGATTCTGTTCTTAGACCAAAGTAAATTTGGCAAACCGGGACACTACTTCCAGTTTTGCGGAGTTCGTAAACTGAATAGTTCATAAGCAGGGCTGTTTTTAAACCGAGGTACCACTGTAAGTCCTACTGTCTATCCATTTCACTGGGTCTGTTCTAAATAGAACCAAGACTGGAAACAACACCAAATTTTGTTTTTTATTGTATTATTTATAAACTGCCCTCTATCCAAGGATTTCACTGTGGAGCATTTTACTGGAATTTACACACAGCAAAAGACTGAAAGAAAAAAGCATGTCTTTAGATTGTTGTAGCATTCTAAAATAAAGTCAAGATCCAGCTCTTCATTTCTGGTTTCAGTGGGTCTTGTAATTTCTAAGCTTATTGTCATTTTAAGATCTTCATTACCTTTTTCTTTTATTCAGGCTGCAGTGCTAAGGACCCTTATTTCCAGGAGGTAAATTCCACTTCCTGAAGCAGTAAATGCTATTTGAGAAGTTCAAAGAAATGAATAAAAACATCTTAAGGAAAAAGTAGCCCCAAAGTAGACTTTGAAAATTCAGCTGTAAACATTTCCATTTAAACATTATCATGTAATATCCTATATTACATGGTAATAATGTAATCCTGACATGCCTTCCTATGTAGCATGTTTCTTCTTCTTCTTCTTCTTCTTCTTCTTCTTCTTCTTCTTCTTCTTCTTCTTCTTCTTCAACCTGCCTTTTCTCTCTTGCCTTTCTTTCTTTCTTGATTACTTTGGTTATCTTCATACTGTTATTGTTAATCTCCAGTTTTTACTTTTAACCTCTTGCTTCTTTAGTTTTGCTCAGCTAGGACAGTTTCTACTTTCGAAATTATTTACTTTCTTAAAGATACTGAGACTGTTCATTTTATTTCTGTTCCATACCTAGTAGTTTAGGTATTACTATTTTTTTATAAATAACTGATTATAATTATTATTTCTATTTATTTATTTGTTTTTTATTTTTATATCCCACCTTTTCTCTAAAGAGCTCAAGGTAGTGTACACAGTTCTGTCCCTCCTCATTTACTCTCCACAACAACCCTGTGAGGTAGGTTAGACTGAGAGGCAGTGACTGGCCCTATGTCACCCAGTGAGCTTCATGGCTGAGTGGAGTATTCAAGCTTTGGTCTACCAGGTCCTGGGGCAACCCAGGCAGGTGGGTTGGGTATAATCATCATCATCATCATCATCATCATCACTACACACACACACACACACAGAGAGAGAGAGAGAGAGAGAGAGAGAGAGAGAGAGAGAGAGAGATCTGTAATGACAAATCTTTACATGGCCAAGAGTGGCATCACTGCAGTCAGGGAGTAGTGCAAACTCCCGGCACTACTGTGCCACACTGAACTTATCTATTTAAAGAGCTAACAATTACACGGAGCAGGAGAGAGTGAGGTCACTTCTACACCAAAACATTTAAAGCACACTTGACAGTTGTGGCTTCCCCACAAAGCCTCTTGGGAACTGTAGTTTAAGGGTGCTGAGAGTTGCTTATTGCTTTATTTATTTATTATATTGGTATCCCACCCTTCCTCCCAAAGGAGCCCACAGCAGCAAACAGCAACAAACAGTACAATTTAAAATCAGTTTTTTAAAAAACAACCCACACATTTAAAACAATTGCTTTGAAGCCCCTTACAGAGCTGCAATCCCCAGTGGCCTTAACCAACTATAGTTATCGGGATTCTTTGGGGGAAGCTATGACTGTTTCAAGTGGTATAAGAGCGCTTTAAATGTATGGTGTGGATGTGACCACAGGCAGAGAACTGGGTCGAGAGCTGCCAAGTCTAAACGTAGGGGTCTTCCTACAATGCATTTTTGCTGCAGGATTTGCCGTACAATCAGGGGCAGCTTTTCCTGTCCCTGCAAGACACTTTGGCAGGGATTGGGGCCAAATGTTTCTTGCCAGCTGCACAAATATTACCTTACTAGCTGTGGTTAAGTCTAGATATCTGTCTTGGTCCAGAATTCTTGGAGGTTGCCTATGCTTATAAGAATAACATATGCTTTAAAAAGCTTAATCTCTAGAGGACCTTTCAAAAAGTTGAAGGGGCTGCAGCACTGTATTTTCACTTAGGTTTTTATCCAGTGGTGATACTGCTAGATTTGGAATAGTGCCGTCCGTCCTTTCCATGGCATGCTGTCTGCCTGACATTCAGTTTTCACCACCCTAATCTGCTAAACTTGCTCATTGGTTCCCCTCAGGGCGAGGGAAGATAAAGTGAATTATGTTTAACATGCAAGCCTGACTGATGTTGTTTCCTCTAGGTTTACAAGGAAATCCTGACCAAACTCTTCTCTGTGAGTGTCAGCATACTGGCTGGGCCAGAGGAATGTCACAGTAAGTGAATAGGTTCTCCATCGTATGCATAATCACCCAATAAAATGTATGTCCGTCTCCCAGTAAGCTGTGCTTATTATTGTTTCTCCCCTGCCCTCAATACACTTAGGACCCAGCGGAAAACTTCCAGCCTGTCACTGACCATTGGATCACCAGCCAGTGGAGAGTTTAGCAGCAGCAGCAAAGCATGTCGCAGTTATTCCACTTTAATTCAGCCGTTATCCACTGACCCTCAAAGAGTAGGTTAAACACTCCCTGTTCCCTTTGCATTGATTTTTGCAAAACATTGAATCCTGCATTGAAATTCCAATTCGTGTGCATTAGTTTATTTCTGCCCCCATTTAAAACATGTCTGGCTGGGTTTTTGGTGTGTTTTTTGGCATCTATCAATGAGAGGATTAGAAGCAGTCATGTGGTTACCCTGGAGCTTAGCCATTTGTCATATTCTTCCAAAGACATTTAAGAAAGGACAGTTGGATCAAAGCAGCTACTTAGTATAGAGATGGAGAATTCAAAACATCCAGGGATTTAAATGCCTTTCAAGTTGTTGGGGGAAAGTGTGGGGAGAGATTACATAGGTTTCTTTTTATAATATTCTGCTAAAGTAAAAAAGCAAATATATTATCGGTGGTAGTAATTATTTCTATTGTTTTGCACTTCATTGACTAGTAGGCAGTTTCAGGCAGCCCCCATGGAATTGGCTTCCTTGTAAAGAGGTTTTAGAGACATAAATATCTCTTTACAAATGTACAAGTTGTGAATGCAGACAAGCACGCAGATACCACAAATCTTGAAAGGAGCATGGAATCTCCCAAAAACAAACATAGCATGCCTAGAGTTTGAAGCTTGCTTGTTCTCTCCAACTCCCATCCATGTCTGTGTTGTTCACAAGTTAGTATCCACCAGCCATCAAAAGCAACTGAAGGTTCTTCTAGCCATTAATGCCCATTGAATAAACTCATTTAGCAAAAAGCTAAACAAAATATATTTATTGACACAGGTGCATCCGTAGGTCCAAATCTACAGCAATCTGCATAATTTGCCAATGTTTCCTTCCTTATTTCAATAGTAAGAAATCAGTTGTAAAAATGTAAAATATTCTGATGACTTGGTTCTTCATCTGTCAAAGGCAAGAGTTCCTGCTTATTCCAGAATCCCAAATTTCTACATTGCAGCTGAAATACTTTCCAAAAGGCAGCTTTCCCCAATTGGTGTCCATCAGATGTTTTACTGGCTGGGGCTGATGGTAGTTGTAGTCCAAAACATTTGGAGGGTACCAAGTCAAGGAAGCATATCTAGAAACTGTTGACACTTACGTACCAAGGACTAGGTCTGGTTTACATGTTAACAGTCATAATATGATGGTTACCACATAATTAACTATTCCTGTTCAACAGCTAACAGTGCAAGTTAGTTGATTTCAATAAGCGATGGCAAGTGGCCAAAAAATATTTTGCAGTGGCAACATTTTTTCAAAATTTGAGATACAGCTGTTAAGCCATTAAATACCTATGTTTCACCTTGTGAACAAAATGCTACAGTCTAAAGTGGCCTCCAGATGAGTGCAATAATTGCATGTCAACTGGCCCCAGGTCTACAACACTTGAAGTATTTTCTCCAGAGTAGCACCCATTAGATGGCTTGAAGATTATAGCATAGGTAGTTTGGGGGATTACAACATTAAAAAAAATGGAAGAGAGGTATGCTACAGATCAAGCAAATATTATTTGCATAGCATATTTAATGCACAAAGTGCACTGTAGCAGCATCCGTTTCCTCAGTGGTTGTGTAAATTGTTGGCCTTTTCTTACACTTTTACAAATGCAAAAGTGTGACTTGCCCAAAGCCATGTGTCGATTTCATAAATTTCAGTACTCTAGTTCTATGCCCATCAATTTTTTTATCTACATTCTATAAATATTGTTATGACAGCTTTGTAGAATGGTCATTCTATACAACTGGCTAATACAAGACATTTGGCAGAGATTTTGCTATCCCCAGGGGCTGCACTGCATGATTTGAGTCTGCATTAGATCTTGGGTCAAGTCCTAAACTTGGGAACAGCACAGGTAGGGAGGGAAAAGAATCCCGTGCCATGCAGGGTTGTGTGCCGCCACAACTCCCCATTACCATGACCCTGTGAGAATCCCAGGCTGCTTGACCTCTTATGATGGGACGAGCAGATGAGCCATGTGACTTGTTGGAATTAATAGCATTACATTGGCATATCTAGGACACACATCTAAAACTTCAAGTGGAGATGCCATAAAACAGTGATGGCCAAACTTGGCCCTCCAGCTGTTTTGGGACTACAATTCTCATCATCCCTGACCACTGGTCCTGTTAGCTAGGGATGATGGGAGTTGTATTCCCAAAACAGCTGGAGGGCGAAGACATCACTTCATTAAAACCACAACTCATTCATTTTCTTCCATACAACTTCCTTTTTGCTTTTTTTTCTAATAAGGGATTTTTTATTTCATTTTTTGGTATGGAGAGCATAAATCAGGATTATCAGAAGAGAACTGTATCATAGATAACCTAGTGTGCAAACTCCAGATAAAATTCTTAGAAGTTATTTTTCCCCCTTTTGTCAGAAGTGAACAATATGCAGCTTCTAGATATTAAATACAGTGGCAGCAATATATCTCTTTCTTTTTTTAAAACATACAGATGCAAAACCCATCAAAAAACCAGACTGGATCCACGTATGAAGCTGCCCCTGTATTTATAAAGGTAAGTAGCATAATCTAGACAGCAGCAGCTTGAAGCCAAAGGTGCTGTGGCAGGAGTAGAAGGCATTTCTGCTCACAGGAGGCAGGTTGCTAAATCTCCCTCCCAGGGCTTGATTGCTATAGGAAATGGAATGCTGGGCTAGGCATCCTTTGCAGGGCTTTTATGTTAATCTGCTTCCCCTTGGAATCTACCTCTTCCAGGTGTTCCCTCTTGCTCAGTGATATCTCTTTGAAATATTCTCCATATTTCAAAAAGTGAAAATCCGCAACTGCTAGAGGTTTTATTTACAATTAAGTGGCATACAAATTCTTTTAAATAATACTGTTCATTTCTTCTTTATTTTGACAATCTATATACAGATTGAATTACAAAAAATCTCTAAGCAGTGTACAAGAAAATAAAAATACAGTTCCAAACTGTTAATCCCCAGTTTCTCTCTAAGCAAAGTAAGTGTGGGGAAGTCTTATGTCATGCATATTTACAGTACTTTTAAACTCCTTCAGGGTCTTCAAAACATTAGCACTACCAACGGCCAGCTAGTGGTGTTTGAATGTCGAATACGGGCATCACCCACTCTTCAAGTTCACTGGTACAGAGAGCACAATCAAATAATCGATTCTGCAGACTTCCGAATATTGAGAAAAAGTAGGTTTCCTCATTTTATTTTAAAAAAACAACAACTTCTGTATCTGCTACCCAAATTTCCAATTTCACTTTATAAAAGAAAAAATATTGTTTCTATCCATGGAATTTAACAAATCTAAACAAGCTGTAATCTGCAAAAATGTCTAAAGTTTGTGCACAGTGTTTGGCAAATCCTGTTGAAGTCAATGAGACTTAGGCAGCCAATAGTTGAATAGCATGGCAAACCTAACAATTAAATATCTACTTGCTGAGCAAAATGCAGTTAAATATTACAAGCTTCTACCATGAGACATGCAGTCTGATACTACACATGCTTACTCAGATCTCATTGATGTTTCAAGGGAAATACCACACTATTGGATTAATATACATATGACTGCATTATAATCAGGTGTTTATGGGATTTTGTGACTACTGCTGAACTGCATCTCTCCTGTTAGTGTCCATGGTAACATCTAGTAAAAGAAATACATGACTGTCCTGTTCAGCGTTTCTCCATTCTCTGCAAGTACCAGCCATATGTAAAACAATAATTAAACTACCGGTATTGTGTATTCCTGATGTTTTGGGGCCTAATGCTAGCCTAGGGAGAGCCAGTGTGGTGTAGTGGTTAAGAGCGGTGGACTCGTAATCTGGTGAACCGGGTTCGTGTCCCCGCTCCTCCACATGCAGCTGCTGGGTGACCTTGGGCTAGTCACACTTCTCTGAAGTCTCTCAGCCCCACTCACCTCACAGAGTGTTTGTTGTGGGGGAGGAAGGGAAAGGAGAATGTTAGCCGCTTTGAGACTCCTTCGGGTAGTGATAAAGCGGGATATCAAATCCAAACTCTTCTAGGGTTGACAGAAAACTAATCTTGCTCTACAGCCTCATGGAAGGCCAACAGGTCTAGTAATGCTGGCAAGGAAATAAGTGCTTAGTTATATCTTAAGGTTCACAACTTGTGTCTTTCAGATCTTCATTTTCAGTAGGTTTCACTAAACTATTAAGATCAATAGTCTTTGCATTGATTGAAATGCAGTACAGATTGCACTCTTGGCATAATTTGATAGAAACCTAAGGTTAAAACCTAATAGTATTGACTATTGTTTAAGTGTTTGCTTAAGTGGCTTTGTCCCAAACTGTACAGGAAAATATTTTATATGCAGTATATGCTGAGGCACTGGAGATCAGTAACTGAATAAGAGCAACAATCTAACCTCTACTGTGCTTTTCCCAGACTTCAAGCATGCTCTCTCAGTTTCAGCTCTTTTCCAACAATCCCTCCTCCAGCCCACCTGCTGGAGGTAAAAACAGGTGGGACTGTGCAACACTGGGGAAAGGAAGTGGGACAGTCATTAAAATGAGAACAAATGGGTTGTGTTGGATGACAAGTAGCACAGATTACAAACTGATAAGGCTATTATGAAATGCTAAGCCTGCATGGCATTTCAAACTGCATCAGTACCAGAATCAAGCCTAATCTCGTATGTCCCTCATATTAAAGGACATTCCACATACATTTTCAAGAGGCTCCACTGACAGATGCATTTTTCATTAGTGGGACTATCGGTATAGTATATTTATTAGGTTATGTATCTTGCAACAATATTTGCTAGTCATTAGAAACCTGTGTATCCAGCTTGTTGAACAGCTCTTACTGCTAGGAAATTTGTCCTGATCATAACAATTAAGCCATTGTCCATACTGATGTTCGCTCTCTCTGTCTTTCTCTCTTTGTGTGTGTTTCAGAGGCCTGTTCATCCCTGACCCCTGGTAAGTAATTCTAAAGGACTAGGCGGGAACTAGTTGCTGAAAACCAGGCACATCCAACAACAAGTGACCCCAGATGAGAATGTGCATCCAGTCAGTACAATGAGGCTTAGCTGAGCGCAGCAATACAGAAGTGTCCCTGCATCAGTTACAACATGCACAGAATCTGCTTCGGTGTGCAGTTATTTCTTGCTGCATCTGAGAGATATTGCTCAGCAAGCTGTATGCTGTATCATCAGTAAGAAATTCTGCAGCCTTCTGTGTAAAAGTGACACAACAGCAAGCAACAAAGTGCACATAATACTCGATTTCTTATATGCCTGTAGCCTAGCTGTACTAGTCAAGAGGTGTGTTGGTGTCTAGCTCAATGCTTTGAAGTCAGTCCCATTTAATTACCCATTAACATTAAATTACTTAATTTAATTACTTGAATTAGTTTACTCCCATGTAAGTATACCTTGAATTTCAGTGGTATTTGTACATAGAATCTAATAATTTGTGTCATCCCTTCACAGCCGTTTTAATGAAGGGAAACCACGTTCTACATTCACCAGCCTGCATTTGTATGGTGGCCGCCTGAGTTCAGTTCTCAAAGCTTGAATGGGGTTAACATTTGCAGAGGCTTACATTTAGATTAAACACATGTACTCTTGCTGTTTTAAAGGCTCTGCAGTTGATTAGACCTTGCCTATTCATTTTATTTTGTCATAATTGAATTTGTTCAAAATCATGAATTGGTTTTTGCGAACTGCCTTGGGAAAGTAGTCTGACTGAATATACAGTAGTGAACAAAGTGACAACAGAATCTGCTTGAAATTTTTAAGAATAACCATGCATTTATTCTCCATGCCTTAATTGCCAAAATAAACCATGAACTTCTATAGTTATGCCTTTTTACCCGAGAAGTGCTTTATTTCCAGTAATAAAATCTCAGTTCTTTGGGAAATTAGGTCAATTCCCTCTGGTATTATGGGAGAAATGGTAATATGGCAATGGTTAAAAATTCATTTTTAAGTGTCTCATTCAGCTATTTCCTCCTTCCAGAGGAAGTTTGCACCTTAGTGATTACAGAAGCATTTCCTGAAGATTCTGGAATATTTAAATGCATTGCTGAAAACGAGTTTGGTGCAGTAGCCTCCAGTGCACACCTTTATGTTTCCCAAGGTAATTGCAGATTCTTCGCCCTCTCAGTTTTGGTGGGAGGGTAGGATGCTGTTTCTTCTCTGGAAGGATGACTTCTGTTTCCCAATCGTGAAAAACAGCCTTGTTTAAGCTTGGAATAGCTTGTCGTCAGCTGTGCAGCAGAGCAAAATGAACAGACTATATATATATACACACACAATCTGAAAGCTAAAAATGATTGTTTTTAAATATATCTAGTGAAGCTTTAGACATACAGCTTGCCTGGTCTAAAGACACTTTCTGAAAACTGAGTGCCTAGACTAGAGCATGGGTAGGCAAACTAAGGCCTGGGGCTGGATCCGGCCCAATCGCCTTCTAAATCCGGCCCACGGACGGTCCAGGAATCAGTGTGTTTTTATATGCGTAGAATGTGTCCTTTTATTTAAAATGCATCTCTGGGTTATCTGTAGGGCCTGCCTAGTGTTTTTACATGAGTAGAATGTGGGGCATATGAATTTGTTGTTCTTTTGTTCCTTCAAAATATAGTCTGGCCCCCCACAAGGTCTGAGGACAGTGGACCAGCCCTGTGCTGAAAAACTTTGCTGACCCCTGGCCTAGTGAATTAACAGAGGGCATGTTAAGCAGTTAGCATTATGAAAGCTAAGCAAGACTTGCATTGCTCAATACTGATAGCCTTGGACTTCCATGCAAGTTGTTCTGAGCTTTCCAAAGAATAATATGTGTACTTTGCTTTAATTAACTAAATCTAAATCAAGGCATATAAATGGAGATTTGTTTGGTGCAATTCAAAGATAGTACAATACGCTTTTGTGTTTCTTTACAGTCCCTAACATTCTCTCTTTTTTATTTCTTTAAAAGCTTGCTCTTATTATTGGTTCAGGATTCTGTACCGGATTCCACAAGGATTCCCATCCTTCGTTTCTCTCTTTTCAGATAAGAACTGTAGGTTTATAAATAGTTTTAGTTGTTTTAGTTTCACTCAAAATATGCAAATCCTTTTCATCAAGAAGATACGGTGGAATTTCCCTGATGACTAAAGAAATTAGAGAGAGTTACAATATGGCCCTTTAGAAATCACTTTCCCACCCCAAACTAGACAATAATACAATGGTGTGGGTCAGTGCTTTTGGTTTTATATCTAAATTGTGCTTTTCAGGAACAGAGGATATTGAAGGTTTTGAAGTGGCTCCCTCACTGTCAGCTACACCAGCCACAATGAATGTCCTCTTTACACCAAACAGCCAATGCGTAGGAATGGGAAGTGATGTAGACAACAAACCTTCCAGTGTTACACTACAAATGTCTTCTGGCTCATCAAGTCCAGAGGAACCTGCAGGTTCCAGGTGGCAAAACTATGGTGATGAGAGCAAGGATTTTAGTGACATTTATGAAGAAACTTCAGATAACTCATATCATAGGTAAGTCAAAGCAAAGATTCTAATGACTCTTCTACTCAACTGTAGGAACTGCTTCCACTATAAATCACTGCAAACAATACCGCCCCCTCCAAAAAATCAACCCAGATCCATAGGATATGAATGGATTTTGGAAGCACAGTTTCTAGTTTGCCTGCAGACAAATTGACCTTCTAGTCTAGCCATGCAATAGCAGAGGCAGCTAGCTTTATATGCTCATAGAACAAACTTAGTTGGTCTCTAAGGTGCTACTGGAAGGAATTTTTTATTTTATTTTATTTTATTTTGACTATGGCAGACCAACACGGCTACCTACCTGTAATTTGGATGAGTTAGCCACAAAAGTCAGGCAGGTTGTTGAGTACAGACCCTTTAATTCAGTAGTAGGGTACAGCACAATAACGGTAAGCACAGCTGCAAACATTTTCATCTGGCCGCAGATTTTCCAAAATATGACTCAAATTAAAACTAATTTTTGCTCTCTGAGGTTAAAAGATCAGCACTGTAGCAAAAAGAAAGAAAGAAAAAGAAAAGCCATAGAAAATTATTGTCTGTGCGTAAAACTAAAATAAATACCTGAACCCGTGTCAAGTTCACTTGAGAACTAACACTTCATTGGGATAATATATGTGCCTCAAGAATGTCAGTTTCCTGTGATAAAAAGCAATGAGTAGTTCAGTTGAGTTGAATATCCTATTTTTAAATTTGGTAATCAACATTTTAAAAACAATTACCTGTTCTGAATGCACCACTACAAATGAGTCAAGAGTTCCCAGTGGAATGATTTACACATCTATAAAATTAATTTCAATAGCATGGCTATCTATAAATTAGAAATTTAAAAAATCAGTTTATTTTTATTTTGGTTACACCAAATTTTGATTTGGTTCTTAAAACTAATTTGGTTTTTCCTTCTAACATCGTATCATCTCATGATGGCTTACTATACAATAAAACAGGAAGACAGCACTATGATAAGACTTAATTCAATGAAACTTATAAAAGCAGTATAAAATATGGAACCACAACCTGGGCTCTTCACTTGCCCAAAGAACCACAACTGTGCACTTGCAATAGCAACATAATTCCTAATAATCTCCAAAAAAAAAAACCTGGCAAACATTAGTTTTCACCTGGCACCAAAATCCCAATGTCAGTCATGACTCTAGGAAGAGGATATTCTGTGGTCAGGGTGCCACCACAAAGAACGCCCTATGTCACACCACATAATGCACTTCAGCTGATTGGCAGAACAATGAGAAGGGCCTCCACTCCAGAACTAAGATAATGGGCAGGCTGATGTAGGGAGACGCAATATTCAGTTGTTTAGATCCTAAGATGTTTAGAACTGTGTGGGTATACACCATCACCTTGAATTCCACCCTCTTATTCTTATTCTTCAGCCATCACTTGTAGCCAAATAAGATTGTCTTCCATAAACACGGTTTTAAAAATGAGTCCGTAAGTGACTGTGGAGGCCAATTCTGGATCCACGCATCCTTCCACAGTGGGGACATTGGTTGAGTTGGTTGATCACGGTGTGGATTTGCCAAGCGTGCCTTCCTCTTAGCATGTTTCTCCCTTGCATCCTGAGTTCGAGTGTCTTCAAAGCTGATGTTCAAAGGCTGTTCTCCAGTTGGAGAGCTCGCAGGCCAGTGTTTCCCAATTGTTGGTGTTTATACTACATTTTTTTTAGATTTGTATTGAGACAGTCTTTCAACCTCTTTTGTTAACCACCAGCATTATGCTTTCCATTTTTAAGTTCAGAATAGAGTAGTTGCTTTGGAAGACAATAATCAGGCATCCGCACAACATGACCAGTCCAACGAAGCTGATGTTGAAGAATCATTGCTTCAACACTGGTGATCTTTGCTTCTTCCAGTACACTGGTATTAGTTCGTTTGTCTTCCCAAGTGATGTGTAAATTTTTTTGGAGGCACCATTGATGGAATCTTTCGAGGAGTTGGAGATGGCGTTTGTAAGTGGTTCATGTTTCCCAAGCATACAGTAATATTGGTAGGCAGCAAATAATAAATTGTCCAGATCATAAAGAAGAAGGTATATCTAGGTCTAGTGTAATGTTGTGAAACATTTAAGCCTGTAAATTTGTGTGCTTTGGACTAGCAAAATACATTATGCATTTATCCATACATGGGATGTTATTGAAATTCTTCACAAGCCTAATTCCAAGGGAAATGATTGAATAAGGGAAATTCCAAGAGAAATAACTGATTAAGTCTCCAGTCCTATAAACTTACCTGGGAGAAAGTCCCATTGAACTTAATATGACTGACTTCTGAGTAGACATGTGTAGGGTCTTCTGGCTCCTTAACAGATTTATTGTGTGCCATAGCTAATGTTGTAATAAGCCTTTAAGGAACTATGAGACTCTGTAGAATTTCAGAAATCCAGAGTTGTTGTTGTTGTTGTTGTTCAGTCGTGTCCGACTATTCGTGACCCCATGGACCAGAGCATGCCAGGCACGCCTATCCTTCACTGCCTCTCGGAGTTTGGCCAAACTCATGTTAGTAGCTTCAAGAACACTGTCCAACCATCTCATCCTCTGTCGTCCCCTTCTCCTTGTGCCCTCCATCTTTCCCAACATCAGGGTCTTTTCTAGGGAGTCTTCTCTTCTCATGAGGTGGCCAAAGTACTGGAGCCTCAACTTCAGGATCTGTCCTTCTAGTGAGCACTCAGGGCTGATTTCTTTAAGAATGGATAGGTTTGATCTTCTTGCAGTACATGGGACTCTCAAGAGTCTCCTCCAGCACCATAATTCAAAAGCATCCAGAGTTGTAGAGTGTCCTAATTCCTTATGATATCTGAAAGTACAACCAGATCTCTCATGAGGTGGCGCATCATACAATCATAGTAGTAGTTGTTGTTTTGTATCTCTGGCATAAAGATGTTTTGGGCCAGGCTTTATTTTCTAGTTTCAACATTGTAATGGGAAAGTTCAGGATGACTTTTTAAAGGGTTGTTTTTAGAAGACGTAGATACTGGAGACTTGTATCTCTGTAGTAATCTTTATTTCTTTACACATTAGAGCACACAGGATTTATGAAGCTGATAGTTATACTACAGTTTCCTTCTATGGCTGCTAATTCAAACTTTTGACTTAAAAGGCTTGGTTTCAATTATATAGCCAGTTTCCTTTTCATAATGACTATTTTCTTTAGGAGGAGTTTTATGCTAATCAGTACCCAATTAATGCTTGCTTGAGAGAATGAGTGTCCAAAGTATTGGTATGTGAGCTTAATTTTACATTTCTAATCAGAACCTTAATAGTTTTCTCTGGAAAAGATATAAACAATCCAAAAAGGAAGTAGGTACTTTTGGTTTGTGCATTTAAACTTTTTTCTCTGCTACCAATATACCGTAGATCAAAGCAATACTGCATTAACATATTCTTTTGAACTGCAAATTCAGTGAATTTAGGGTGTTACTTTGGAACTGTTATTTGTAGTGGAAATTGGGGGAATAAACATTTAGCTTTTTGGCTAACCTCAGTTACAGACAATTTCTCATTCCTGTTTGTTCCTGGATGGAACTTCTCACCTCCTCCAGTTGTAGCTCAGAAGTTGTTATTCTTCTGTTGTAGCTCAAAGCAAGCAGATCAAAGCACGCAATGTGAAACTGCAAATTAAATGGTCTAAACCTAACATGTTTATTCAGAAGCAAAGCCCAGTGATTTTCAGTTGGCTTTAGGGTACTTTCATGTAAGCATGCTTAGGTATGCCTCCCAAGACGGAATTTTTGGACAGGAAGTGAACATGCTTTACTACAGTGGAGAATGTATTGGATATTGCATGAAAAGTGATATTTGTGACCGGGTTGCATTTGGACCCAGTTTAAAGGTAAAGGGGCCCCTGACCGTTAGGTCCAGTCGCGGACTACTTTGGGGTTGCGGTGCTTATCTCGCTTTACTGGCCAAGGGTGCTGGCGTAAAGCTTCCGGGTCATGTGGCCAGCATGACTAAGCCACTTCTGGTGAACCAGAGCAGCGCATGGAAACACCGTTTACCTTCCCGCTGGAGCGGTACCTATTTATCTACTTGCACTCTGACATGCTTTCGAACTGCTAGGGTGGTGGCAGCAGGGACCGAGCAACGGGAGCTCACCCCGTCGCGGGGATTCAAACCGCCGACCTTCTGATCAGCAAGCCCTAGGCTGTGGTTTAGACCACAGCGCCACCCGCGTCTCTAAACCCAGTTTAGTGCACCCTAAAACAAGGCTGGGGAACCTGTGGTCCTCCAATGGCATTGGACTCCCAACTCCCACCAATCCTTACCATTGGCCGTGCTGCATTGTGCCGATGGGGAGTCCAATGACAACTGGAGGGCCAAGGGGTTTCTCAGAAGCCTGGCACTATATTGTAAAGGCTGCCAGTTTCCATACAAGCTTTGTTCCTTATGATTTGTGGTTTCACAGCTGGGCTTTTTGTGCAAGGCTGGATTATAATGCTGCAGTCAAACCCCTTTAAAGGAGTTCAAGATCTCGTGCAAATCTCTACGCTGAAACCTAGGCTGGAACCTCTCCAAGGAGGGAGGCAAGAAGCATCCCCGCCCGTGTATTGTGAAGCAAATCCGAGACTAGATGGCCAGAGAAGAAGAAAAATCACAAGCCTCTGGCCGTTTTCGTTTTTCGGCGCCTAAACAAGGTGGTTGTGTGAACTGAGTGGGAAGGCGAGGATTTATTTCACGTCTCTCCACCATAAGCTAAGCATCCAGACACCTAGTCGGTTGGAACCGTCTCCCGAGACTCCCTGCGATGGAGGAAGGTCAGAGGGGTGCTTGAACAAAAGGAGCGCCAGCAGGGCTACGTTGGAAATCTGATCGGGTGCGACACAATCTCCCCTTGCCTCCGCTTCAGAATCAAAGTCCCCTCGACGGCTGGAATGGGGTGTGTGTGTTTTATTTCGAAGCGGCTGCTTAACTTGGGAGAAGGGCTAATCCAGTGCACTAGTTTATTCTGCCTCGTTAAACTCTTCTTCTCTTCTTCACCTTCGCTCACTCCTATCCTTCCACAAACAGGTGGAGGGCTTCAATTCGTCCCTTCTCATAGCTGCCTGAGCCAACCCGAATGCCCAGTTAGATCATAATTTTAGCTTTTCCTCCAGAGCCGGGCTTTGGTTTGGAAAGTTCACCCGGTTCAGCACCACTGTTCTCCTGGAAGAGGCCCGCTGAAGTTGGGAGCTAGAGGATCATGTGCAAAATTTAGTCGCAGTTGGCAACCGCAGAGCATCCGGGTGCGCAGGAATGGTAACACTCCCGAGGATGCCCTTGGGGCGGTGGGATTAGTTCGAGGCTATTCCGAGCTCGGTAGGCTGTGAGCTGCAATTTGCTTTGAATTGTAGTCCCGGTGAAGATCGGTGGGCGTCTTTTCCCCGGGGGTAGGGGGGGGGCCTTCAGTGAGATGGCCGGTACTGCAGCCTGCCGGAATCGATGAATGAAAAGTTACTTTAGCAGTTGGGAGTTGCAAATGTGTTCTTTTTTCTTTCTGTTTTAAGGGAGCCTTTCTCACCAAACTTGCTTTATTTTATTCTGCCCTCCTCCAAATCTACGTGCTATACGGACATGTTAAAAGTTAGGCTTGCTCCCAGTAGGACATTTTTCATTGCTTTTCTTTCTACCCTCCCAGTATCGTTGCCCGCGCAGGCGCCATGGGCGGGGAGGGGGGCAGCTGCCCCCCACCAAGTAAATAAATAAAAATAACTAACTAAACTAACTGACCAACTGCATCACAGATAATTTGGTTCTCCCCCCCCCCCCGACGCAAAGTCTCCCTCTCCAATAAAGCTTGGCTGCGCCCATGACAGGCGCCCCCGACCAAGAGTCCCAAAAGACTTCTGCAACGGTTTTAAGGTGGCAGGCGGTCTTTTGCACGCCTACTCGGGAGTAAGCCTGATTGAATCCCTTGGGGTTTACAAGAATAAATATGCACGATATATCGGCCTGCCTAACAGAATCGCTCGGCAGCCTGTGTCCTACCTACCGAGAGATGACCGTGGTAGGGCGAGGGACTTTTATTCTGACACCTTAGCCTGGGTAGGTGGACGAGCGGGCACATCGGATGTCATTATTTGGCAGCAGATAAAAGTCCCTGGCCTTATTAATACTAAGCAGAGAGCTACTATGATTGTAGTCTGTGTTAGTGAATGGCTGGCTTCCCCCACCAGCACTGGTTAAAAACACCTCAGGTGATACCATCTTTTGACAACAGGTAAGACTCTTTTGTTCCTCCCCTCCCGCCTTGCTTTTAAACCGCTGGAGCAGTAAGTGTGCCGCTTTAGAGGCTCCCGAGTGCTTAGCATGCATTAGGCTGCAAAAAGTGCATCTTGTAGAGAGTTAAGACCCACAGAGCCCAGCGAGAGTTTTGAGTAAAAACTCGTTTAGGATCTCGGCTCGCTTTCAGTAATGGATGCGAGGTGCAGTGGAACCTTCTCTTTTAAGATGAGTTGGAAAGGGGACGTTTTGTATTTGTGCTCAGTAGGATATGTGTAAATAGCAAAGTCAATTATATTAGGATCTCACCGGCTCGGTTTGTTTTGGGATCTGGGTTACACCTTGCATGCTTTATAGGGGGGTGGGGAGGAAGGGTCGGTGTTTTAGGGTCGCCATACCAACTTGAAGGTGATTTTGTCTTGCATTCCTGAAATGTGCAAAGAGGAAGAAGTAGGAGACTTGTTGCTTTCTTTTTGATAATTATTAAGGTTGCATCTTCTTCTAAATATCGAAAGGAAAAGGCTTTATACAGCGTGCACACACACACCCTTAATAATTTGATCTCACTGGGGAATGTATGACCACATGGAACCTTCTTTAGGTTCTCTTGTGAAAGGAATACAACGTACTGTATTTACACACACACAAATATATATAGCAAAACAGCTGATCTGGGACTCTGCAGGGGGAAGCAGCTGCTGTGCTGGTAGTTTTTGATTTGGAAAAATATCTGATGGAGAAAAGGTTAAGTAGCTCCCCCCCTACTCCTATTCAGCCTTCCTCCTAGAGGTCTTTTGACTTAAAAAAAACAAAACAGTGGCATGCATGAGATTCACAGAGCTTGCAGACAGGTGCTTGTGGGATGGGTGCTCTTGATGCATGCATTTTTTTGTGGTTTCCACACAACATTGTTGGTATAAGAATGGCAGCCTGGATTCTTTCTTCCCCCAACCTCATCAGGATTTACCCTGTCTGGGTTTAAATTACATCTATATATCTAATTAAGTTTTCTAAAAATTTGCCCACAACTCAATACAAATCCCTGTCTGGAAGCATCTATGGGGTTTGCTGTACAGGTGGATTTTCCCAGTAACACATTAATCGTTGGTTGTATTAAGTATTCCCCATAAGCAACTTCCTGAATTTTTGCTCAGTTTTAAAAAATAAAACTTCCTCATTATCTATAGCTTACAGTTTGCATATGAAGAGCCATGTTAATAGGGATTGTTGCTAACTAAATCTGTAAATGCATGCTTCTTGTAACATCCATATGAGCATGTGCCTGAGAGTGGCTATGACTGCTAGTTCGGACAGAAAATGAATTGGGTGAACATAATCTCCTGTATAAGGGTTATCTTTTGTGGGTTGCAAAAACTTGTGGTTAATTAGGTAATTCTATTCTATAACGCTTATATAATTAAAGCTGTTTCTGCATATTTGCTGCTCACTGATTTTGGTAGTTCTCTATAAATTGTTCATGAAACTGGACTCTAAATCTGAAAGTGAGGTCTAAACTTTTAATTTCCCATATGACCCACTAGCTTCCAAGGAACTACTTGGAATGACTACTTGGCTTAAAAATAATAATAATAACAACAACAATTTATAATTTATACCCCGCCGATCCGGCTGGTTTTCCCCAGCCACTCTGGGTGGCTAAATTTATTTAGTTGTGTATATAAATTTCTGTAGGTTGTGCACAAGCCATAAAAAGGCAGCTCACTCACCCAATTAATTTCATTGGGACATCAACACACATTTTCTGGTTAGAACTTGTATCTATAGTTGTAAAATTACAGCATAAAGAAATCTTGGTTGTTGAGAAGGCTAAGAGTATGTTAGTGAGGAGCCATGTTATGTTAACCCTAATACACAGTACTAGTATATTCTGTAACTCTTTTTTTAATGAATTCAAGTTTATTTATGTGAGATGCATTAGAGCAGCTCATATACTTTTAGTGTTCTCAGCTTTGAAAAAAATATTTTTTTCTGATCTGCTTATGCTTTCTTCTGACACACAGCAGCTTGAAGCATCCCTTATAATGAAGACAAGATTTGTGCTTGTTCGTTGTACATTCCTTTTACTTTCACACAAGTTGTGAAGCCTCCATGGAAAATTAGTGTTAACGTTCTATAATTATATGGTCATTTACGGAACCAAATTTTTGCTTTGTTTTTGGGGTTCCGTAAATGACCGATAATTATAGAATGCTAGTACAGTATCTTTTAGTGGTAGCTATAGGGGTAATCCAACAAAAGTAACTCATTGAGTTCCATTGATTTCAGTGGGTGAGGTTTTAGGATGTTTGTAATCAACATGTAAATTAATATGTTTTAGAATGTATTAAAGCAAATGTGTTCACTATTGCATTTTGGAGAGCTGAACTTTCAAAAGCATGTAAAGTGAAAAACTTCTCATAAAGAATTAGCAGGGGGGGAAGAGGTTAGACAGGTTTACCTCCAGGATACTTTAGGTACAAGACATTATGTTTTGTCAGGGTTGGGCAACCATTGGAACCTTCCAGTCTGATAAGTCTACATGACCTTTTGCTAGTCATTGTGGCATGCCATTTATTTTTTATTTGTATTGTTTTCCTAAAGGAATTGCCATCATCAAGACAGCCACACTCTGCTGAGGCAGGGATTCTGTTCCGCCCAGGAACCTAGCCGAGAAAGGCCACAAAATTTATCAGCTTATTCTTTCCAGCCACCAACCCAAAGCCCTTTTTTCACCTTCTAAAACACAGGACAATTGTGAAATCTTCCCCATGAGTGTCAGTAACCTCCCATCCGTGTCCTCTATGTATCAACCAAGCATGTTTAACTATGAGCGTCCAAAACATTTTATCCAGTCTCAAAATACATATCAAGGGAAAGCACAGCCTCCAGGACCAGAAACCTCTACTGCGCTTCCAAGCAGGCAAACCAAACAGTCTTCCATTCTAATCCAGCCTTGTAATCCTAATGAGAAGAAGTTTTCTTCCTCTTCATCGCTGAGCTCGCCAATCTCACTCTCCTCACCTTCATATAGTGCTTCATTTCCCGTAACACCTGCATCTGCACAGTCTCCTGCTAGCTCCTCATCTGGGCAGAGGATTTCATCCATGCATAACCAGTCCCCTGCGGCATTCCTTTGCTCGGTGTTGCCCTCCCACTTTGATTATAATAGCCAAGGTCCTTCCTCAGTGGAGTCAAAGTAAGTATGTTCTTTCCCTTTGAAGTATGTGTATGTATGGCTCTTGAAAACCCTTGGCCTGTTTGATCCTGTGCTCCCATGTACTGTACTCAGCTTCAAGTGTTGACTCTGGAGACAGGAGGGGAAACCAGGAATGGCAACCTTGAGAAGTGCCCTTCATTTTGCAAAGTCTGCTTTTGCTTTTCTAAATGCCAAGGGATGGGATGTATGAGGCATGAGACTTTCCAAAGCTTAGTATAAGAGAAGGCAGGGCATGGTTGAAAAATAAAAGTAGTTGCAGAATGTCCCATTCTGTTTTTTAGTTGGATACTTAAACCAGGCCCCAAATGCATGATTCTATCTGTGCTCTTCACCTCAGTCTCCCCACCCTGGCCGCCTGGTTGGCGTATGATAAAAGCCATGTCTGTTAAGGGATCCTTTTTAAAGAGAGGATAAATAAATGGTTTTATATTAAGCCAGATATGTATCCCTTACATTTTTCCAGGTTTTAAACATGAATTGTGGCTCTGTCTTTTTGTTAAAATAGGTGGGGGGGGGGACTGCTTGATTGATTTAGATGTTGATTGACTTTAGTAGGGCTACCCCCAACAAGCAAATTTGCTACAATCCTAAGCGGACCCAAGTCCAGTTGAACTCAATATTTACTTCTGGGTAAAACATGCTTAGGACTGTACTGTTAAATCATAACCAAAGTTAGTCTTTCACTGTGTTTAGTGGGGCTTACTCCCCACTGAGGATGTCTTGGATTTCAGCCCTAGTGATAACTCCTGGTACAGTAGGAATTACCGGCAATCAAGCCAAGCAATTTACATGAAACAAGTGGAATTATTCCCTGGGTACTATCTATCCCTCAGTGGAAATATCTCCTGCTGCTCTCCAGTATACAGTGGTGCCCCGCTAGATGAAAAACTCGCTAGACGAAAGGCATTCACTAGCGGAAGGCTGCCCCGCAAGACGAAAATGTCAATGGGGCTGCCTCGCAAGACGATTTTTTTTTTTGGCGCGAAAACCTCCGCGCTGCATTGCCACTTCGCTAGACGAAAAATTCACTCCACGAAGACACTCGTAGAACGAATTATTTTCGTCTAGTAGGGCACCACTGTATTATGGTTTTGATAATGTATATTTAGAGCAGACAAATATATAATGGAGAAAATATATTGTGGGAAATTGAAGAATGAAAACTCTTCCCCCTGCTACCCTTAAATTCTTTGAAATGTTTTATTGACAGTCAGCGTTCTTGAAAAACAAGCTTCATACCAATTAGGATAAGTGTTTTGTTCCCAGAATAAAGGACAACTCTTGGTAGTGCCCAGACAGAACGCGATGTTCCACCTTCCTTGTCTCTCCAAACAACCCTTTCTTGCTGTGCTGTGAAAAGCGGTGGCATTCATATTCTGCATAATATCTGAAGGGCACAAAGGAGCACCAATGGCAGGAGTGTTTCCTAATCATAATAGGACTGAAATGCAGGTGCTACAAAGGCAAGAGGTTTGGGAACAGCAATGCCAGTTGCCATTCTATTTAGAGGATTTGTCTGTAAGGGTTACACATTCCTGCGTTAGCCAGCATAATACATGATACGTTATAAAATACTTTGCATTCCTTTAATGCTTTTCATTGTAAAATTGCTAAACATTTTGCCATTATTTAAGTTCTCAGAGGTGGATAATCCTCCAAGACTAGGACTGCAACCCTAAGTATGCATACCTGGAATCAAGTTCTATTGCAATCAGTATGACGGAATTGCAAGTAAATGTGTACAGGAGTTGAGTGTGAGACGACAAACAGAAGACCCAGTGGTGGACTGTTTGGGGAATTAGCATGCAAATATAGTAGAATCAGGATTCCTGGTGTTGGTGAATCCTGCTGTGAAATTATTAGGAGTGAATTGCCAAGAAGATCTGAACTAAAAATGCGAAAAAAAATCAGGGTTTGCAGGTTAATTGAGAGCTAATCCTGAGTCTTCTTTCATAAAATAAAAAGATACTCTTGCAATTATCTGTTCAGAGACAGATCCCTTGTGTCCCAGTCTTTAAAATAAATCAAAAGTTCAATTTTGGCCATATCCAATGTCTTGCTGGCACATGACTTAGCTCTCTTTTCTATAAAAATAGTCCTAGGTTGCAGAAAATGAAATGAGACAAGTAAGCTACTGGCAGTACTCATTGTATATACCTATTGAGGCAACATTCAGTATATGTACCTATTAGTATTAAGTAGCTTGGAACATGCCCAGAAAATAAGGGGCGGACCAATAGCTTGTGCCTTCTTCCAAACATTAATTATAATATGGGGTCAAATATGTGGCAGGTGCCATTGCCACACAGTAAACTGCATAAGCCTTATTCACATCTTACTTTCATGTAGCATGTTACTGTGATTACTTTAGAACTGGGTCTAAAGTGCCACTTGTTTGGATCACACATACCTGCCACACGTAAGCAGGAACGTGTGTGTTAGGCTTTCACCTCAGACAACCATGGGCAGCACGTGGTTGTTTGAGGAAGGAGACACCACATCAGAAGTCTGGCTAAAAGCACAGCCCCACTTGCAAGTAGTTGCAGTAATATCCTGTGCATAAGTAACATGTGAATATGGCTACCAGTGTGTCTACATACGGTGTTGATGTTGTCTTCTGGCACAACAACTGAGTAGCAACACAAACTTGTAATGGAGCTGCCTTCAGTGGTATGTCTTGTTTCCAGCTCTAAATAGCTCCCAATTTCACCTTTCCCCTTAAATTAGCAGTTACTCGAAGCCTATGTACAAGAAGCAAACCAGCAGCACCAAACCAGTGCAGAAGACATCTGACAGAGAGATACAAGGAACGAAAGACGCCCTCATTCAAGACTTGGAAAGGAAACTACGATGTAAAGACAGCCTTCTCCATAACGGGAACCAAGTAAGAGATGTATATTATCTGGCAGAGGGGAACTTGCAAGTTAAGTGACTGAGCTGGATGGCTCTGAGCTTAGTTACCGTGTAGTTTGTGCATCTTAAGCCAGGCATAGCCAATGTGGGGCCCTCTCTCTTAACTCCTATCAGTCCAAGCC
Organism: Lacerta agilis; assembly: GCF_009819535.1. Classification (NCBI taxonomy): domain Eukaryota; kingdom Metazoa; phylum Chordata; class Lepidosauria; order Squamata; family Lacertidae; genus Lacerta; species Lacerta agilis. The sequence continues at coordinate 57,016,824 of NC_046313.1, forward strand.
AGTAAGGCTCATGTTTTACTAAAGCACGAGGGCAGCATGTTGTCTCTGCCAGTGTGGTGTAGTGGTTAAGAGCGGTAGACTCGTAATCTGGGGAACCGGGTTCGTGTCTCCGCTCCTCCACATGCAGCTGCTGGGTGACCTTGGGCTAGTCACACTTCTCTGAAGTCTCTCAGCCTCACTCACCTCACAGAGTGTTTGTTGTGGGGGAGGAAGGGATAGCAGAATGTTAGCCGCTTTGAGACTCCTTCGGGTAGTGAAAAGCGGGATATCAAATCCAAACTCTTCTTCTCTTCTTCTTCTGCTGCCTTAAACCAATTTAATTAGCTATAGCCCGTCTCTAAAAAATATTTGATGTGTGATCAAATATTATTTCATGAATTTTATAAATTAAAAACATTTTTTTTAAAATCAGCAATAAACTAAAAACGGATTACAACACACATCAGTATACTACACATCTGGGGAGGCTTGTCTAATAAATATGATTTTAGCAAGTGCTAAAAGAGCATGTTGAAGGCGCCTGCCTGATGTCAGTAGGCAGGGAGTTCCAAGTGTAGGTGATGCCATACTAAAAGATTGATTTCTTACAAATGCAGAATCGATATTATGTGACACCTATAACACCTGTAATGTATGTTGAAACTGCCATTCAAACTGTGTCAATTGAGAAAGACATTCTCTAGGTTAATTTAGGAGTACTTTTAATACCAAAGGCAATCATTTCAGAATTGGGAATGATTTCACTGAAGTGCTGTCCTCCAGAGCTATTGAGCTCTGGCAACAGAGTGGCTTCTTGGAGATAAATTGGCCCTTGAGTCACCAGTACTTAATTTCTGATCAAGTGCCATTCATGGATGTAATACTGTAATTTGCAGTTGATGCCAAAGCCATAACCTGATCAAAGTCAAAGCTAAAATCCTATGGCAAAGATGTGTGAGAGATTAGTTCAACCACCAGGATCTCAACCATCAGAGTATGTCAGACTATGTTGTAGCAGACAATTAACTACAAGGGTCCCGCTGAAAATGTCACTTCTGTGTTGAGTTTCCCCCTGATGTCAACATCAGCTTACCCTGTATATGTCATTAATATATGTTTTTCCATAGCAGTCATCTAGGAGAAGGTGAGGGTAGCAAAGCACATTATGATTTTGAGTAGATTGAACTGGATTGACACTGGGTACATTGAACTAGACATTGAAAGAGGAGAAGAAGTAACTCCACACAAGGCTGTTACTTGCCACAGTAGCCCCATGGTTTTACCCTGCTTATACCTATTTAAAAGAAGTGGTGTTGCACTTTGTGCATCTTGTCCCAAAAGGCAATGGATTTGAAATCTGAACCTGCACACCCATTGAGCTTGCGCAGAACACTTGTAGTACACTAGTTTATTATTGCTCTTGCTTTATGTATTGGCCCAAGCTGAATCTATCTCAAATGAGTTAAAGCTTCTGTTTAACTTCCCAGATCAAGTATTTTATAGTTTATTCATTCATCAGGTAGCTTGAATTGTGTAACAACCATTAGTAATTTGCAAGTACTCTCAAGCAGTGTGTGTGTGTGTGTGTGTGTGTGTGTGTAGATGTCTGCCTGGATCAGCTGTATGTTTAGTAATAAAGGTAAAATCCAGTCAGAGTCGATTGGGGTGCAGCGCTCATCTCGCTTCAGGCCGAGGGAGCTGGCGTTTGTCCATAGATAGCTTTCCAGGTCATGTGGCCAGCATGACTAAACTGCTTCTGGCGCAACGGGACACTGTGACGGAAGCCACAGCACATGGAAACGCTGTTTACCTTCCTGCCACAGCAGTACCTATTTATCTACTTGTACTGGTGTGCTTTTAAACTGCTAGGTTGGCAGGAGCTGGGACAGAGCAACGGGAGCTCACCCCGACACCGGGATTCGAACTGCCAACCTTCTGATCAGCAAGCCCAAGAGGCTCAGTGGTTTAGACCACAGCGCCACCCACAAAGCCCTGACAGACATGCATGTGGAATGGAATCCAGAGCTAATTTTATTCTTGTTAATGTGTCCCTTCCTTGGTTCTCCTGACTGCAGTGAAGAGATCCCCTGAGTAAATCAAGTATTGGAATACTTTAAGGAGTTCATGGGCTTGTCTTGCAGTTATCTCTTCATGTAGTTAGCTCTGTTATGCTGAATAGGAATTAGAAGTTCAAACAGCATTAAACAGCCTTTTCTAACTAACCTTTTCTTTTGCTCTGTGTTTAGCGTTTAAGCTACGAGGAGAGAATGGCTCGCAGGTTACTTGGACCAGAAAATGCTGCATCTGTGTTTGAACCACAGAGTGAAGAAAATGTACAGGATGGACAAGTAAGGTTTTTTTTAAAAAAAATTGTTCACAGTCCAGAACATAAATTGGGATTTGCAAAAATAAAATAGGACTGGGGGTTGGTATCATAACCAATAATAGTCATATTTGTTCCTACTTTCATCCATACAACCTAGCAGAATCTTTTTTTCTGAACAACATTCAAGAAATGGATATTAAGATTCTTCATATGAGGAATAAAGATATATTCCCTTGCCCAAGACAAGAAAGACATGGATTAGGTAACACTTGTGTCCTCCCTCCATAGTTTCCCATGTTACCATGGTAACATAAGGATAAGACCACTTCACAAATGGCCCATCATGGTTCACTGCAATATGTATAATAAATGCATATTCATAATAATAAAGACATATGCAGGTTAAATGTAGGAAAGGAGGAGTACTTGTGGCCATCTGCGAGTTCCCATGCTGTCATTACCCGCACTATGAGATGATTACTTCAGCTGACACGTATAGTCGGCTTGTATAATGACTAGCTCACCTACCTTGCTTCTAGAATTTGCACCGGATAGTGATTCCTTGCTGTGTAGAAAATGCTAAATGGTCACCTGGAAGATCCAACAAAGCTGTCAGACCGCTTGTCTTTCACCATGAGGTGATTTCTCTCCCATACCAAATTCTTGTGACTCTAAACATAATTATAAAATAAATCCCAAGTGTTGCTGTATGTAATAGTACAGCAAAAATTTGATCCAGTTCACTGTGGCAGATGCTCATAGTGTATTGCTGCTCAGATGTGGCCACAGTGGTTTTCCATAGCCAACAGGACACAGGAAGAAGTGGAGTGATGGGAAGAGAGCACACAGAGCGAAGGAAGTTGTAGGAGTGATGCAGAACACAGCATGCAGAAGGATGATGGTGAGCAGAATGGGCTGTGCTGTATCACTGAGCATCCTAAGTGCAGATGCTTCCCTTTTTCAATGGAACAATTGAGCCAGGAAATGCACTTCCCCTCTGCTGTTGGAACAATGGGATCTGACTGAGGCCCCATATACACTACGCATTTAAAGCAGTATTGTGCCACTTTAAATAATTTTGCCGTCCCCAAAAGAATCCTGGGAAGAGTGGTTTGTTAAGAGCGTTGAGAGTTGCTGGGTGACACCTATTCCCCTCACTGAGCTACAATCTTCAAATTATTTAACAGCCTCTTCTCAGGGAACTTAGGGAATTGCGGCTCTGTGAGGAGAAATAGAGGTCTCCTCTAATAGCTCTCAGGACCCTTAAAACTACACTTCCCAGGGTTCTTTGGAGGAAGCCATGAGCATGTAAAGTGGTGTGATGCAGATGGGACCTGAGACAAAGGCTGAACTTGGCCCCACATTACCAGTATTTGCTCCATTGATGTACTATATAGAAAAAGTAGAAAAAATGGGGGGGGGGGATGATTGGGGGAACTGTATCTGTGGCCACAGTTAAATACCAGGTTGAGAATTTATTTTCTAGTGTGCTTTGTCCTAGCTGCTGCTGTCATGGCCTCTTCAGCTATTGGATTTATGATTTATTGATGGTTGATTAGGATTTTAACTGGCCCATCTTACTCCCAGTACTGGACAGAGTAGTATGGCAATTAAATGGGATGGGGGCTGGAGACAGTGCATCATACCAAACTGTGCTTTTACTTAAGGTTTTGGTAGGGTAACAGGTTAAAACAGGTTTTTTTGGGGGGGGGAACCTAATTTTACATTTAAATAGCTAAGATAAGATAAAATAGAGAAATGCATCCAGCTGTATCCATACTACATGTTTTCCTTACCAAGACAATACTTATCAATTTGCATCTCCATTTTCCACTTCGGGGTCACTTTTTGATTTTCTTCTTCTTTCCGCTGCAGTATCCACCTGCTCCCTAACACTTTTCATTATTCCAACTCCCTTAAAAGTGTTTTCAGCCCTGTTCTATACCCTTGCAGCTGTTCAACTCTTCAGGTTTTTATCTCTCTGTCTTCCCAACTTTCTGACTGATTACCCTTCTTCTTGGAGTTTAATGGTGTTGAAAGGCTGTAGGAGAGTCTCTGTTACCACCACACTAGTCATAGTGTTATTGCAGTTACATAAAGTCTCTTAACACTGGACCCTGAAGAAAAATTTGCAATGCCAAGTCATTATGTTTATGACACCTACCCTATCTTGAACATAACTTATGTAATAGATATCCCAAAGAAAAACTTTTAAAACACCAAGATGAGAGTTTTAGTTAAGTTTCTATTTCTTCTTTAATTGCTAGGTTGCTAGGGGAACCTTTAACCTACAGTATCCCATTGTACAAAATTCTCTGAGCAAAACATCCCCTTGTACTTTTAACCTGCCTGTGAGCTTTTGACTCTACTATGCACAAGAGAGTTGAAAGTGAAAAGGACCATTTTATAAACACCAGTACAAAATAGCTAATAGTCCTATGTATTATGCATCTTACAATGTAAGATATTGTCAGATATTATCTTCTGAAAATGCTAGCCGATAGCTCATTGGTGTAGCAAAATAAAAATACCCATGTTAGATAGTTCATGAGCTTACTCTGGTGTAAAGGTTCTCCTGACTGCTAAACCAGTGTTGCAAATGCAACTGTCAAATGTGAAGAACTTGACACAGTGTTAATATCGTACTGTGATGGATATACAAATACCTAGAACTGTTAGTGCTGCACTTCCTATAATTAACTGTCCTCATTGCTAAAATGGCAGGAATACCACTGTGCCTGAATTATAACTTGTATTGAATTCAATTACATCTGTTCTTTAAAATGCTAAGATGAGTTGTGTTAGTGAGGGAAAAATAAAATAAAATAAAATCCCAGTTGCTCTCATAAAGCCTGTGTGATTTGGTTCTAGCTCTGTGACCTAACAGGGAAAACATTTTCCAGCTTAAGATGTGCTGATTGCCATTGGTACCCTTTTATGAGTGTGCACAACAGTGTGCTCTTGCCAATACTTGACTTCTATTCCTGGTGAGCTGAAGGACACTGTGTCCCTAGCTCTCATTTCAGATACTCCAGTGGGATAATAGTCCCCCCACCCCCACCCCACAACAAAGGTGACATGTTTGCCAAAATACTTTGGACCAATGGAAAGAATTGTGTCATTCCTCTTGCATATGACTCTGGCTCACATTTGTGACTGCTGATTATGATGACTTTAGGAGATCAATTTCTTTTATAGTCTGCAGTAGAAAGTGCTTGTGATTTTAAATGAGCAGTTTGTTTCTCCAGAAAGATTTAAGCTGTAGGATGTTCAGTTGAGAGTCCATCATATGTGTTCATGGTTAAAGCAATGATCATTACCTCTTTTGATTTTTGCAGCAACAGAATTTGGAAAGCACACGACTGCACGTTCCTTCAGCACAAGCAAGGTACATTTTATGCGCACATTAACCTGCAAGGTGTATGCTAATGACATGAGATCTGATCCAAACTGCATACACTGGTTGTGTGAACTGTCACCGATAGTGGCCCTAGAGCAAGGGTAGCCAGCATAGTGCCCTTTGGATGTTCTTGGACTACAGCTTCCATCAGCCCCAATGAAGAGGGATGATGGGAGCTGTAGTTGAACAACATCTGAAGAGCACCACATTGGCTACCTTTCCCCATGGTTTGGGAGCCTTGGGCAAGTGTCATTTGGAGTCCCTTAAAGGTATGAAAGGAAGTCCGGCATACCATTTCACTTAATGCTATATATTAAGTGGTAATGAAAGTATGGGTAAATGTATCATCATAATAAATTCATTGTGGTCATTTTCTATTACAAATAGAGTGTAGAATGTTGCTCAGTGCATTATAGCAACACTACACTGAGTAGAAGTCATAAGCAAAAAGAAACATTTCGTTTGTGCCATATGTGATACTCGCATGTAAATAGAAATGATGAAAAACACCCCAGGCTTTAAAATCAGATTGTATGCTATCATGGTTGGAGGACCAGTTTACTATAAATGATGGTATAGTGGTAAATCATTTAAGGGTCAATTATCTAGTACCTTATTTTATGAAAATAACTTTTATGAGACTCCTTGGAAGCAACATCTTCAATCACACCACTGTAATCCCAACCTATCCCAGTTTTATGTTTAGCTGAAATCAGTACTAATCCTACTAGACCTTTGGTGACACAGCACAGATTTTTTTTAAAAAATCATTTTCAGCTTTGAAAATGACCTCTCACCAGACTCAACAGTTACAAATACAGTATGCCCACAATTTATGCAGGGGTCACAACTAAAGCCATAATCCCATACAGTCAAAACACTTAGGCTTCAATGGTGGATGTGATTCCTGGATCACCACCCCCTTAAAAAATAAAAATTGCAATGTGCAAAGCCACCTCTCCTTTTGCTACTTTGGGAGTCATCCTATGAAATATGCATGAGTTATTCTCTTCAACAGTCGTAGGTAGTTCATTGCCATAATGAAACTGCAAAACTAGAAATATAATTTTGCCTCTTTGCAAACTATCCTCACCAGGCAATCGTGCAATGGAACTATTAACACATACTTACTGTGGGTGTGTAGGGGAAAAAAGGTTATTATAGGAATGCTTTATTGCCTTGTTGATGTGCCCTTTTAGGAGCAGGCCATCTTCAAGAGGGGAGAGGAATGAGCAAGGGTCAATCCAGGAGAAATTTTTTCAACCACGTTTTGTACAAGTTCCTGAAGACATAACAGTTGAAGAAGGAAGATTTTGCAGGATTGATTTCAAGGTAATGTATGATTTCAAGCCACTTTCAACACAGCTGTCTTTCCTAATAGATTTAAGCAGTGCTTTTTTCTGGGGGGACACAAGGGTACTCATACCCCTAAACATTTCATGAATCTTTGTACTTTTGTTCATTTACTGTACAGTCATACTTCATGTTGTGTACGCTCCATGTTGTGTATGTTCGGGATACGCACTCCCGCACACCGGAAATGTTTTCCGGAGCGTGCAGGAGTGTGCGCGACTGCCAGATGTGCAGAAGCGCTCAAATCATGCGACTTCTGGGTTTTCGGGTTTTATTATGCACGGCGACCTGGAACGGATCGAGTGCGCAACCTGGGGTTCCACTGTATTTATTTTCCCAATTTGAACTATTAAATGGTGATTTTCTTGAGTCAACATGAGAGTACCCCTAAACATTTTTTTTAGAAAAACTAAAATCACTGGTTTTAAGAATTGCCTTGTTGGACCAGACCATGGCACAAAGGTAATATCCTTCTGTTGTTGTTTTCCCTAAACCGCTGAAGCTTTGGAAATATATTGCCTCTGATCATGGAAACAGGATTAAACCTACATTCTCCATGAATTCATCAAATCTCTCTGTAAAAGCCATCTAAGTCGTTGGCCACCACTGTATCTTTTGCTAACATATCCTGAAAGTAAATTATGAAATTCCAGTAAGAGGAATTTAGGGTATGATTGGAAACCTTCATGGGCTGCCTGATCAGCCACTGCCACGAGGCAAGGCATTTAAAAAGAAACATATTAACACTGCAAAAATGTGGAGCAGTGTACCATATCTTCTGCAAACTGTGTGCATACTGTAAAGTCTAGGCACAATTTTGCTAGTGTTCTTGTGACCTCCCCTCTGCACTGCCTTTTGTGTGGTTGCATGTTGACAAAATCTGATAATGGGCAGAAAGGTCTGAGGTTTTGCAGGCCACTGAGCATTGCCCCAGTTATCCCTTGTGACCTAGTTTTGTGTCATACAATTTCTTTCATACAGCTATTGTCACACCACTGTGTTCTGTATGTATTTTTATAGCACAGAACCATTTTGTGAATAGAAACTACTCCTCGACTTGTTTTTGTTAAACTATGACATTTATATATGACAGTACTAGACTCTTTTGTAGACCATGTGGTATGAACGTAGCTCTGTTTCTGCTTTACAGTCGTACCTTGGAAGTCGAACAGAATCCGTTCCGGAAGTCCGTTCAACTTCCAAAACGTTCAAAAAATAAATTGCGGCTTCTGATTGGCTGCAAGAAGCTGCGGAAGCCCCACCGAAAGTTCGGGTTCCAAAAGAACGTTTGCAAACCGGAACAATCACTTCTGGGTTTGCGGTGTTTGGGAGCTGAAACATCCAAGTTCCAGGGCGTTCAACAACCAGGGTATGACTGTATATGTTACAAAACTGCAACCCAGAATAACATGTACTACACAAGTCATTCACAATGTGTTCAGTGAATCTGCATGTATAGAGTATCAAATGAGCACTCAATGATGTTCCCACGCAGATTTGCAATTTGGCATGAATTATAGTAGCACAATACCTTTGTCTGGCACTACCCCCTTGGTATCTGTTGTCTTTCCCCTTGTAGGTCAGCGGCCTCCCAACTCCAGATGTGGCATGGTACCTAAACGGAAGATTAGTTCACCCAGATGACTTCCATAAAATGATCGTATCTGAAAAAGGCTTCCACTCATTCATTTTTGAAGTAGTCAGGGTCTATGATGCTGGAACATGGGAGTGTGTGGCTTTCAATCGTGCTGGAGAAGCTTCCTTTACAGTAAAGCTAGATGTCATTGGTATGAGAGAGCTTTGTCTGTTTGGAAACAATTTTTTGTTTCTTTACTTCAGCTGGTGTATTCTGTTATGAATATCCTTTCCTGATGTGCCCTTTATCAAAGTATGTATCTAAATAAATTTTCTGGTTCAAGATGTCAGAATTTTAAATGTTAGTGATATAAAGTCATACCTTGTGTGTATGACTTTCTAAAAATGAAATTTCTAAATGTTATCTACAGTGATGGGATTTCTAATTCCACTGAAAGTGGGAAGCCACTACTTAGCCTCAATATATGAGTTTGAGAGCTGTTCTTCTACCCCTACTCTTTTGGGTACAACACCAAATGAAGTGTAAAGCTGGCATGGATGCACAGCCATTGATACTGAAATAAATAGGAAGACTATGTTCATAGCAGGGCTTCTGAATACGAAGTGAGTTCAGAATGGAACCACTGATGCATGCATGTGTGTCATACATCACATTGTCCAGGATATATCTTTCATTTGCAGCAAAAGAGGGAAACCCCAAGCAATTGATGGGGTAAAGCTGGAAGCAAAGGAGTAGAAGAAACTGTTGAATATCCTGAATTAAACAAATATTAAATGTCAAGTCCTTCAACAAGGGATTTCAAAATGCAGAAGCCTAAGTCCTTAGTTCTGTTGTTTCCACTTTCTTTCTACTTTCTGTTAGCTTCTGTATTTTTGAAATTACCAGATGAAGGACCTGATAGATTGAAATATGCTGGATTATAAATACGTTTGGTATATTATACAGTATAAGGTTTTGTTTTTATCTGCCTTCACTTTTAGTCTATCATGGCTGTAAGGTGTCATCTTTTGTCTTTTTTTTTAATCCAAACTTCTATCTAGCACGAGAACATCGGAAAGCCCCAACATTCATCTTTAAACCTCAAAGCACAAGAGTTTATGAGGGGGATTCAGCCAGACTTGAATGCCAAGTGTCTGCTATCCCCCCACCACAAATATACTGGAAGAGGAATAATGAAATGGTACAATTCAATACAGACAGAATCAGGTAGGTATCTGTCTCATGATGGGCATCTCAGCTGTTCGGGAGTCAAGTTGAATCAAATACTGTTGGTGGGTCTAGTTTAAAGGTTTACAAACTGATATGTGGTGTTTTTGGCTCCAAGCATCGGGGGGGGGGGAGGGAATTGCTGTGATTTTCAGCTTCATCACTCTTCTACAAAAAAAAGTGTTGTTCGGAAGACTGGATTATAGTCTGCAGTGTGGGAGAGCATTTTTGCTTTAAGCAATCTTGAGCCTGGATGTGGACTAGATGTTGAATTTGGAGAAGGGGCCCTCCAAAGTGACTGCATAATGGGAATTTGCAAAATATTAGAAACTCTTAGGACCTGAAAAGTAGGAGGGGATCTGTAAGATGAGACATGCTTACATGGCCTGATACTACGTTCAGCTCAAGGGCACTGCTGGACAGTATCTATAGCCCCCCACCCCCGGTATGGTCTGAAGGGGCATGAGACCGCCATCTTGTTGATGCTAAGTAGGCCTGCCCATGGTCTGGGTGGATGACCACCTGGAAAACACATTCATGCTGCTTTGAGTTCCATGATGGAAGAAAGGCAAAATATAAATATCAGCAAATTTATATATGCAGTTGAATATAGGTCTGTGTCTTAGAAATACCTGGCAATGCTTAACAAGAATGATTTTCATGAAGTATATTACAGTAGTCTTTAAGTGGGAGAGGGGACTGTAATCTTCAAAAACTTTTTTGTCATTTTTTTCTTTTCCTAGTATGTTTCATGATACCTCTGGGAAGGTTTGCTTGCTGATCCACAATGTAAATAAGAAAGATGCTGGTTGGTACACAGTATCTGCAGTCAACGAGGCAGGGGTGGCAACATGCCATGCCAGATTGGACGTGGCTAGTAAGTACTTCCTCTTTTTCTTTTTCTTCTACATATGTGAATGTTGATGCTACCGCCCCCCCCCAAAAAAGGCATGCAGTTAGGTGAACCCAGGCCAATTGAAATGAGCAGGTTTTAGTTAGGCCTAACTTCGCATACAGTTGGACTGAAGATGTGAAAGGTATTGATGCACCAAGTATATGAACATGTCTAATTGGCATGATTGCCTAAACTCCCTTTATGTGTCTTGCATGTAGTAGATGATCTTCCCTTTTGATGTAGCAAGCTGAAATGGGGTGACTTACTTGATTGGACTGTATCCCACTTTTCTCTCTCCCACTTTTTAAACAAAGTAATCTGAATTATTTCTCCTTGCTTTCTAAAACCTTTTTCAGCTCACACATACAAGCCAGTTCCAAACCCCAAACCACTGAAGGTTCGACCAACTTTTAGCAAATACTTGGCACTCAATGGTAAAGGTCTAGATGTGAAACAAGCTTTCTTCCCGGATGAAGGAGAGTTTCAGCGTATGGCAGCACAGTCTGGACTCTATGAGAGCGATGAACTTTAACTGGCAACAGGGAAGAAACTTTCACTCCTGAAACAGACGTATATGAACAGCACATGCAGTTAAGCGGTTATTGCGCTGATAAGCAAACGTACCTAATATATTTTTATTTATTATTTAACTCCTGCTCTTAGTTCTGCTGTTGTGATTTTACTAAGTCTGATTTTTATAAATGTATGTGACTGTAGCAAGAAGGAAATCCAAATGTTTGTATTTTTAAATTTTAAAGGCCAAGAAACAAGGCCAGTGGATGATCATGAAAGTGTAGATGGTTTGAATGCATCTAGATTCAGTCACAATATTTTTATTTGTACTGCTTTGTTAATACTATGCCCCATAGTATTATAATTGTCTGCTGCCTGGCTATTAAACATAACTTGAGTGCTTTTAATGAAAGTTTTATGTCTGATGCAAATAAAATTTTAAATATAAGACTTGTCATGTGCTTTATCCTTATAAGTTTTGTGAGTTGTTGTTGTTGTTGTTTAATTATTATGTGAGCTTTGGGTATTTTCTGTTACAGAAATTCTCAACAAAATTGTCATGAACAGTACTTTACTAAAGAAAAATGTCACTAGTATTTGGGTTAAAGCCAGACAAAGCAGAGAGTATAAAAATAAATCTGAAGCAACTGCACTACTAACGTCAGGCTGTAAACAGTACAGTATGTTGAATATTTATTTAATTTGGTAAATTTGCATTTCCAAAAGCGCCAAGGCTGGCAAATATCAAAATGTGAAACAGTGCAATTTAAAATAAAATAGAAAGAACATAAAAATAAAATAATATTTTAAGATAAAGTAATTTTTAAGATAAAAAATGATATAATAATATAATATTTAAAACATTTAAAAACATATAAAAATTCAGCATTGCGCATTCCATTTGCTCTTATGAACCAATATCTTGATGCTACATTTTGGGGTATGTTGGCTGGTTTCACTGGCCTGGTTTCGCTGCAGTGCCATGCTGAGCTAAGTCATGGTTTGGCTTAGCATGTCCAAACCTGGCCTCATATTCTCCCTGGGGAAGAACTAAGTTGCCATGGTCTCCTCTCTGGGTGCTCATGGATTTTAAGAATTAGTCTGCTGGGTAGCAGAACTTCAGACATAAGGAAAGTAGACGATGGAAGAGTTTTCAACTCCCCCAGTGTCTTGCTTTTGCTTTTTGAGAACCCGACTAGCTTCCCTTAAAAATACTAAAATAGTCCACTAAAGTGCTGGTTTCACTGTAATCAGTAAGTTTTGACAAACTGAAGTAAAGGCAGCTTCCTGCAAATTGTGAAAGCAAAGTCTAGGCGATTTAAAGCCCTTGCATTCAGGCTATAATAATTAATAATTTACAAGACCTTGAATATACTGTTGCATGACATCTTCAATCTCCAAGCAGTGTGGGGTTCCAGATGCTCACCCAGTGCTCATGTTTCCTTTTGGAAATGAGGCCCAGTGGACACTGTGGTGTCTTTATGACATATGGTTTATTTACACACATAGACAACCTGAGCCTATGATGGAGGGGTTCACAGCATTAGCACTTGAAGGTCTTGCTTCTCCCATAGATGCAGATCTGAATTCAAACAGACATCAAACATCCTGCACTTATCCTCTCTCCAGCTTGCTACCTTTATCAGAACAGCAACCCTTTTCCTCCAGGTCACATCCAAGCCAACTCAAGTCTCTACTTCAGACTCTGGCTTTGTCTTGTAACTAACTCCCATTTGCCATTTGGCACAGAGCACCCTCTTTCTTTCTTTCGGGGACACAGGTGGCGCTGTGGTCTAAACCAATTGGGCTTGCCAATCAGAAGGTCAGCAGTTCGAATCCCCGCAATGGGGTGAGCTCCCGTTGCTCGGTCCCTGCTCCTGCCAACCTAGCAGTTCGAAAGCACGTCAAAGTGCAAGTAGATAAATAGGTACTGCTCCGGCAGGAAGATAAATGGCATTTCTGTGTGCTGCTCTGGTTCGCCAGAAGCAGCTTAGTCATGCTGCCCACATGACCCAGAAGCTGTATGCTGGCTCCCTCAGCCAGTAAAGCGAGATAATAATAATAATAATAATAATAATAATAATAATAATAATAATAATAATAATAATAATTTTATTTATACCCCGCCCTTCCCAGCCAAAAAACCGGGCTCAGGGCGGCTAACACCAATTAAAATCACAGCAATAAATAAAGAAATAAATAAACACAATCAATTTAAAATAACAGATTAAAATACAAATTTAAAAATTCAATTAAAACTGCGGTCTCAATTTCAAAATAACCCACCAATAAAAGAATGAAGCATAAATATTAAACAGAAACCAACCCAAAGGCCAGGTGGAACAGCTCTGTCTTGCAGGCCCTGCGGAAAGATGCCAAATCCCGCAGGGCCCTGGTCTCTTGTGATAGACTGTTCCACCAAGTCGGGGCCAATATTGAGATGAGTGCCACAACCCCCAAGTCGTCCGCAACTGGACCTAATGGTCAGGGGTCCCTTTACCTTTACCCTTTACCCTCTCTTTGGAGTTCCTAATGGCTCATCACCTTCCTTTTGTTCTGGCTTATATTTTAACATACTGGACCCAGGAATTTAGGGTAGTCTGGTACCCACAAACTCATAATACTACAAATACCATGAGCTTTTAGAATCCTTTTTTATGGATTGCATGACGTGGTTTGTAAGAAACACTTGAAGTAGCATCGTTCAGCGTACTCCCTAGGCTGAGCTTCTCTTAAATCCCCCTTCCATGTGCCAAGTCCTTGGAGTGGAATATCTCTAATAGTTAACCATTAACATGAATAATAAGAAAATTTTGTGAGATACACAGGCTGAGACTTTTAGGACTTTTCTCAAAGGCAGCTATTTCATAATTGGGCCCCAGCAACATGGTTCTCACAACTCCATTCCTGCTCTGCCCTCCCTCCATTGGTCAGCAATCTGTGCCCATGGAGCATACCCATAGGCAGTGTTGGGGTTCTTTTTGCTCCATTTCGGTCTCCTCACTGCTTTTTCTGTAGGGGTGAAGGACACAGCAGCTGCACTGAATTCTTTAGTTGCTCCATTGATGTCCACAGACAGGTCTCTTCTGGGCCTGGAGGCAATGAAAACCATCTTGTGTGAACCAAGAAGTGACATGCAGGAAATGAGACGCTTCAGTATTTCTCTGTTCTGTTCCCATCAAGAGACTCAACATTCTATGCCACTGAATTAATGGGATGAGTTGGTTTGTTCCTGGTGGGGTGGAGGTAAGGAATCCACAGGTTTTTTCTGCCAATTTTTTTTGTACTTATTTATACCTTGGGGTTAGTCTGTACCTGCCAGTATTTCTCAGTATTTCGTGTGTTGGGTGTGGTTTTGGCTGCATAAGCATGAGCACAGGAAGACTCAATATAGAATATAGATAATAATTTACCATATATTGTATTTTACATGGCATACAACATAATCATAACACTATAAAACCCATGAAGACACAAAGTACAATTCTAAAAATTTTTTTTTGCAACCAATGCTTAAAGCAAAATAAGCCTAGTGAAAAGCATAAAAAGCTATACATTAAAACTAGCAACAATAAAGATCGGTGTTACACATTAAAAGCCCAACCATGTAACAATTTGCATTATACCATGTGTTTTTAGTTTTAAAAGTGTAAAGTGGTATTATACATCCAATAAATAATGTATGACAATTCAAAAATAGTGAAAAATTTCATGCAGGTTCTGTGTGCGCCTGTTTAGTATCAGAGTGCCTCGTAGTCATTGTGATTGTGTGTCTAACTAGAGCCATCTTAATCTCTGAAGCACAGAAGCAATGTGCTGGAAAAGGCGGAGTAACAAAATGGATATGCTGTCCAGTGACTTTGTTCCACACAAATTCATACAGGCAAGAGAAACATGCTTTGGGTTTTTATAGGGCAGATTTCCACATTTAAAAAATCTGTCATTGCAGATGGACCAACTAAACTCAGGAATCCAGGTGCATGAAGAAATATCTGACATGAGGTTGGAAACCAATTTCAGACTTCATGGGTATGCAAAACCTTGCTGGAAAATGGCAATTGTAGTAGGATGCTGTGACTCAGATATTTATTTCTGATTTATGACTGCTCACAGGGATGCTTGGAACATTCCATCTGGAGATATTTTCAAACACCTAATCCTTTCCCACCCGATCTTACTTATGAACTTGTTCTATTAAAGTTATTTCTCTCTTCAGTAAGAAGTGGTTTCTGAATATATAAAAACCCAACACTACAGAGAGAAGACAGGAATCAGCAAGAAAGCAGATGGTGCATATTATTATACTTTATAAAGACAATAATATGATATTTTAGAGTTAATTGACATGATTTGAAACATCCACATCAATTAACCTCCCAATATTACTGGCAGGATGAAGCTCTTCCAACTTTCTAGACAGGCTGATTAAACATATAATAGTTGCTGGGAATCACAAGTGTGGAGTGTGTTGTTGCGTTCATGTCTTACTTTGTGACCTTCTCATAGAGATATTGTTGGCCACTATGAGAACAGGATGCTGGACAATGACAGGGCTTTTAACCTATAAGAAGATCCAGAAGAGCTCTTTTTACATTATTAAAGCAGGCTTGGGCTTCTGTAACTTTATATTGAGAAGAGGTGGGAATTTTGGCAGGTGGAGCTGCTGGTTTTAGATGTGACGAACTCCACTTTGGAAATCCCCACATCCATACAATTCCCAAGGCTGTAACCTTAACTTATGACTTCTTCCTCGAATGACTCCCATTCAGCAACATGAGAATGACTTCAGAGCACCTGAGGGATATGCAAAGAGGTACAAGGAGCCTCGGCTGCCTGTGCACTTGGCGAGCTATCTTAACTGCAAAATGAAGTTTATACCTAATATTATACTGTATTTGACAGCCAATGCGGTGTAGTAGTCTGGAGTGCCAGACCAGGGCCTGGGATAAACCAGTGTTCAAATCCCCACTTGGGCATGAAGCTCACTGGGTGACCTTGGCCAGTCACTAACCTACCTGACAGGGTTGTTGTGTGGATTAAATGGGGAGGGGGGAGCAATCTAGTCACAGAGAAATTCCGCTCAGAAGTATGCCTCATATTTTCCCATGGGCTTACTCTCAGGCAAATCATAAAGGGTGGCACTGGCAGGCTTATTTCCCCACGGGAGTGATGGGTTAAGGGGGTAGCATTAGTATGTATGCGTCCCCAGCTGTAGTCAATCTTTTTGGGGCGGAACTTGTGGTGGAAGCCCGCATGCCTGACGGGGCACCTTGGCGGGGTAAACCGAAGGCGCGTCCCGCGGGGCGAAGCAGCCTCTACCCCTCCGAGGCAGCCGGCGGCGACGGCCCGTTCGTTACTTCGAACCCGGCGCGGGGCGGGGGCGAGGCAAGCGCCCCGCGAAGAGAAGCGGCTCCTCTTCTCCCTCCCAAGAGTCGCCATGGCTGTGTCCACCCAGGACTCGTCCGTCCTAGAGCGGCGAAGCAGTTTCGGTGAGTAGTAATGGCTGCTGGGGCGGAGAGCGGAGCTGTCGGGGAGAGGGCCGAACGAGGCCTCTGCTCGCTGGCTCAGCGCCTTAGTTGGTCTCTCGCCACGTTGACATTGCCTCTAGACAGGGCCACAGCCTGCCCAGTCCTTAGCTTCAGGGCGACACTGCCATCCCCACTACTTCCTGTTTCCTGCCGAATGATAATATAAAACTTAATCTTCTTATGATGGAAGGCTTGGAAGAGGGAGGAGGAGACGCTTCCCAAGCTAGGCCTGAGGACCTGGAGTAAAAATAAAAATAAACCAGAAATGCCGCTGCTGTTCAAAACGTAGATACCACTTCGATGCCGCCCCCCCGCCCCCAAACCATTTCCCCCCAGTCCCATTGTTGGCAACGTGGCTTGACAAGGTGTCAGCATACCCCCCCCCCCATACAATCAAATTCATACATTTTGTATGATGAGCTTAAGGAAACAAGTACGTAGAGACTACTTGGATTGCACCAAATGGCATTTGGTTCCTAGCAGGAATAGCCGGGTAGATGCTACTGCAATTCAGAAGCAGGGCATGCAGGTGCTCCTGTTTAACTCAATGAGGCTTTCTCCTAGGAAAGTGCAGTTAGGCTTGCCATGCATTTTAAAGTGCACTGCATGATTCCCCTCAAATAATTCTGGGAACTAGTTTGTTAAGGGTGCTTGGCACTGCAGCTCTGCGCAAGGTAAACTACAGTTCCTAGGATTCGGGGGGGGCGTTATTTTAAATGTTTGGCACATAGCCTTACTTGCACACTGCTATCAGAAGCTAGTTGATATACATGTACAGTATTTAAGTTTGCATCTGTCTTTTAGTACAATCTACAGATAATTGAAATTTGTTTTTCTTGCAATGTAGAAGCGTGCTTTTGTTTGCTTAGGTTTGGTCATTCATACCACAAACTTTTAAATAGTTTTTCACATTTTATTTGTGTTCTTTCTGAAAACTTCATATTTTATAGGGAGTATTAAACCTCGACTGACTCATAGCAGAGAACTTGAAATGAGAACTACCTTTCAAGAGCTACTGATTTACATAATTTTCCTAACAGATCTGTGTATATGTAAGTCCATGGGGAAAAGGGGATTGTTGACATGCAAATGCTGCTCCCCCCCTCCCCCCTGAAAACATTTAATAAGGTGCAATTAATTAATTAATTAATTAATTGGTTTGCAAGCCTATGCAACTTGAAATGGTATAATGTAGTATGGGGAACCTTAGGCCCAGGAACTGAAGGGGCTCCTCAAAACTTCTCTACCCAGCCCTGGGAACTCTGTCCAGACTACAGTCCTCACTAGAGGAGTTTCACAACCTACTTTAACTGTTCTTTAAGTGTGATAATGCCTCTTGTTTGCCTAGGATGATGATGGAGGTGTGGGTGTGAGTGGTGGTGGTGTAGAAATCTCTTATCTATTGTGTAGCTGGAATTTAGCCTATTGTACAACATCACATCTGTTGCTCTGCCCCCATTTGTTTTTGGCCCAACCTAACACTGACATTTGACCCCTGGATGGTTGCCCATAGCCTAACTCATATACATGCAAAATAACTCCTTTACAGCTGGTAAGTGGCTATGTAAATGAGGTTTAGAGCTTGGTGTATCAGGAGAATGCTGTGGAGATAGTGTATCTTGATTTCAGTAAGGCTTTTGACAAAGTCCCCAATGATATGCTTGTGGAGAAGCTAGTAAAATGTAGACTGGATGGCGGTTCAAATCCCCGCGACAGGGTGAGCTCCCGTTCCTCGGTCCCTGCTCCTGCCCACCTAGCAGTTTGAAAGCACATCAAAGTGCAAGTAGATAAATAAGTACCGCTCCGGCGGGAAGGTAAATGGCATTTTCATGTGCTGCTCTGGTTCGCCAGAAGTGGCTTAGTCATGCTGGCCACATGACCCGGAAGCTGTACGCCGGCTCCCTCGGCCAGTAACGCGAGATGAGCGCTGCAACCCCAGAGTCGGACACGACTGGACTTAATGGTCAGGGGTCCCTTTACCTTTACCTAACTGACTGAAAGCAAAGAGTGCTTGCTAATGGTTCCTCGTCATCATGGGGGGAAAGTGACAAGTGGGCCCATTTTGTTCAATATCTTTTTTAATGACTTGGATGAAGGTGTTGAGGGGATGCCAATCAAATTTGCAGATGATACCAAACTGGGAGGGGTAGCCAATCTTGCTGAGGACAGAATCAGGATTCAATATGAGCTTAAAAGATTAGAGAACAAGGCCCAAACTAACAAAATGAAGTTCACTAGGGACAAATGTAAAGTTCCACCGGTACTTAGGCAGGAATAGCCAGCTGCAAAAATAGAAGATGGGGGACACCTGGTTTCCCAGTAGTACACGTGAAAAGGATATATAGGTCTAGTAGACCAGAAGCTTAACATGAGTCGATAGTGTGATACAGCAACAGAACAGCCCTAATGCTATTCTAGGCTGCATCAACAGAAGTATAGTGTCCCTATCAAGGAAAAAAATAGACCCGCTCTATTCTGCCTTTGTCAGACCTTACCTGGAGTACTGTGTCCAGTTCTGGGCACCACAGTTTAAGATGGATATTGACAAGCTGGAACATAGGCAGAGGAGGGTCACCAAAATGATCAAGGGTCTGGAAACTAAGTCTTGTGAGGAACAGTTGAGGGAATTGGGTATGTTTATCCTGGTAAAGAGAAGACTTAGTGGAGATAGCTATCTTCAAGTATCTAAAGGGCTGTCACATGGAGGATGGAGCAAGCTTCTCCTGCTCCGGAGACTAGAACCTGAACCAAGGGATTCAAGTTACAAGAAAGGAGATTCCAACTAAACAACAGGAATAATTTCCTGATAGTAAGAGCTGTCCAACAGTGGAACAGACTCCCTTGGAAGGTGGTGGACACTCCTTCCCTGGAGTTTTTTTAACCAGGGCTTGGATGACCATCTGTCATGTATGATCTACTTGAGATTCCTGCATTGTAGGGGGTTGGACTAGATGACCCTTGGGGTCCCTTTCAACTCTACAATTCATTGATTATCTGTAGAACACTGCATTGCAAGAGCTGCATATTTTCTACATATAGTACTGTATTTTTCCGTGTATTAGATGAGGTTTTTTGACTCAAAAATTATGTCAAAAAACTGGGGTCATCCTATACACGGATAGTTTGGGGGGGGAGCTGTGCACTGGCAGCCAGCTGTTTGGGGGGTGCACAACTCTCCCCCATGCCACTGTGGGAGGAGAGCGTTTCCTGCAGCAACGTGGAAGGGAAGCTGCGTGCCTGCCAGCCATCTGGTTGGTGGACACGCAACTCTCCCCCATGCTGCTGCAGAGACGTGCGCTCTAAAACGTTCCACAGCGGCTGGGGGAACTGTGCAACCAGCTGGTTGGCGGGCCTGTGCTCTAGGGAGCGTTTCCACCTGCAGTGGCGTGGGGGGAGTGGCTGCCCACTTTGCCAACCCCCTTAAAAATGCTCAACAACTTTGGGCCACTCCACTCATTTTCATTAAATTTAGTCCCCCAAAATAAGGGGCATCTTATACACGGAAAAATACGGTAACTGAGGTGATAACTGCCTATTTGATATTTCTGACTAAGACTCCAGTATTTTTGTTTTGGGGTCCTGCTAATAAACATTAGGTGTTTGATATTTGCTAATTTGAAGTGTCTTCCCATTTCTCTTTGTTGCTTAGGATTTTATCCTAATTTCTTTCCTTTTAGTGACATTTGGAATGGTGAGCACAGATATGTATTACCTAAACAAAGTTATGGCAAATCTCTTTCTAGAAACCCCTCTGTCAGATAAAGATCCGACAGACTTCAAATCCATGAGCAGCATTGCTGACTTTTGGCAGGTAAGGTGTTTTTTTTTTTTAAATGAGAAAAGCATAACTTATAATAATAATAAACCTAATTTTTGGCACAGAACTATAGACACATGGTTTCTGTAATCTGCTACTGTCCTATCACCACTAAACTGTTTCACACTATAAAGTTAAGGGTAGGTTTGGGTACCCTCAGAAACCTGCCTAGATTGGGGAAAATACATCAAGAGATAGGTAGCGGTAAAGTTGGGAACTTGACTTTTTTATTGTTTTGGCATTAAGTCCTGCCAGGTAGCAGGACTTAAATGACTTACTTACTCTACTTTTTATCTTGCTGTCATCACAATCTGTTGCTATCTGGGATTAACACCATATTTTACCTTGGCGCAGTGATAATTGATTTTGGATTACTTTATATTTATGTAGTACTTTTCCTAAGTGTTCCAAGCACTTAGTGTACACAAATGTATACTATCTTAGTAATCCTTACAAAAGCCCTGTACAGTGGTACCCCTGGTTACGAACTTAATTTGTTTTGGAGGTGCATTCTTAAACTGAAACTGTTCTCATCCTGGAGCGCGCTTTCGCTAATGGGGCCTCCTGCTGCGTGCGCCAAAGGCTTGAGATTTTCGTTCGCATCCTGGGGCAAAGTTTGCAACCAGGAGCAGCTACTTCTGGGTTAGCAAAGCTCGCAACCTGAAGTGTTCGTAACAAGAGGTACCACTGTAATATAAAACCTTGTGATATGTTGTATGCAAATGGGGTGACTACATAGGAAGAGGTGTTCAAACCTTACACCTGCTTTTTGGATAGCTGCCACATGCTCATTTATTATTATTATGTATTCAATTTATATACTGCCCCGTACCCTCAAGGCAGTTTACAACATAAAATTACAATAAAAAATTATTAATAATAATAATAACAACAACTACCCAATAATCCCCCCTTCCACAACACATTTAAAGGGCATTAGATGTCAATTAGCCAAAGGCCTGGTTAAAGAGGAATGCTTTTTCCTGGCATATAAAGGTGTATAACGAAGGCGCCAGCCAAACCTCCTTGGGGAATGTATTCCGCAAATGGGGAGCCACTGAGTAAAAAGGTCCATTATCATGTTGCCACCCTCCAGACCTCTTGTCACGTGATAAAGTGCTTTACAACAGCCTTCACCTGAGGTCTGTAATGCTTATGTCTGGTGCTGAGATGAATCTGGTATCATTAATTTCTGTGAAGAAAGATGCAATTTAAGTAACCAGTTATATGTTATTGTTTCACAGTTTGTTATAGTTTAGAGTTTACTGTAGATAACAAAAAGATGCTGAACACAACCCAACAGCTCCTGTGCAAATGCAGGGCCTCTGATTTTACATAAATCTATGCATGAACAGAACATTATTGATGTGTTCTGTGTGCATGAGGCACATCCCTTAACATAAGACATAGCTGTCTGCATTTATAGTATTTTAAAACCATCACCAATGTTTTTAGTGGAATTCAGTGTGCCATTATAAAAAATTAATATTTAAGGACCTATGGCCTTGTTCGCGCATTACTAAGAATCATGAGTTGTTTCACTTCCAACAAACCATGATCTGTAGGCAAGATTTGTTATTTGCTTACTTAAAGGGCTGTCCAAGGCATTTTGCTGCCTGAGGCAAAGGACAAAAATTCCCCTCCCCTGGCCCTTTACATGTACAGAAGCTGTATGGAACACTCAGCTCTTGATTTCTAACAGGGAAGAATAACCAGAAGGCTCAAGAGAAGGGCAGCAGGTGCTGCCGCCTGCAGTATTTGCTTCCTGTGATGATTGCCTCATTTTGCCTAACAGTTTGGTTGAACAAAACAAACATTGACACCTGGTTTCATACATAATATGTATGCTAAGGATATTGGTTTATTTCTTCAATGTTCTAGCAAGGAGGAACAAAGCAGCTCAGATTGGCACATTCACAGTAAACTATTAACTGTGATTGGCCAGGATGGGTGAAGTGAGTGCCAGTGTGGTGTAGTGGTTAAGGGCGGTAGACTCGTAATCTGGGGAACTGGGTTCGTGTCTCTGTTCCTCCACATGCAGCTGCTGGGTGACCTTGGGCTAGTCACACTTCTCTGAAGTCTCTCAGCCCCACTCACCTCACAGAGTGTTTGTTGTGGGGGAGGAAGGGAAAAGAGAATGTTAGCCGCCTTGAGACTCCTTCGGGTAGTGAAAAGCGGGATATCAAATCCAAACTCTTCTTCTTCCTAGACCTCTTAATCTGCCAAGTGAAATCAATTGGGTTTTTTTATAGTAGTCCAAATAGGATGTATAAAACAAACAAAATATATAAACAAACATTTTATAGGGCCATTGTGCCTCCTAGATTCCCAGGTGTAACAAAGGGATTTCCAATAATATTTTATTCCAAGTAAAAGAGTTTCAGATGATGAATTTCTTCTGGTAAAACTTTTATTTTCTGCTTATTTCATGCAATGTAGTTTATAGAAGGACCACTTCTGGATGGCCTTGATTGGGGCACTTCGTACAACAATGACACCATACGCAATGAAAGAAACACCACACTTATCTACTATGAGAATTTACTGTTAGGAGTACCTCGAATTCGGCAACTAAAAGTCCGTAACAACACATGTTCTATCTATCCCTCTTTCCGGTCATTTATGAAAGAATGCTATGGTAAATATCAGTATTTACATGAGGACAGACAATCATTTGGCTTTAAGAATGGCTCTGAGTAAGTATCGTGACATTTAATTTTCCTTGCTCCATCTGACTGTATCTGAACATACTGTACACATACTTTAGCAAAATAAGTTTAATAGTGGGATTTGGCTTCTTTAGGGAGCACTGAGAAATTCTATTATTAATGCATTTGTACTGTAAAAAAATGAAACAATATATGTCAAGGGGCTCAAATAGTGGCCCCTGCTGATTTGCACCTACATCAGCTTGTCCCATATAAGGGTGAACCAAACGCTGCCTTAGTTTAGACAATATTTGCATGAGCCTTGTGCCTGTGCTACCCCTTCCCTCCTTCAGTGCTTCTAGATTGGAATTTATTGTGGTATTGGTGTTGCTCATTGTTTTTGCATGGTTCACACAACATCATAATAAAAATTCCAGTCCATGTTCCCCTCTCCCCTTCATCTGAATTTCCCCTTACTGTGGAAACACTGAAGTAAAAAGGAGCCAGTATGCACCTACAGTCACTGCTGGTATGGAAGCACAATAGCACATATTTTTGGCAGGTACATTGTCATGTGCCGTCCCCTACTTCTGTTTGCGTCTGGTGGCCCAAATTATGTGACTGTGACTGTTTCCACCAATTGCTGCATGCAGAAGGCATGTTCACAGTTCATATATCAGAGACCTCTATATTAAAAATAAAATTTGGCTCATCGGGAGGTCCGCTAAATCATTTAGCCAGCTGTTTGCCACATGAGTAAGAAGCTCGAGTGGGAGGATCATGGGGCCCCATGGCCGCTATTGGGTGTGTGTGGCTCTTGTGGAAACCCTGCCAACCAGCGCAAAGAATGACCATGGCTGTTGCAAATTGATGAGACCAAACTGGGCCCAACTTGCTTTTAAAAAAGGACAGTGTTGTGTCAAACTTTCTACAAGTTGTCCAGGAACAAACATTAACCTCATTGACCTAGAATTTCATGGTTCCTGCCTAGATCCCTTAAATATAATTGTTTCAGTGGTACCGTACCATATTAGTGTTAAAGCTTCTGGGCTAAGATGATAATAAAGGAAAAAGACAGCAAGAGAATGCATGACACCTAACTGAGTACAGCCACATCAGATTGATTTTTTGGTGTGTGTGCTAGTGTCATTCACCCCCCCCCCCACCTACAACCCGCCATTTTGCCCATGGTGAAACATACTAGTTATGCTTGCTTGTATGTTCTTCCTGGGTTTTTGTTTTTGTTTTTTTTAAGAGGAAGGTGTGTGCGTGCACAGATACAGAAATAACTGCAAGCATGTCTAGAATGGAAATGGGCCATAGACAGTGAGGGAGGAGTGTCTGGGAGAAAGGAGAAAACAACATTACAGATACATTTCATCAACTTCCACCTATTAGTGTGGATAGCAACCAACAGAATAGCGATTAATTGCATATTAAGACTGAAAAAAGGGGAATGTATGGAAACTAATGTGCCGGTTGCACTCACAAGAAAATTAGGTCTGTGTGAGTCCCTTGCTTCTCAGTGTACCAACATTGAAGACTCCCTGGGTTTATTAATCATGATTTTCAGTTACATCAAAGTTAGGAAAATATAGTTACCAGGGCTGGAACAAACTTAAGATTTGAAACAAACTTTGAACCTTGAGTTTCATAGACTGGTTTATTCCAATACTGGTAAACATAGTTAAGTTTTACCCAGAGTAGATGCATTGAAATTAATGGACCTAACTTAGTAATGTTCATTAATTTCAGTGGGTCTACTTTGAGTAAAACTTAGTTGAATGCTGCCCCAGTGTCTAAAGATTTATTTTAAATTATCCCAGATAATAGATATTTGTTTTATGTTTTTAAAATGTTTGCTAAAGCACCTTTGTTGATATTATTTGTAAAATTGTTTCAGTATTGTCTTAGGTTGCCACCCATTTCGGTCATATCAATTGATAGGTGAGGTATTCACATATTAAACAACACAGTATAGTCCCTGTGCACTGTGGGATGACTATAGGGTTCAAGACAATATTATTGCTCTGCATCCCCTGCCACATTTCATAGGCATATGTGCAGTTAGCCCAACAGGCTGTTATGGGAAATGGCAAGCCTCTACACACCTTCCATTTCCCCACCCAGCCCTTCCGCACTTCTTGACCATACCATCTTATGTACAACTGGAGTTATGCCTTTACCTTTAAAGCACATTCAAAGCACATTGTTTTCCTCAAGGAAATCTGGGCTCTGCAGCTTATACCTCACAGAGCTACACCTCCAGCAACTCTTAACAACCTACAGTGCCCAGAATTCTTTGGGGGAAAGAATGTGCTTTCTACTGTATACACCGCCCACAAAAAAGATGTCATCCATGTAATTTTGCATTCATGTGATTGAATTTTTAAAAGTAAATAGCAGGATGGGATAGGGGATGGGACAATCTGGATTGGGAGCCTGGTGGGAAGGCGAACTTTAACCCTTTAACCCCCTTGCCCTGATCTAGATGGGGGTGGGAGAAAACTGGTACAAATGAGATTTTTGTTTCCAATGTGAATAGCAGGTGTGCATTGTAGGAATACGTTTTCAGGTGCTCCTGCACCTTGCCGCAGTAAGGTAACCTTCCGCGCTAGGCATGGAAGGCAAGAAGATCAGGCAAGCAGCTGCTGCGTGGATCCTTCCGCACCTGCTGCAAAGCGCGGCAAAACAGCCTTAGTAAACGGTCAGTTAAGAGTTTCCCGCCCAGAAACTCACCTAGATACAGCGTTGTGATTGGTTATTGTTAACGTTATGACGAAGTTTAACTTCCTAATAAATAGCCCCTGCTCTCTGTAGCGGTGTGGAGAGTGTGCGAGACAAGCCAAGAGAGAACATCCGTGCGAGACAAGCCAGAGAGAAACCGAAAGAGAAACCAAGCCGCACAGAGCAGTAGAGCGCTTCTTCACCATTGACTGCAGTCTCTTAGTCTTTATTTCTTTTATTTCTAAAAGTTTATTTGGCCTTCTTAGTTTTGGCCGCTTCTTTAGCTTTGCCTATCTTTCCTATCCGGAAACCTCCGGAACCTCCGGAAACTTCAGAAACCTTCGGAAACCTTCAGAACTCCCAACAACAATCTCACGACCTTCAGGTTCATAACCAGCGGACCCTTTCACGGCCAGTGGGAGCAGGAACTCCGGGAATTACTGGTCGTCCCAGATGCTGGTTATCCCCATAGTGCAGGGTTCAATTAGCCATTTCCTTGGGGAATAAACGGGAGGAAGTGCTTTCTGTAAACTGAAGTGCCTCCATTCCCTTCTTTCCTACAGGTGGCATTATTCCACTTCTAAATCACTCTCCCCATGGCATTGGGGCCTTATTGGGCTATACAGTAGTGGAGGATTTATGTTCACCTTGCCCAAGTCCAAGGCAGAAAGTGCAGCGAAACTTGCTTTCCTCAAGAAGCATAGCTGGATCACCAGAGGAACAAGGGTTATCTTCATTGACTTTTCAATGTATAATGCCAATGTAAACCTCTTCTGTGTGGTCAGGTGAGCTCTTCTGTTTGCTGTTCTTAAAATTCAGTTTTCAAGATAAAGTAATCGTGTTACCAGTTCCGTTGATAAAGTAATAATGGCATGCTCTGCTCTGTTGCTCAATGGACGAATCTCACCCTGTGCAGGCTTCTTAAAATTGTGGTACATCTACTGCTCAAATCAAATCCTTCTTCTTTCCACTCCTTCAAGTTGCTGCTGGTTTAGCATACAAACCCTTCTATTCCTTGCCTTTTGCTTTGCCTTTTCAGGCATTAAATCTAGGGTACCGCCACTGCATGGACTGTATTACATTTCATTTCCTAAAAGTTCCACTGATGCCAGAGTTTGAAATCTCGACAGAATGCGATAGAGCAGCAGCTTTTTTTGGATCCACAAAACCGTAACATGTTCAAAATGTGTCAAGATACAAAACCCTCATATCTAGAGCAGAAGTGGCTAGCTTTACTTGGTTCAATAGCTACCTACATCCTTAGACAGCTCTCTGGGTGCATGCTAGTGGTGATTGTGACCAAAAGTGGGTATGTGCATCTTATACTCACACAAGCACAGAATGCATGTGTGCGCGGTCACATGGGTACAGAGCCCTTGCTGATCTACCGAGGAAGGGAATTATTGTACCTTCCCTGCTCATCAAATGAAGTGGAAGGTTGTGATATGCACCTTCAACAGGGCACTGGACTGGGCTGAGGGATTTAAATCTCTTGGCCAACTACAGTGCATGCCTGTTTATATTTTTTATTGCTTTGCCACCACTACCAAAATCTGTGGGGTCTTGGGGGCCCCCAGAAAACTTGCTTAGGGGACTACATTAGCCCCCCAAGCCAGAGGTTAGCTACAACTGATCGAGACATAATAATAGTGCAGGGGCCTTTGAAATTACTCCAGGTGAGCTTTATAGTTTGGAATCAGTCTTATGTGTTACCGGATAGCATCCTCCTTTACTTTCATTTCACAGGCTCATTGTGGAATTTCCTGCAACAGGTGGTGCAATCCCCTCCTGGCAGTTCCACTCTGTAAAGCTTCTCAGATACGTCAGCTATTACGATTATTTCCTGGCCTCTTGTGAAGTCATTTTTTGTCTTTTCATCTTCACTTTCACCATCCAAGAAGTTTTAAAATTAAAGAAACAGAAAAAGGACTATTTTAGAGATGCCTGGAACTGGCTGGATGTGTTACTGCTCCTGGTAAGTCTAAGAAATTACAGAAAATGAATTATGACAGAAACCATATTGGGGTGTGGGGACAGGATGCTTTCTATTATGCCACTAGAGAGAGGTGGGAACACTGAGAAGAGGGGTAGATGTTCCTTGGGCAAGGAACATTTGCAGCTTCAAAGTTAGTATGTTTCTGCCCCTTGAGAAACATGGCAGTTAACTGTGTTTTATACATGGCAATTCTTTTCTGAAAACCAGGCCAAAGCAGTCAAAATGCAAGGCTCACGATCAATGTGTGCATTCAGTGTTGTATGGCCATCCACAGCTTAGCTTGTATATGATTTACAGTGAGCATACTGGTAATCAGAATAATTTTGATACCCTGCATTCCTTAAAGTAAAGTGCTTGAAAAAGTTTTCTTTTTCCACAATTACATAAGTACATGGCTACATTAAATTGATTATATTCAGAGTGGTCCTGCATTTATGTTGAATCCAGAGGCATGGATTGCAATCCCTGCTCAGTCTTGGTTTCCTTGGGAGCCACTAGATCAGTCAGGTATAATGTTAAACTTTGGCTTTTCATTAGAAGAATGAGCCAAGAGCCTCAGGGCTCATGTGTTCCCTTTTCCTCCAGATTTTGCTTCCATTATTGACTAGTTAAGGTTTAGTGTTATGTCAAAAACTGTAATTTACCTATGATTTAATGCAGTGCTTTTTCTGGGGGTACACAGGGGTACGCATACCCCTAAACATTTTGTGAATCTTCAAGTTTCGCCTCATTGAGGGGCAGTATTTCAATATGAGTAGGAAAATAAGAGTACCCCTAAACATTTTTTTATAGAAAAAAAAGCACTGGTTTACTGAAAGAAACTAACTTCAAACTTTTGTTTATTAAGGTGGCTTCTTTCAAAAAACCATAGCTAAGTTCAGGCATAATGCTAAACTGCAGCTAATTGAAAATTGAAGGGAAAGCTTTCAATTGTCTCCTTGCAGTCTGCTCTCACCCATTTAGGATGAAAAAGTAGGAATTATAGGACATATATCACCTTCCTTTTGGGAGGAAAATTGATACCTAAATTAGAAACACACCTGTCTGATACCTCTTTTGGGCCTTGAAATCTGAGGGAAACTCACCCCACGCAGAATCCTTTTAGAGGAAACCATGCTAAGCTAGCAATAAAACTTAAATGAGTTCTTCATGTACCCCAAAACATTCTATTTCAGGTGACAACTATAAAATGATTTAAGATGTGAGTATTCCATGCCTGAAGAAAAATATTAATGTTACCCTCATGCTGAAGAAGAGCATGAGTTATGGTGTTTCATAAAATAAAATGTTCCTCATATAAATACTCTCACAGAGGGCCTTCTCGGTAGTGGCGCCCACCCTGTGGAATGCCCTCCCATCAGATGTCAAAGAAATCAACACCTATCTGACATTTAGAAGACATCTGAAGGCAGCCCTGTTTAGGGAAGTTTTTTAATGATTGATGTTTTAATGTATTTTTACTCCGTTGTTGGAAGCCACCCAGAGTGGCTGGGCAGGCTATAAATAATAAATTAACAACAACTCCCTACATACATTTTAATGCATATTTGGCTTATAGGCAGATATGATTTACTCTCGTAGTCCTTTACCAATCAACTTCATTAAGAGATGAAGAATATACCAGAAAAAAAATATAAATTTTAACCTCACAAACGTTTGCTTGTCTCCCCTCCAGTTGTCTGTTTTTGCTATTTGCTTCAATGTTTACCGAACTATTGAAGTGTCCAGGTTGATGGAAAGTCTGCTCTCAAATTCAGAAGCTTATCCAGACTTTAATTTCCTTTCATTCTGGCAGACCCGTTACAATAATATGATTTCGGTGAATGTATTTTTTGCATGGATAAAGGTACTGCTGCTCACATCACTAAATATATTGACAATGTTTTATTTTCATACTTCTCACAGAAAATTTTCAAATTTTCTCTTAGAGATTTTAAAGAGTTATCTGAAGAATGTTTGCATAGGTGTTTATAGATCTTCTTTCCTCCACATTCATAATCTCTGCCAAGGCTTATTCCTTAGGGGGCTATAGTACCTTATTTGTCAGGGAGAGACTCAAATATACCACTTTAGTAACATTGACTGTTAGGTTCTTTATCACCTTGCTTCTAAAATTGCAGCCTGCTTAAGCTATAGGAGTGGGGAAAGCTGTTGTGTAGTGTTATTGGCTGCTAATGTGGCCATGAAATGACTTAGATTGCTTAAAAAAGAATGGGTTAACTTTTCACTAATCTTCCATTGGTCAAGGCTGGTCACACAGTCACACTTGCCCTAGCAGTTACTCAAAATTCCAAATGTGTCCATTGGCCCAAAAATATTAGAACACCCTGTTCTAATGTAATGTTCAGAAGGGAATTTCCATGGAGAGAATGCCATGTTCCAGTTAAATGAAGAGCTTGTGCATTTCCCACATTTATTTCCCCTTTTGAACTTACACTGGAAGTGCCGTAAGAGAAAGTCCCCATCGCTTTGCTCTTGTTTTGCAGTTTGTTAGGTTACCAGAGTAGCATGGGATCTCACACTAGGGACCAATGTAATGTTTGAAATTGGGCTTAAAGGTCCACCAAGTTCAGTACCTCCAATACTGATTATTTTAATTTATATAAAGATTTATATAGAATCTCCAGCAGAAAACCTTCCTCTGGAAAAGGGAACTGTGTGAGCACTGGAAGTGATCTATAAGAATTAGAAGAATGAGATACAAATTTTTTATAAAAATTCAAAATAATATGTCTTTTATGAAGAACTTCATTTCTCTAGTTATTTCATTTCAGGCCCACCTGAATATTCATCCAGTTTAGTATTGATTTCCTGCCAAATTTAAGCAGGTAACTTTCAGCTCCTGCTGTTGGCTTGGTCTTTGTCCCACCACAATGTATCCTGTTCTGCTTTCTTCCAGATATTTAAATACATAAGCTTTAACAAGACCATGACCCAGCTGTCTTCCACTCTGTCCCGCTGTGCTAAAGATATCATCGGATTTGCCATCATGTTCTTTATCATCTTCTTTGCATACGCACAGTTGGGTTACCTGGTCTTCGGGTCTCAAGTGGACGAATTTTCCACTTTTCAGAATTGCATGTATGGAGTCTTCCAGATTGTCTTCATATAGTTCTGTGATTAGTTAGAGCAGCATTTTCTTAAGTGAAGTGCTAAGAGTGCCTGAGATGTTTGATAATGGCACGTTGTGGGAGGCCTGAGCTGCCTGGTTAAAGTATATAGCTGGAATGGGCAATGGTGGCACAGCAGATCTTGACTGGGTGGGCAAAGTGTCCCATTTACTCACAGCCATTTTAAAGGAGCTCGCACATGAAACAACAATATATCTCCAAACCCCTCCCACTTCAGTTCTCATCCAGGCACAGGGAGACATGATGACTGTGAATGAACATTTCAGCATGCAGGGCACAAAGTAGATTGTTACCTAAGCCAGCCTTTCTCAATCTGCTGCCCTCTAGATGTTTTGGACTAGATGCTTTGACCCCAGCCAGCATGATGTGAGCTCTCGTCCAAATCATCTGGAGGGCATCAGTTTGAGCAAGGCTGTGCTAAGCTTTTATGTCTAAATTGTTTTGCCACTATACACTCTTTGGGAGCTGTGCTGAGGAACAAGGTAAAAAGCTTACCAGTAATAATAATAAAGTCAGCTAGTCAATATAGAAATAGGTTTGAAAACTCAGAACAGATAATCTATGGAAGCCATTGGTTGATATTTTTAACTTGAGTAGAAGCTGTATCATAAGATTTAACTCAATATAAATTGTAGAAGAATATTGTATACTGTCTGTTCCTATATTTTTGCTCCCTCTCAAGTTTTACCCAATTTCGCATCGTGCTTGGAGATTTTAACTTTGCCGAAATAGAGCATGCAAATCGAATTCTTGGGCCAATTTACTTCATTACATTTGTGTTCTTTGTGTTCTTCGTACTGCTGGTAAGTAGTATTTTAGATAATTCCAATTAAATACAAATAAAAAATAAATAAAGTAATTAAATCTCTGTATTTGGGCTGGTTTCAGAGTAATAAAACATAGTACACATGTTCATAGTTTAATGGGACAGTATTTAAATGATCATATATTGGCTTAATATGCTGAGATATCAATGTGCCTTTTGTTGGCACAGTCGAGTAATGTTCTTTTCAATTTGCAGGAAAGCTTCAATTAACCATATTCCAAGCCACAGTTTGAAGTTGTTTTAATACTGTGGTTTGTTCTGAAGCTAGTAACCATGGTTTCATGGCTTAGATAAAACTTGCAATTATGGTTAATTAGAGACTTTCCACTTAATCATGGCTTGTGCAAAGGGAAGAGTGAAAGAGCTTGGTGTGCAAGCAAAAGTTGTGTTTATATCTCAACTTATTAAGCTGAAAGACTATTGTTATATATATTTCACCAAAGTTGTCATATTTTAATGCAAACCATGAGCACCAGAAAGCCAAGAACAAAAACAAAACAGTATAATCCTATGCATGTCTTATTTGGAAGTAAGTCCTACTGAGTTCAGTGAGACCCACTTCCAGGTAACTGAGTACAGCAGGGTTGGGAATTGTGTGGCCCTCCAGGTAGTGTTCAGCTCCCTTCAGGCCCTGTAGAAGTATGTAACAACAACAACTATTTATTATTATTATTATTATTATTATTATTATTATTATTATTATTAATTTATTGATATGCTGCCCATCTGACTGGGTTGCCCCAGCCACTCTGGGCAGCTTCTAACAAATTACCTATATACTTGAGTATAAGCCGACCCGAATATAAGCCGAGGCACCTAATTTTACCACAAAAACTGGGGAAACTTATTGACTCGAGTATAAGCCAACAGCGGCAAAGGCAGAGGAAGCAGCAGCCTGAAAGCAGCCCTTTTAGGCTGCTTGTTCCTCCTCTGCCACTGCCGACAGCCTCTGCTGGGGACCCTCACTCGAGTATAAGCCGAGTGGGGCTTTTTCAGCATAAAAAATGTGCTGAAAAAGTCAGCTTATACTCGAGTATATACGGTAAAACATTAGACACAGTAAAACATCAAACATTAAAAGCTTCCCTATACAGGGCTGCCTTCATATGCCTTCTAAAAGTCAGATAGTTTATGTCCTATAGAATTGGCCTGAGAGCACTCACCCACTTACAGAAGTGCAATATGGTCTACCTTCTGCTGGAATTTCTTTTGAGAGATACATTTGTAAAGCACTGAGGCATGACTTTAAATTATTCTGCTGTTTAAGCATTCAGGGCTGATACTTACTTCAGCAGTCCTTGCAGTGCTAAGCTTAGTAATGGTTTGTTAATGAGTCAGGGAAAAAGGAGATCTGGCAAGGAAGCACGGATGCAACAAGAGGGAGATGGAGAGATGGTAGACTGCAAATGTTGTGGAGCAAGGAGCTAATTTTAGAAAGGCTTACCATTCTTATTTGTCTATTCCCTCAGGTTTAGAGGGTAAAATTAGAGAACTTGAGGTGGGGTATGAGTTTTCTTTTTTATAATTTGTTTTGATTATGTTGCCCTGCCAATTTACTGTGACAAACCTTGAATACTGAATAGCAGAGCCAATTGCTTATGTAAAAGTAGGCATGATTATAAAATGTAAATGCACCTTTTCATATTTGCAACTGGGATGTTAGAAGATGAGAAAACTAAATCATTCAGTCATCCCAACCTTATTTTTCCCAAATAGAGGTTTGTAAACATGGGGTGCTTTTGTTAAGGCTTCAGTCTTATGAAGAAAGCCCTGTTGAATTTCCATTGTAAGCCTTTGCTTATATCAGTCTTGCATCATTTCCCCATTATCTTTTGAAATCTGACCTACCCACTTTCCTATTCCTATGCATTCCTTTGCACACTGATAGCACACAACTTTACTTGTAAGCAAATTCACAGCCTATGTTGAGGGGCAGGTTCAAGCACTTCGTCTGTCATCATGATGAGCAGAAGTGTGACATACTTATTTAATTGGAGGTGGTTAAGCACAGTAGAATAGGGGGTGCGGGTGGCGCTGTGGTCTAAACCACAAAGCCTAGGGCTTGCTGATCAGAAGGTCGGCGGTTCGAATCCCCGCGACGGGGTGAGCTCCCGTTGTTCGGTCCCTGCTCCTGCCAGCCTAGCAGTTTGAAAGCACGTCAAGTGCAAGTAGATAAATAGGTACTGCTCTAGGGGGAAGGTAAACAGTGTTTCCGTGTGCTGCTCTGGTTCGCCAGAAGCGGCTTAGTCATGCTGGCCACATGATGCGGCGGAAGCTGTCTGAGGACAAACGCCGGCTCCCTCGGCCTGTAAAGCAAGATGAGCGCCGCAACCCCAGAGTCGTCTGCGACTGGACCTAATAATGGTCAGGGGTACCTTTACCTTTAAGCACAGTAGAACACAGAATGGAATCTTCTCACCAGTAAAACACCCCTGGCCCTCATTTCAAGTGGCATGGACAGTGTATCTTGTAGTATCTTGTAGTAGTCATCCAAACATCATGAGGAAAATTGCAATCAAGTTTTATTTGTACCTTATTATTAAGGTACTAAACATGACACAAAATTTGGAAGTAAAATCTTCATCAAGGACGCTAACCAGCAATTGATATGATGCCCTAGGACAAACTGAGAAAAAAATAGTGGGTGTCGTCAACATCTTAATATTGGGACATTGGAAGGAGTTGTAAAATTAATAAAAACTACTATTAGCCATCATTGGTTGGTGAATTGTCTTCTATTATAAATGCACTATTTTTTCTTATCCACTACACCTTGCAGATATTGTTGACTCTAATTGCTACTACTGTATATTGTATTGACTAATCTGGCATCATTGCTTTTGACCATTACGGATCAGATCAAATAACGATTGAGGCCCCTGCCTGTAAGTTCAGCCTCTGATTTTGTGACTCAAAATTCTTTCTCTTTTGCACAGAACATGTTCTTGGCAATCATTAATGACACATACTCTGAAGTGAAAGCTGATTTTTCAGTCATCCCAAGCAGAGAATTTGAGATCAGTGATCTTATTAGACAGGTAAGCACCTATTGGCGTTTGTTCATATTACCATTGTCAGCAACAAAATAATGGCTGCTTGTTAATCATATATTGACTTAATAAGATGAGATGTGAAGAAGCTTCATTTTGTACCTGCAGCCACTTTGCTGCTCCCTTTGTTAGATCAAGTAAACAAGACAGGAAATCTTTCCATCTCATCCTGACTGGGAAATTAATGGTTAATGGTTTCAGGACAAACAAGTATATTAATACTCGTATAATGGTTTGGAGTAGTTTAATATCCTGGCTTGTTCCAAAGCTATCATGAGGACAAAATGGGAAATTATAGTTAATGGAAAATTTCCTGGCTTATTTTCTGTTTACACAAAGGGAAGAGCAAAGTGGTTGTGTGTGTGATCAAAAGCTTGTTCATATGTCAGCTTAATCACGTGACTATTTTAATCATAGATAATAGAAACTATAATGAGTAGTTACTGACTACTTGCTTTATTCATAAAGTTCTTTAAAGGATCAACTCGGTGACTATTTCCTATAGTTCCAATTAATTGAGATGCAATTCACTTGGCTTCAATGGGTCTTTGGTTCCATAGATAATGAATGGGGTTTTGTCACCTCATTGTTTGGGTTGCATCCCCTAATCAAGGAGTCGTTTCTGGTTGACTGCATTTGTGAGGCTAGGAAAAATAGCACATGTCCCCAAAACCAGTTCAGTGCAGCAAAATCTATTTTAAAGTAGAAAGTCACCACTTGTTTCCAACCTTATCTTCGTATTTAGGGGCTCAACCATCCCTACATTGGGATGATATGGTACACCCTTTGGGACGTGAAAGCTGCTTGCATCACTTTATTTTACCCATGTCGTCTTTTTGACCATATGATATTTTTAAACGGGTTACTAGCAATGTCCCATGGTGATAGGGAGAAACATGTGTTTGGTGTGGCTGGTGAATATGTAAATCTAGTTTCATTGAGAATCTCATGTGAGATTTGCTTATTTAAGAGCAGTGGTTTTTATGAGACCCCCAAGTGGCTGTTTCATTTGCCAGGTGTATATTTGCAGTCATTGCATATTCAGAAACTACAAACACTTTCTGCCTTGTGCTTATGTAGACACCCTGTTCAAAGCCCGATTCATCCCAAATTCACCAGTGTAACATACTACCTAATTTATGGTAGCTTCCATTGACTTTTTTTCTTATCCTTATTCTTGGGATTTAGAAGAAAGGCTGCTTTATTTTAAGCAATTGAGCATCTAGAGGACGAAGACAGAGTGCAGAAATACACATCCTGTGACAGTGTGACAGGATGTTCAAGTGACAGGTGTAATAATTTCTAACACCTTGAAATAAAAGCATTCCATCATTTTTAAAAGCAAAGGATTGCTTATTGCTCAGATATGATCATGGGGAACGTATTAAGGAGGCTCATTTATAAAAGATCTCATGGACATTTCCAGTACATAGAACTCCCACCCAAGTTTATTAAAGCTGTTTTTCACAGCCCAGCCTCTATATTTAGCACTGAATGTATTGAGACAATGGTTTTTGATAAATATATACAACAACTAAAATCAGTCAGGACAGTTACAAGAATGGTTGCCAACTTTTTACTTTCCCCACCCATATAATTTTATTAAAGTTTTTCCATATACAATAAAATAAAATAAAATAAAATAATTAAATAAAAACAGTAACAATAAAAGAAAGATAAAAGGAAATGCAGAGTCCTCTCTCAAAGGTAGCTCTTAACCGTCTCATAGAAAGAGGTAGACTTTCCCAGCTCTCACCAGGGAGCTTTCCCCCCCTCCTATTTTCTCACCCTGGCAGATCTTCCCTTCACTGCCTCTCATTCAGGGTCCTTCACAGCACCACCCATCACCAAGAATGGTTTCCAAGGTTTTTTTCCTGATGTTTCAGTTGTGTGTTTTTTACCCAGTTTGCCACCTAAAATTAATCTCCAGAATCACTTATAAAGAGTACCACTTTTTTTGCTTCTGTTTTCTTCCTCACAAGAAATTTGTGTGTTCTAAGTTGTGCTGGAGACAGATCTGAGTGTTACCTTTCATAGTTTAAAAATAGAGGGGAAGAGGCAGCTTGCCTCTTGGTTACAGTAGCCAAAGATGGTGCATTCTGAAATTGTTTTGCATTCTATGTCCCTGGAATGGCATCCCAGTGGCCATAGAATTTTATAGCTTTGACTGTATCTGGGCAGAGCAGGACTTCAACTGTTCCTCCTCCAACAGTAGGAAGAGGGGGGAAAGGGTCTGTGGATCCAGGAAATCTTTGCATCCTCTGGATCCAAATCCTTTCTGTTCCCCTGCTATGAGCCCAGGATAGGGTTGGGGAAATATGTCAGCCCTCCAACCAGTCCCATTGTTTCTACCCTGACCAGCACAAAACAGTTGGGACTCAGGATTTGATGGGTCTATGTCACCCCTTCTCATTGGTTTCCTCTGCCCATCTGCCTAACACTTCAGCATTCCCTCTTAAGACTCATACATACTGCAAACTTTGAGGTTCCAACATCCTGTTCAGCTTTCGCTCTTCCCCCACCCTGTTTTGCTTAACATCTGTTTGAAGAAGTTTCTGACAACTCAGAAGCTTATTCACTATTTTGTGACTTTTCAGTGAGATATAATGAATATATTGCCAAGCTATGGTTTTGGGAGATATCCACCTAACAGTTCTGTCTTTATATTATACTTAGAGTTACAATAAAGCTCTAGTAAAACTCAGACTGAAGAGACAGACATCACAGACAGAAGACTTGTATGGAGTAAACAGGTAGAAATCACATTTCAGACGTGCTGCTTTTTTAAAACTTTGCAATCATTTGATTTCCATGTACAGGCTAATGATGATACTAGGGCTAAATAAACTAGAGCTGCCTTTATCCTGTTGGGTGGCTAGATGAAAAAGAGGACAGGGCTGCTGCGCCTTTAATAGTTGTACATAGGAGGGAATGCCAGCAAGTGAAAATAAAGCAGGAAACTACATCCAGCTAAACCCAAACCAGGCTGTTCACTACTTATGCCAGTACTTAGCAGTGAAGCAGCTTCAAGATAGCCCTCTCAGTGTCCAGCTTCTTCTTTACCTGGATTCTGGACCCATTGCAACTGTTTAACTTCTTCTGGTCTCTGAACATTTTCATTTCTCCAACTGCTTTTAACTTCAAATCTCCATTTGCTAGCAATACTCATATTTTTCTTCCACTCCCAACTTTGCAGGCCAATCAAGGAGGACAGTAGAGTTGTGATTTGGTTTCAGTTTCCCCACTAAAGTTAGATTTCTTGGGCTGAACTCTTGACTCTCCTGGTTAGAACAGCCTCTAAAACAAAAAGCAACCAAAAGCAGAATAACAAATGGCATAAACACCTTCGAGGGGGATATACTGTATTTCCACGAATCTAATGCGCCATTGAATCCAATGCGCACCTCAGTTTCCAAAACCTTGAAACCAAAAAAGTATTTGCTATGTCAGCTGTTTTTCAAGCTTGCAATCGAATCTAATGTGCTATCAAATCTAATGCGTACCCTAATTTTCACGACCAAAATTTGGCCAAAAAAGGTGTGCATTACATTCGAGTAAATACAGTATATATCCCATATACTATTTAGATAGAAAGAAGGCTCACAAGAGAATTCTGTTGCTGTTGCAGCGTATAGTAGAATCCATGTTCTGTTGCAGTCAAATGGCAAAACTGATTACAGTTCTGCTAGACTGCATGTTAAAGTTTTGAAATAAGGGGGCAGGGAATCTGCTCTCAGTACTGTCACATGTAAATTTAATGTCAATCAATCTAGATGTTTCCTGAAATGTATAGCCATTGCCATTCTATGTCTGTTCTTATCTCTTGGTTGAATAAGATATGTATTATTGAAAGTAGTGTTTTCTTTCCACCACTTCCTTGGCTGCTGTATGCAAGGGGCAGTGAAATGCTGAACAGCAATAATAATCATGTCATACATCTTATTTGACTAGATATAATTGTGATGTGGAAAGAGATGTGGGTGAGCAGTGGGCGTAACTTTTTAGCACCTCAAATTTATGGAGCTTTGTTCAGTCATCCTTTGGCATTAATTGACTGATTAGCTGCATTCAGGCTTTTTAGGAAGAAGTGGGGACTTAACTCTTTTCACACAAAATAATATCTACATTTCACATGAGGTTCCATTTTGTAGTTTGCTTACATCGATTTCACTCAAAGCCGTTTCACAGCAGCGAGGAACTTCTGGCCCACAAAGGCTGTTTTGAGCTGGTGTTGCCCACCTCTTACTCCCCTGAAGTCATATGACGTGAGGTGTGGGGCTGATAAAGCCATGAATGCCAAGGGACTGTCGGGAGAGCACACTAAGCTGTGTATTCCTAATTGCTCCTTTCCTGTGGGACTTGGATTTAATGCTGTATGCGAGCCCTGCTGCCTTTTACAGGGATCCGATCACCCAACATCATAAGATAATTGGATGATTGGCCACTGCTTGCTCCAGCCTACTGGACAAAAGTGGTTCCCCACCCTTGCTGTATCAGGAAGTGGCCATTATATGGACTGTAATTGTGTACTGTGTTTTATTGCATGACAATTAGAAGCTCCAGAACAGATGTGAATAAGAGCCTCCCCGGAGTTGGTAGTATGGATAAGGTAAGATTCTTCTGTTCTAAAAACTTGATGCTGAATTGTGCTCACAAGACTACGGACACTTTCCCTCTCTTTTTGGCTGTGCTCTGGTAGAATCTAGCATTCATCCGACCCTGCACACATTCTTTTCTTCAAGTAGTGTGTGTTTGCATGGATCAGTAATAGGAACTTGTTTTAAGGACAGAAAATGCCTAATCCTTTCTTCTTTTATTTTATACTTCTGCACTTCGTATAATGGTGACTTGAGCATGTGAGCAATGCAGCACATGTACACGGGTAAGTGACTTAATGATGGCTGTTTTTCTTTGTGTAAACAATATTGTTTCTCTACAGGATTTTTCCAGGAAACGGAAATCTTACGCTGGCTCATCCGCAGGACTTCAGAATGCAGTTTCGTACACTGAATTTCAAAGGTATGCTGCTTAGTGTCATAGTCACTGTTGTCTTCAACCCTTTCAGACTGGGATTCATGTTCAGGCCAAACGTATTGGAGACCCACTTGTTAAGTGCCCCACCCCCCCGCAGGAAATGCTGCTCTTGTGACCCAGCTGAGTTCAGTTGCTGGAAACCACAGGAGGGGAGAGTGCTCTTGTGCTCGTATCCTGCTTGTGGGTTTCCCACAGGCAACTGCTTGGCCACTGTGAGAACAGGATGCTGAGCTGGATAGGCCATTGGCCTTACCCAGCAGAAACTTCTGATGTTCCTACATCAGATAGTAATCCAGTAATGGGGTCATGATACACCAGTTGAAAACTAATGTATGAAGAGAGTGTGTGATCCTCATTTGGACAGTTTTCCACCCCAAGCAACTTTTTATTTCTTTGTTTTAAAAAGCATGCTCCTGATGGGATCGTCTGCACTACCAAGTTGGAACTCTATAATGCAGCTGATCCCTACCCAAAGCAGGCCTGCCTCAACACTTCTCAAAAGCACTGTTTGACATAGCCACCACCACCCCATTTAAAGGAAAAGAGGCGCAGCTGCTTCAAACAGTGCTTCTCCTTTCAGAGGTCCATGGGAAGTTGATCTTTCCCAAAGGTACAGTAGCTACTTCCAAAAGAAGCTGCTTTCTTTAGCTGCACATACTGTTCCTAGGAAGGAACAAGTGCATCCAACAGCCCTTTCCAGGCCACCCCATGTTACTCCTTTCAACCTCTGATTTGGGAAGTGGAAATGGGCTGCAGGGACGGCATCAAAGAGTAGCACTGGGAAGAAGTGGCTTCCATTGAACAGAAACCTATTCCCCCTCAAGGCACACTCCTACTGCCCATCAGCTCATGGGTGGACTGGAGAGCACCTTGCTCCAGCAAAGGAACAAACCAAGAGCCCACATTAAGCTCCCCATTGTTATTTTGAAGCCTCAGCTGCCACCTAACATCATGTAGGATCTCAGGTATAGGGCAAGTGGGTGTGGCTTCCCAAAAATGGCTAGTTGAGCCAAATGGGGAGGCCTGGCAGGCTAAAAATGATTCTAAAAGTAGGGTTACCAGACATCCCTGGTTCCTGGGGATAGTCCCTGGATTTGCAAATCTGTCCCCGGGAAACGTGGCAGCGGCAGCCTCAGCAGCCCGGAGCCAGCCTGGTAGCGTAGTTGGCTCTGGCTGGCTTCAGGAGCTGCTCGCTGCTGTGGCGCCCGCCATTTTTCCTCTCCGGAAGTCCCCATATGGTGTGTCTTGTGCACAACACATCATATGGGGACTTCTGGAGAGGAAAAATGGCAGGCGCCACGGCAGTGGGCAGTTCCTGAAGCCAGCCAGAGCAAACTGTGCTACCAGGCTGGCTCCAGGCTGCTGACTGCTGCTGCCACTGCTGAAGGGGAACCGGGGACATTCAGTGGTACATATCTCCTGCCCCCTTTGTTTTGACTGATCATTGGAGGCTCGGGAGTTGTGGCCTGCCGGTGCCCAGTTTTTTAAAAAGCTCTGCGCATTTATGTTTCACAGGGTGCGAAAGAAGGGCTTTGCACCTTGCCTGGCAGAGAAACTGTGTGCCTTGCGCCCCTCCTGGGCAATGGCCGCCTGCCCACAAATCCCAAGGGCCCCCCCCCAATGATCTGTCAACACAAAGGGAGAAGGGGGCATGAGATCGGGGAAGGCTCGGGAGTCATGGACATGTGGTGCACCGTTGCCCCATTTTTTAAAAAACTCTGCACATTTATGTTTCACAGGGCTTTGCACCTTTATACAATATGCACGTGTGCTTGGGCCCAGGATCTTTTGCCTCACCATCCCCACTACTGACTCCCTGTTGCTACTCAGTTAAAAAAAAAAGTGTTCCCAGATTCATTGAAAAAAATCTGGTAACCGTATAAAGCCCCACAGATGCATTTTCGGTTTGTACATTTTGTTGGGTTTTGATTTTTTCCTTGTTCTAGACTTTCCAGATATACAGCAGAAATGGAGAAACAACTGAAAGAAGTGACCTATAAGCTTGACA
Organism: Lacerta agilis; assembly: GCF_009819535.1. Classification (NCBI taxonomy): domain Eukaryota; kingdom Metazoa; phylum Chordata; class Lepidosauria; order Squamata; family Lacertidae; genus Lacerta; species Lacerta agilis. The sequence goes on from NC_046313.1 coordinate 57,058,858, forward strand.
TGCTTATGAATGCTGCTCCTAAAACCACAGTGTCACCATGAAAGCTACAGTAGGGAAAGGTAAGAGAATAGAGCAAATTTTACAACTGGGACCCAGTCTGACTGAAACCTTAGATGCAACTTCCTATGCCTTTCAGGAACAAGGTTGCCCAACTTGTCTCAGTATTTATACAGCTGCAGCACTGGGAAAACGCTCTGGACTCTAGAATGTAGATGTTGAAAGGAATCCTTCCCCAGCTTATGTATTACCCCCTCCATTCAAGTGGCGTGCCAGTTGCTTGGCTGAACACCACATCGATTCTGAGAAAAAGCTACTTCATAAAGTTAAAAAAAGGAAAGTTCCAACCAGTCTAAAGATGGGGTTGTCCAGGAGCTATGATTGCTTGCCTCCTACTACTAAATGTAAGACAGAAGAGCTGCTTTTGGCATAACTTCTTTTGTCAACAGGAAGTGAGAATGGTAGGCATGTTACATAGCCATGAACATGCACTGAACCCCACCTAGTGTTTTAACATGTGGCTGTTTGCCGGGTTTAAGTACAGTGCCCCCAATCATGTTGCAGCTGTGGGAAAACACATAAGAATAGAAATGTTTTAAAAGATAAGGCAAGTGTTTTCTCTTCATTCTTTACAGCATTGGAGGGGCAAAGAATAAATCTCATTTTGGAACGGCTGGGAGCAGGCATCCCTTCATGGATACTAAAGAAAAATGTAGACAACACATTAAGGCTGTCAAGTGTTATAGGAAACTAAATAAAGTTGTTTAGTTTTGTATCTATTTTATTCTATATTCCGAAGCCAGTTTGAAAAAAATAATATATCCCAATCCAGAAAAGGCAATTCAGCCATTTGCCACATACGTATCAGAAACCATGGACATACCTTAGAATCCCCAAGATCCAACTCCCCAAATTTGTCCTTTTATTTCTGAATGTAAGAATTAAACAATTTTTAAAAGTGTAGAATTGCTAATGGGAAAGTCTTTTGGAAGGCAGTATTTAGAATTGCTGTTCCCACCACACCCATGTTTATATGTCCCCCCCCCCCCAGAGGGTTGACCATGGTGGCTGGCCTTCAGCACAAAAAAAGGTTAAGCCTGCCATAGATACACATCTGAATGTACCTTCAAATAAAAATGTTACTTTCAACAGGACACATTCAATGCACAGTTCATCACCCCCACGTCAGTGCGGCTCCAGGTTTGTGTCTGCTTCCCACTGAAAGTAATGGAATGTGTCCCCAGTGGTGAAGTGATCTGATTTACACTCCCAGCTTGTGTTTTCTGGACCAGGGTAAGACTGGAGAAGTCAGTTGCTAAAAATAATGGTGATATTTATTTTGTTTTGCATTTGCTACATTCTTCTGAAAGCTCAAGTAATTTAAAAGTGGATAAATAATGTAAGACCATTTTCATCATTTAGAATACTGTATCCTATTTACCTCAGTAACCAAATGTCACCTGAAAAATAATGCCTCCAGATAACATTCAGGCTTGAAATTTTATCCCCAGGGAAAGAAGGCACACAGCTGTAATACAGTCACTGAGAATACCCTTCTCTGTGCCATTGCTGGTAGTGCTAAGAGGATGCTCTCAGGTACTTGTAACGGTAGCAGGGAGGTGTTAAGTATGAAACAGTGCACTTTGCACTAAAAAAAGTCTGTGTCAAGACCACTTATTTCCTGTGACTTGTATGAATTAAGGAAATTTACAAGCAATTAATTCTGCTCCAGTAGATGAGGATGCTCAGAGCTGTGGAGGGGAAAAGTAGAGGGTTTTTTTAGTGCATTAGCATCAAGGCCATATTGCATCAGAAACGTGCATTTGTTCATGGTAAAGGACTTTCTTCTGGCAACAGCCAGGTCCCATTTTTAAAAGTGTGAGCAGCTGAAAACCATGGTTAACAATAAAGGAAACCCTGGAAGGCTAGTATACATGGCTGAGACCCTCCCTTTAACAGGTACTGCTGAATTCTACACCCAATCAGCATCTTGTTTTTAGTTCTTGAGGGATTTTTTTTAAATCTTACATTTCCCAAAGCTCTTGCAACTGCACCATCATTTTAGATGGATCAGTTGTTTTTACGGCAAGCAGCATTTCTTTGTGGATCAACAGAGGGCTCCAAGAAGGATGTGTTGCCTGCCTTGCAGCTCAGAAACACAAAACTACACCAACAGAACACATCACTCCTCTCTTCCTTTTGAGGCCCAATGCATCTCTGTCAAGTATTAGAACATATAGCAAAAGGTGCATGATAATAATAACTTGTTAAGCAACAGTCTAATATGGAGGTTAATGGGAAAAACCAGACCAAAAAATCAGGTGGGAAGGAAGGACCTACTGGCAGGAGTACCCCCATACCCCTGAGACAGAGAAGAAAAACTGCATAGCTAGCCAAAAAAAAGGGTGGACCTTGTAACACTCTGTACACCCACAAAGAAATTAGGTTAACAAATTCAGATGTGGAAAAAATCAGGTCTGTAGAACACAATAACCACCTTGCTGAACATTCTAGAAGTATAATACAGTATAATAAACTGCTTCCAATCTGCAGCACTGTAAAAATTAGAAGAGTGTGCACAATGAATATATTTATTTATTTATGGGTCACCTTTCAACCTGAAGGCCTTTAAAGCAGCTTACAATGTAACAAGATAAAAAACACAAGTACATGCTTGTTTCTGGTGAAACTTCAACTACCACCAGTTCTGAGACTCTAAGCCAGGACTACGTGTTAAAGCCAAACAGTAGAATTTTAGGCAACAGCACACAGGATTAAAACAAACAATTGTTAAAACCTTGTTTAAACGCCCCAGAGTCAATTAGGAGAAACAACACATGTTCCACGCACACACACATACACACCACAAACACACAATGGAGTATGACAATAAAAGATCCTTTTATTATAAAAATCTATACAATGAAATGCCAGACATAGCAATCATTTATATCTGGTTTATTTATATATATATTTATATATCTATATATCCACATATAGTTTTTACTTATACCAAAGTAAAACTATGTTATATCACAAATGCCTAACACTACCATTTATTGCTCAATAAGATGGCACAACACACACTCTCAGCATAACTGATGCCATGCTAGCTACGATACTGAACAAACAGCCAAACACTGCATAACACACAAAAGCAGCTGTTAATTCTGAAGTAGAACCAGTCTGATCACTCACTTTATAAAAATATTGGAATCATATAGATTTAAGCATTATAAAGGAGGAATATATTATTTAAAACATTTAAATAGTGCATATTGACATTTTGCATGTGGTATATAAAACATTCATGTACAACACTGTACAGTACACATAAGTTTCAATGTTTGGGTGCACCTGTGTCTGCAGATTGATAGAAAACAAAGTGAAGTGTACATTGCACAATGGAGCTGAATAAAAGCCACAGATGATCTCCAGATTAATTTCCAAACCTGTAATTCACTACTAAAAAAACCTTCTAGTTGTATAAAAAGGCAAAGCATTTGAATATAATCTCATTTCAGTGCTCTTGGGTTCCAAAATTACATGCCTATAATCACAGTAAAAATAGAGAGACGTAGCAAACAGGCAAGTATGGAGTATTGAAAATCTACTTTCTATCTATTCCATGTTAACACACTGACCTGATGAATTACATGCTAGCCACTTATTTCACAGACATTCATTTTTTTGGTCTTTCAAAAAGCAATGAGAATCAATATCTGTGTTGACATTAGATGTTCATAACACATGCAGCAAATAGGCACATACAAAAACATGGCCACAGTACAAAAGATTAAAAAATGTGCCAATTTCAACATTTAGGGCTCAGTCCAGTTGTGCCACAGATGCAGCACCCACATGCAAAGGAATCCCATGACATTGCCCTGTTCCTTCCCGTTCAGTGTGCACACAGTGGCACTCAATTCATCAAACCATTTTTAAGAGCCTGAGGTACAGTGTCTGCACACATGCCATAAAGACAGGTGGTAAAACGGAGTCTCTGACCTTTTATAATCTTACTATGTGCAGACTGTATAGAGCCTTTCAGACTATGCAGATTTAAGTGGGGCAGGGAGGGGATTGAGAAGAACCATTAAAGGCTACTGTCATCTATACTAGGCAAAATAAACATCACAAAAATGTTTCAATTCTGAAGCTTCATCATGCAATAACCATATGATATCTGCTTAATGTCACAGACAAATCACTTTTCCTTCCATTTTTACAACAGTGACATAGCAGAGAGACTTTTCTCAAACTGTGTATCTACCTTGAATCCATCACACTAATGATTTTATTTTAGCCCTTGGTAAAAAGGTAAAGGGTGGATATGCTTATTTCAGATACAACAGAGTTAAGTAGCGCAAACCTGGAGCTGTACACATCTGAGCACAGACACTCTCCCATACAAAGGTAAGATGCAATACCCACTTGAGATCACACACTAAATCACCATCAGCTGATAAATTGATAAATTAACAGTAATGCAAGTCTTGTAGGCAATATGTGATATAAATGTTCAGGTTTTTCCAAGTTTTAAAAATACAACAAGCAAGGTCACTTTCTGGTTTGTCCATTGTAATCTGAAACTGAAGACCAAGGAGCTTTAAGTTGCAATATCTACAGACCATAAACCATTCTATCATATGAAAAATGTCATTTGAAATCAAACAAAGTTATTCTGCAGCGGTCCTCTGAAAGGCATTTCAGTTCAGTTTGGTGTTGAAAAACACAGTTGTGTTCTTAAATTTGCTGCCATTGTTCCCCAGCATAAAAAGGCAACAGAGGGAGTTCAGTACAACACTAACAAATGCAGATGAAACGAAGTTAGAAGGTCCAGAGTTTCTGAATGGTTCTAGTTCTACAGTCTTTTGGGAGGAAGATGCATTTTTAATTAAAAGAAACAAGGAAAATGTTTTCTAAAGTTGGACAGAGCAGTCAATTTTTTTGAGTTTTTTGTTAGCTTTCTAGATAGGACCTACTTGCCTTTCAAATGTGGCACCATAAAATGTACAAAAACTGCATTCTTTCAACAGCGCAAGACAAAAGTGAACACCTAACAGTACTATGGACATCATAAGAAAACAACCTTTCACTATTATGAAGAAACTTAATTTATTTTGAAGAATCTTGTTTGCTGATAAGGACTTCAAGAAGCCGCAGTTTGGCTTTAACTTTCTTGTACTCTCTGTACTCATCAAGCATGGGAGCACGATCTTCTTTCTGAACATTTCTGGAAAAATAAAGCCAATGCAACATTTAACAATTCTGATCAATTTTGTTGGTTTGAAATAGATTGGGGATGCATGCAGGCTAGAGGTGTTTCATGTTATACTGGTGAACTGGAGGTGGTGCATCTGTCATCCTTGACCCTGTGCTTCATTCTAAACATTTTTAGGCAAAAGCTTGTATTTTCTGAAATAGGTACGAACATCAATTCATGGAAATAATCAGAGATATATCAAAGGTAAAATAATAGCATGTGGTAACTATTTAAAGAAGTAACAAGAAAAGGAAACACATCTGCAGCACTCCACTCATAACAGTGCACAGTTCATTTTATCTGATGTTCTCATAAGGTTTTACAAATTGTCTATAAAAAGTTAACAACTTGTTAAAAAAGGTTTAAAACCCATTTAAATGAGTAAGAATAGCAAGCCCATTCACATTCCACCCAAATCAGTGCAAAAATGTCACAGGGTGGAATTCAAACTAGTGCTAATGAAATTGCATTGTAAGCACAAACTTTCTGCTTGCCTAATCAAACTATCTCCTCTGTTTGCACGCTGTTCTGTGGCTTCTTTCAATCTCCCCAGAACTGGCTTCGGGGGGGGGGGGGAGAAGGGAGAAAAATCTATTGTGCTGCCTCCTACTAGCATAGCTATTTAGTTGAATCCAGTTACATAACGTTTAACAAGGCTGCATTGTCGTCATAGCAAAGTTGAGAGATGCAGTTGACAGTAATATCGAAGTTCTATTATGCTACATTTCTCAGTATCTTTATGGAATGTAATGACTTATTTGATTGGCAAGCATTCATGTGTAATGAATTTGGAGCCCCCCTCCAGCTTCTTTCACAGAACCTATTTCTTGTTGAATTGGGGTAAAAATGGCTAGAATCCAATGGGAAACATGTACTAAATTTTATCATTTATTTTAATTGGCTATATCTATACAAATATTCATTGAAACCAAATGGTGTGGCTGATGATCCTACTAAAATATATGAACATTAGAGGCCACATTTGCAAAATCCAAATGTGTTAACCCACATTTGCAAAAACCCCTGTTAACCATGTTTCCTGTTGCAAGTAAACATAGAAGCTATGTGTTTCCAAACTTAGAAGCTATGGCTTCCAAACAACCCAGGGTATAAATCTATGGTTTAAACTTGGTTTATGAATCCTGGTTTGTCTTAAACCTGAGTTCCCACCCAGTTTACACCTAGTGTAAAGCTATAGTTAACTGTGGATTCCTTGTTTTCCCACTTGTACAAAGAGAGAAGGCAAGGGGCTGCATGCAACTGCATAAAGCAAGTGTATCCTGGCTTAGTAAGGGTCATGTGAACTGAGTCAGTTACGTTGTCATTTTTCAACACTGTTACATTACTAGCATAACTAATGCCTTCATCAACAAACACAATTGCATATTTGTCTCATCTTCATTATGAGTAACCTCTGGGCCTACAATCATTGTATATTCAACTAACCTTCCATTCTGCTGATAAAACCCTTCTTCAAATTCCCGTAGAGTTTTGCGCAATTTCTTTTTTCCGCTCTGGCTTCCAAAGTTGCTCCAATAATTCAGGCCTATAAAATTATTTTAAAAATGCATAGGGTAATCAAAACCATCATGGATATTCCACCCATCAACAAAGCAATAATATCAGTGCCCCTTGCAGCACTGAGTATAACATAGCTGCTTTCTGCAGTCGTCAGCTATGCAATCAAGTCACCATAAGGGAATGGATTGGCTGTGTGATGATGCTTCCCATGGGGAACTCGGTCCACACAGCTGATGCAGCTGCACCTCTGCTTGCCCCACACCTGATGTGGTTTTTGGGGAGAACAGCCTCTCAGGTCAAACTGGGATCAGAGCTGGGCCCATCTGGCCCATGGGATCCTCTGACTTAGAGGAAAACAGCTAACTAAGTAAAATGATTTGTCTGACCTGTACAGGAGGACGTTGCAAATGAAAATCCTTCAACTGTTCCACCTCACACCCCACCATGATCCACAAGTGTTTTTTTAAAAATCAATCAGCTGTTTGATTACAAAGCTACATTTGTTGTGTGGTGGTCGCATTTACGTACATGGAAGCTGCACGTGTACTCGACAGACGAAGCTCTCGAGTCAATTTCTCTTGACTTTCTTCAACATCAGATTCTGAGTTTTTCAACTGGACTAGTAGTAATAGACTGCGTTTGGGTGTTAGTTTTTAAGAGGCAGTGAACTCTGATGACACATCACCATCTTCCTCCTCTTCCTGAACAATAATAAAATTGTTCAAACATGCATTAAGTATTTCAACTACCTGGCTATAAACCCAGTAAAAGACACATTCATTCTGCACACACATTCAAGCTTACATTTTTGTTACAATTTGAGGTGTGGAGATGTGTGTATTAATGTGAAATGCAGCAGTTAAACTCAACGAGTACACTATAGGCCCTTATGGGACCTCTGTTGTCTTTGGATAGATAAATACCTTGCTTTCTTCAAGAAGTGGGCTGTTTCTCCTTCAATGATAGGTTGTAACATCTGACCTCGTCTTTTGGTTGATGGTGAGCCCTAAAATATACATCACAATATGTTACGCAATATACAAGAAATCTATTCTTTTGTTCAACTTACATTTGGGTTGAGTACAGCATCATTTTATATTTTGCGCTATGTTGGCAAAACACACTCAACCCTAGTCAACATTTATCTTCAGGCATTGGTTCCCATCATAAGTGAGAACAGTAAATCTTACATGCAAACCAATGCCCAATTCTCAACTACTGCACAGGAAGCTTTACAGAATGTCTAGAGAAAGATCACCATGTTAAAAAATGGTAGTCACTTCAGACAAAGGTCCATTATAACAAATATTGATGAATGTAGACAAATAGAACACATTTAACATTTCCTACAGCTGAGAAACTAAATAACATCTTAAGAACTGCTGAGAGTTGGAACTAGTTTCATTACTAGATTATTTGTTATTGTTATCCCACCCTTCCAAAGGAGCCCAGGGTAGTAACCACCAAAGTTATAAAAAACACTTTAAGAAATAAACTGAATACATATTCAAAACATTTAAAAATGAAAGCTCTAAAAAAAATTAAAGGCATTAATATTTTGCAAATCCAAAACTAGGGGACCATATGAAACAGGATTAAGGATTTTTAAAAATTCACAATCTAGTGTTTCACTAACTAGCTTGGGAACACCTGTTTTGAGCATAAGGGCTAGTCCAGAAGGGAGACATCTAGCAAGATGAACACTCATTGTGAGGCAAGTACACACCAATCAGTTGGAAATGTATAGAAACACTGATTAACTACTTACAAGGATGGGAGTAATGCTTGCCTCGAGTAACATTGTTTCACAAGCCTGTATCTGTCAATAGAGAGGTTTAACAACATGCCTTTCTTCTTTGGAGACCTGAGTGAAAGGAGAAATGGGTTATCTAACACTGAAAACAAAACAGGGTATCTTCCCACTAGAGATCACATGATGTCAGAGTCTCCTTGCTCAGTAGTTGTCCTGAAGTGGCCCAGTTGATATGCAATGCTAAGCCATGATTTAGCACTATGTGGACATGTTTCTAGCAGCCTGAGCAAAGTACCTGGCTTGGCGGCACTTTCCTCTTCCCACACGGTGGGAGTAGGGCTTCTGCCAACTTTTGTTTCACTTTAAACTATCTTGGCTTGTCATTAGATATGATCCTGTTTTAAAACAATAACTGTGTTCACACATAAAACAAGTTCAGTCCACTCCCTGGCCTAGTCAGTTTTTAAATCTGTGATTTTAAATTTGGAGCTGTGAAGTCCATAAGCACATTGCTCATTCACACAAACCACAATAAGCCAGGAAGTCTAGCTTATCATTTTGAGCAAATGTGGCTAATTATGAGTTGCTAAACAAGCCAACTTTGATCCATGGGTTGGTTATAGAGCTGGCTTGTTTAACTGACTATTGTTTAAATCAGGGTCTGTGGTTCATACACGATGCTAAGCAGAGGAATACCAAAACTGCAAATTCACAATTTATGTGTGGACAATAAGTAATCACAGAAAAATAAAGCTTTCCAATACTGATAATTTTGCATCTTGCTACTCAATGCGAATTCTGTAGAAAGTGTGTACTTTGCAACTCCCTGGAAAAGACCCTGATGCTGGGAAAGATTGAGGGCACAAGGAGAAGGGACGACAGAAGACGAGATGGTTGGACGGTGTCTTGAGGCTAACCAACATGAGTCTGACCAAACTGCGGGAGCAGTGAAGACAGGCATGCCTGGCGTGCTCTGGTCCATGGGGGTCACGATAGGTCGGACACAACTGAATGACTAAACAACAACAGAGGCCTGACTACCTCCCTACAAGCGCCAGAAGAAGGGTTATTTATCTGTTATTTATTTATACACAGCAGAAAAAATACCAAAGCAGTGAACTGAAAACAAAAATACAATAGAACATCAGCTCAGATCTATTTCTTTCCTCTCTCAGTGTTAACAGTGTTTAAGAGAGCTGCCCTTTGATCTTTATTTTGGCAGCTCATTCTTTGAGCATCTACATTGCACACATTCAACCGATATGCTATTTTAAGAAAAATTGGCAATCATAAAATATGAAAATTACTTGAGGCAGGTGTTCAGTGATATTTCATATCAACATTAACTGTGAATTAAATAATTGCAGGGAATGAAATAATGAATATTACCGGTCGTCCATGCTGACTTTCATAGTACAAGAGACTTTTTTGGAGAGACGTTTTTTCTTCTACCAGATCATCCTTTGTCATTTTCTGTAACAAGAGAGACAAGTGTCTTACCCTAAATCTGCTCCTAGTGTAAGCTTCCTTCTGAAGCTAAAATTATAAAAGATAAGACAGCTATACTGAATATATTTTATACATATACAGCCCAAAAGTTCCAAAGAGTTCAAAACTCAAGGTAACTGCACCTGCTGCATGAGGCTTCCCCTACTGTTAGGAAACTGTACCCTAATACCAAATGACAACTCTTACTCCCTATGTGCATTTGAGACTTTGCAATAGTTTGTGAAAGTGTTTGCTTATAAAATTAAAATACAGTGAATGATTACTGTAATCCAGTGTTGCATGTTATATGGTTGACTCTCATCTTGTGTGGGGGTTACGTGGCCTTGGGTTTGGTGTGCAAAGCCAAAATCATTAATAGTCAAAACAACCCTTTAAAAAACTCTCCTAAGGCCACTGAAGACTCTGACAACCTCCGTAATCTCTCCAAAAGGCCACTACAGCCTCTCCATGCACCTCCAAATATTCTCCTAGAGTGAATGCTATGGTGGGTGAGATTGCCGGCATTCCCGCCCCCACCCCCCCTTTATTGGAGAAGCATGTTAAGCTACGATCGCACAACTTAAATGTGCATAAATTGCAAGTCAACTGCCTTAGGAAATTTATAAGTGCTGTAAAATAAGCTGAGCTGTTCTTTTCTTATCTCTTCAAGTGCAACAAATCAAATACAAAATAAGCATATATACCTTTATATCTTCTGGAAGGCAGCTTTCAATTCGTTTTTCCTTCAGCCTTTTAAAAATTAGTTCAACTGTGGCCTCCTTGGTAGGCTTCCTTTCTTTCTGTGCAACCCGGTGATCATCTTCATTTTCTTCATCTTCATGATCCAAAGATGAGCCAAAGCTTTTTGGAAGAGTGTTACTTCGTGGTCGTGTCTGAGGTATGAATTCTCCATCTGAGCTTTTGTGCTTTGCATCTGTATTGAAGAAAGAATACCAAACCCAAAGTCAAATTCACTTTGCAATTATTACTGTTCAATTACTTGAGTCAACACAGAAACAAGAAACTTATTCATTCATTCTCTCCAGTAAGGTCCAATGAAAGGTGCGAAAGTCCAAGAAGATAAAACACAAAATTATTACCTTTTATTTGCTTTTTCAATTTGGTAAGCTCTGTCATCCACTTTAAAACCTTTGGATTTGCTGCAATATCAGAATACGACGGCTGAAAAGAGATATGTATAGCATTAGGATGCTCGGAAATCAAACACACATTGAATTTAACAGGGTTGACTTCTTCATTGGGAGAGTTCTCCATGCCCCTTGCTGGACAAAGTAAGTAATAGCAGCAAAATCTGGGCTTGTGTTTTTCATACACCCCAGCATGCAACTTCTTTGGTCAGAGAATTAAGAACCTAAGAATTACCATGCTGGATCAAGACATCTAGTCCTGCCCAACCCCCAATAGATTTTTTGGGATACAATTGAGACCTTTTCACTGACTACTATACAGGAATACATAGAGCCATGTGAAAAACACAACTTTAAAGTTTGGGAATGCTAGCTAGCTACCAATGTGTAAAAGCAGCTTACCTTGAAATTTTTGTCTTTTTCAAACTGCTCCTCAAACTGCCTTATTTTTTTCTGCAACTTTTTGACTAGCTGATAAGGAGTCTTGTCTTCCCTTCTGTCATCCTTAGAACTATTAAATGATGCTCTTCGAGTTCTGGATTTAAAGAGCAAGGTTTTAGATACCAAATACACATATTGTAAAATACACAACACTGAAAAACAGCAAGCAGGTGTACATTTATATTTCCATCACAAAAGCCAGAACAAAAATAGTCTCACCTGTTAACTTCTCTCACACAACATTGTCACTAATCCTCACTAAAGCTGCATTTTGCTCAGATGAGAACATGGCAGGTGAAAAAGCTGTCAGTCAAGTGCTTGAGTCACTCATAAGGGCCACCCCTTCCTCTTGCCACAAGATGATTGATATCTTCCAAAAGCTGTAAACCATAACATCTAAAAAACTATTAAACCGTTGCAAACCCTCCTCTATGGGAAAAGTACAGCTCTTTCACACCACAACTTAAAAGGTATCTGGTAAAAGCAGTAACAGAAAATGATGTATTCTCTCTGACACCATTATCAGATTGTTTATAATGCAGGGATTAATGGAACATGGTCTTAAAACCTCATTTCAACTATTATATTCACAATAGCATTGTTACTTAGCTCAGTTGAATAAAAGCTAACAATTCAGATTCAGCGCCAACAACTCCTACAAGTGCTGAATTCTATGCATGATTTTAGGATTCTTGGTTTCAAAGCATCATATGAAGAACTGGAAATCAAACTGGCAGGATATTTCTGACAAAGTTTCATAGCTTTTCCATGCCTTTTTCTTAAAGTATTCTATTTCTTCCCTCCTTGTAGTGATGTGACCTGCAACAGCTACCCCATTTTAAAGGGTGTATTAGATGTTCTCTCTACAGCCAGACGACAAAAAGACTCTAAGATTTGGAGCTTATGCTAGCTAAAAGCAAACACTAAAGGCTGGATTCAACTAATGCATCCCGCAGCAGAAACCTGCACAAGGACTTCCACTAGAGCAATGGGGCTTTCCCCCCTTCTCCACACACCCTCCCAAATTGACTCAGGAGGGGTTGGAACCCCTCAAGTAGCACAAATTTCACCTCAGTGTTGTCAACAATTCACTCTTCCTATTTTGCCTTCTTTTAGACTATTTTACTCTCTGAATAATATTCTGATCAATATCCTGTTGGAAAAAGTTAATCTCCCTTTACAGTCTCAAATTCAAATAGTGCACTTGAAAAGTGAAAACATTGGGAGCTCATAAAAACAGGAAGAGACTGGAGAGCAAAAAAGGAAGAAAATCAACAAACACTGATGAAAATAAGTATCACTCATCTCAGAACCATGAAGATATGCATATAAATATACAAAATTGGGTAACCTGGAAACTGAGGTTTTTCTCCCTAGAATGTGTGTTTTGTACCTTTGGTACAGCCTTTCTCCTTCCAGACTTAGGAAAATTTTCTCTAATGCACCTTAGCTACTAATTCTTTATTGCACAAGTCTGCCCACCTGGTATATATTTACTCATTATGAGGTATGCCGAAGCATTATTAATGTTACAAATTCAGTTTTAGGAAGAAGGAGAAGCCAAGGCTTAAGACTATCTTAACTGTTTTGTCCCAATGCATCTGTAGAAATGGAACATCAGAACATATCAGTAGCTTCAAAGATGGTACTATGGCTGCCAGAAAAGCCACACTGAAACAAAATGTGTAAGCCACAGGTTGAAACAGAGAGTAAAGAAAGAGCTGCGAGTAGAGGTGCCCCTCTGCCGATCCTTCGGACCCCCTGGGAAACTCAACAAACCTGTTGTACCTAGAACTGGGTGTGGATAGTGCAGCTGAATGGGACACAGCTGATGTCAGCCTGCTGAAGTACCATCCACCTTGGGATTACCCATAGAAAGCAAGACTAGAGTGAGGAACTACGGTCACGACTGCTGTTTCTAGGAACTCGGTTCTCGCTGTGAAACTTTTGTGGGTGAGCTGAGTGTTTGTTTGGACCCTGGGTGAAAACCCAGAGGCTGAGAGGGAGGGTGTGTCAGAAGGAAAATGAATTGATACTGATTTATATACATTAGTAACTTTGTGTTAATGTAATGTTTTTATACGTAACTCTGTTTTTGTAACAATTTGTCTGTTGTTGCTTCAGTTTTCTGTAAACCGCTTAGAGATATTTTAAATATATTAAGCAGTACAGAAATTAAATAATCATCAAATAACCAGCAATAGGACACCTATGAATCTAATGAATAGGCACTTGAAGAAAAATGTCACTGCTAATCATCCCATGCTTTGTGATGATCTCAGGATCAAGAAGGTGACAACTCTAAATGTACCAAAGACTCATCTGGTGTCTACAACATAGGATGAAACAGGATTTTCTGGAGCCAGGGGCAGTTAAGTCCAGGGAAGTGAAAGTAGTAATATTTTAAACTGATGTTTTGGAAAAGAAGTCATAAATTTGGACAACTGACGACATGCTGTGATCCAGGCAGATTAAGGAGTTATTTCTTACTGAACAACACAAATACCGCTCCATGCACCATATGAGACGTAAGCTCCAAGTATTTTGTTAATATTGGGGGGGGGGACCTGACAAGGTTTGAGTCAAAGGTTGTGTAGAAGATGGAGACAGATGTCAGGTGGTCCACGCTTATGCAAAGTACACATTGTTAAATATGGACTCAGAAGACATATTGGCATGGGGTCAAAAGTAAAAGGCAGCAGAGAAAAAGATATAGAACAAGTGTATCATCATGCAAGATCTCAGAAGCCTGAATTCCCTAGCACCTGCTTAGAAAAATGAGTAACAACTATGCATTTAAAAAAGAAAAACAAATGGACACCACCATTTCTCCATAGATTTTCCCAGACCCCTACTGCTCTCAGACAAAACCAGCCAATTTCCATTTTAATTAAAGTCAAGGGACCTTATTGCTGTAAAGACCAAGACGAAGGCTCTACAGATGTAGGTGCTATAGGTCTATGGTCTGCCCGGCTCCAACAAAGGTGCTTAAAAAGCAGTGAAGAATGGTAGTGAAATATACAAGTACACAGGGAAATGAGATCTTGAGAATGACAAACAATTTAGCTAAGCTCTGGAAAAGAAAAGAAAAAAAGCTGACATATTAGGAAACAACTAATGCTCTGTAAGTTCAACACTATGAGCTGTATCTAAATTTCTCTCCGCCACCCCAATTCATCACCAAAATTTGCTGCAGGGCGTCCCCCTGTCTGGAGAAGGTTTTGAAGATGACAGTGGGGAGGAAAAGGACAAATCCCAATGTGTGAGTGTAAGTACCGGTATGTTCCATTCAAGCAACAGCAGTACTAGACACAACCCTTAATACTTTTTGTAGCTATAAACATGTTTAGGAGCACTGAAGTCAGTTGTAGCATTGTAGAACTTTTAAACTGTCACCACTATCCATTATGAAGAAAGCTTGTGGCAAGAAGATGGTTCAGGCCCACATGAGACTTGAAGCCTTGACTGAGTATGCTTTCCACTCCTTGTTCTTCCACTTCAGAAAAAAATGAAAAAACTTTGTAGTGACAATGGTTGGTTTATGTATAATTTTCATAACCAGAAAAGTATTCTTGTGTAACAATGCTCAATAACTAACATGAATCAGAACTCAGGGCAAGGCAAGTCTCCATCATTAAAATGATATAACATTTTGCCCATTATGGGTGGGTTGAGTGTACTCTAGAATGCCTCTCTCTACAACCACAGTGTTAAATCTGCTGTACGTTAGCTGGAAACAGGTGGGAAATGCATACACACTAAAAGTCAGGCTAGATAGCATCACAACAATGACCATGTAGTTTAAGCATAAATGGATCGGATCCAGACATAGTTATGAACAGAAGACCAGCTCTGCTAGATCAGGCCAAAGCCCATCAAGTCCAGCATCCTGTTCTCACAGTGGCCAACCAAATGCCTATGGGAAGCTGAAAAGGAGGACACTCTCCCCACTTGCGATTCTCAGCTACAAGTACTCAGAGGCATGATGCCTTCACCGGGGGGAATAAAGCCATTATAGTTAGTCGTCACTGATAGCCTTATTATCTATAAATTTGTCTAATCCATTTTAAAGCCAACCAAGTTGGCAGCAAAATTCATCGTTTATGCACCGTATGAAGAGGTACAGGATAGACCTGAGTACTAGTGTTATGAGAGAAGATGAAAAACATCTTCCTATCCACTTTCTTTACACTTTGGGTGGAATTCAATGTCGCTCTATGGTGAACTGCTGCCTGCCTGATGCAACGATCAATCAGCCCCTCTCCTCTCCCCAATGTGCTGTTCTAGGTGTTCTCTTGACACCCTCCAGGCCAATTCCAGAGGTGTGAGGGGGAGGGGGGAACTCCACTGCACAAGCAAAATCCCTTGTACAGGCTTTGCACTGACAGATTATGTGAAGACCACCCCATGTTATCTTATACACCTCTATTGTGTCCCACCTTACTTCTCAATGAAAAAGACCAAAATGCTCTAACGTTTCCTTGTAGTTACAACTTTGACTAGACCCATTGGATCCAGTAGGGCTTAAGTTAGTCCTGACTAATTTCAATGAGCAATGAGCAAATTCAATGGATCCAAATTAAAATCAGGTTTGAGATTTCTACATGCTAGGTACAGAAGTCTCCAAAGTCTGCAATGCAGGGAGATGGACTAGATGACCCGTGGGGTCCCTTCTAACTCTATGATTCTATCTCAGCTTTTACACCAAAACACCTCTTTTCTAAAGAGAACTGACTCCAACCAACAGAATTTGAAAACTGTGAAACTCCTCTCAGTAAGGCAAATGCTCCTAATCTTGATAAACGAGCTTTTCATCAGTGGGTGAATAGAACTGGATACAATAGTCTGCATTCTTCCCTTCATTCTTTCAGGTAGGCATTACATGGAACCAAAAAAGGTTTTGCAAAGCACCATATTTTTCGCTCCATAAGACGCACCGTTTTCCTCCTAAAAAGTAAGGGGAAATGTCTGTGCATCTTATGGAGCAAATGCATGGTCTCAGGAGCCGAACCGCCTAGGGGTCAAAAGCAGATCATGCTTTTTTTTTTACAAAGAGAGAAGGGGGTGTTGAAAGGAAGCCGCTGAACAGCTGTTCAGCAAGTGATCAGGGAGAGATAAGGCTCCCTTTCCAGCCCCGCCCCCTTGCCCAGGCCTCCATTGCTGAATGCGGAGGGAGGCTGTTTGTTTCCCCACTGACATGTGACTGGCTGATTACATTATCTGTCTGGAAATTGTAGAAATGGCTGTAGGACTAGAAGCTGCAGAACTGTGAGTCGAACCCCATAAAAACGGGGCTTTTCCTCTTTGATCCTCCAAAAAGCAGGGCTTTTCCCTTTGCAAAAAAAGCTGCACCACTTTGAGCTGATCCTTAAAAAGGGGGGCTTTTCCCTTTGCAAAAAAAGCTGCACCACTTTGAGCTTATCCTTAAAAAAAAAGGGTTTCCCCCCTTTCCTCCTCTAAAAACTAGGTGCGTCTTATGGAGCGAAAAAATACGGCGATTTCATAGGAGGGTTACAGGCCCAGATGGACACCCATTTCATGGCACTCAGGATTGGGGTTTACAAAGATGAGATAAAGAATTCTAGATCCTAACATATGGAATTGCAATAATTTCTCGTGTAGCTTAGTTGTGAGCATTAACTACCTACCTAACAAAAGAAAGTGCTTTAGATGAAGAATCTGCTTTTTCTGGATCATGCAGAAAACGCTGGCTTTGTCCAAAATCCAAACTCCGATGGGACAATATGGGATGACTGTCTTCTTCCAGAGGATGATTCATTCTTCCAGCTTGTGGAGAAAGCTGAGCTTCTCCAGATTCACTCTCTTCCTGCCAAGATTTAAAAGCCGGAAACGGCTCTACAAAAGACAATGAAATAAAAAGCAAATGGCACTTAGGTATTAAAGGGTCACAAGGAAAACCAAGTGTGCATTAAATAGTATGCTTATACACAAAATGAATAGTGAAATGCACTGGAAAGCTACATGTCATAAAGCAAACAAAAAATAAATAGCCCAATACGCCCAAAATACATAAACAACAATATTCATGAGTGTATACAACTTATGCATATTTCTGAATAGTCAGCATGCATTACTTTAAAAAGTTGTACAATGCTGCACAACAGATTATATACAGTGTGCATTTTAGATAACACAACAAAGCCAGTGTGATGTTTAATCCACTGGCAGCAGATATTTTCTGTAAAAGCAATAAAAGGCACACTGAAATAGTTCAAGTGCAACATTTAGTGCATTGATCCATCTACATAAAGATAATGAATACAATCTTTTACAACTCTTAGGTTGCAATCCTATATATGCTTGACTAAGAGAAAGTCCCATTAAACTCAACAGGGCTTACCTCCAAGTAGACATGTATAGGACTGTACTGTTAGAAAACAAAGCAAAATCAACTATGCTTCAGTATATTAAAAGTTCTGACTTCCTTCATGTGTTGATATATAGGATTAGTTCACTAGTTTTAGAGCGATGTTGAAGGAGAATAAATTGTTTTCAAACATGAAAAAAGAACAGAATAAAATTCCAAATTTGAGGAAAAAGTGATTTGTTGATATGTTTCATAAACTGATTTCTGCTTTAAAGGAACTGAAAGATTAAGTAAGGGATCCCAGGAAATAAAATCCTTGTTAATGTCCCTTAAAAAATTTGTATCTACATCTCTCTTTAAGGGCTTTTTAGCTGTCTGCTTTGCTGCTATCAGGATATAGTTACCATAATTTCCAGTGCAATTATTCTACTTGAACGCTAAGTTCAAAGAGTATGGAATGGTAACACAACAAAATGTTGATTGACCCACTTGTACCTGCTTCCCACCGAGTACAAAAATGCCTTTAAGGAATCACTGGCTTGAAGTAAAAGATGCCGGGTTTTAAAAAAACCCACAAACCAAGCATGTCCTCATGTTGTGAGCATATTAAGCTGCCCTATGCAGAGTCAGACCATTGGTTGTCCATCTAGCAGATTAATAAGCACTCTGGTAGCAGCTCTCCAAGGTCTCAAGCAGAAGTATTTCCCAGCCCCGCTGGTTGGAATGCTTTAACTGAACCTGGAACCTGATGCATGCAAGGCATGTGCCCCTATAAGTACGTTATGGCTCTTCAGAAGGCAGCAGGTAAAGGGGTAATTTGAAAGCAACCATAACCATGAAAAAATGTAGATAATGTATGGCGAGCCATACTTACCCTCCCCTTCTGTCTGCAGATGCATTGTTTTGAAATCAATGAGGGGAAAAGTGATAGGGCATGGTGCTAATAAATGAAAAAATGGCAAAAAATACTGAAGTGAACACATCGCACAGTTAGAACAAACCATACATAACATGTAGGAAGTACAGCACAAGGAAAGTCTTCCAACTGAGTGGGCCAGGTGTGAGCACTCCATTCCCAATGATGTGGGACAGTTGAAGGTGCCCAGCATCACTCAAGATTGGGCCCTTCATTAATTAAAAGCCTTTCCAGAAGGGTTGGATCAGAGGTGACAAACAAAAAGCCACATGCTTTCCCATGTTTTAGCAAAACACGTTTTTAAAGGAAGAGGATTTACACACAAGACAGTTTTTGCTCACATTTTTAAAGACAGTAATAGCAATTCAAAATGCAGGGAAGTAATTAAATTATTTGTGCACTCAACACATGCATTTGTTTAATTAGAATGATAAAGGTTAATACTGGTAGAAGAAGATTTTTTAATCACAACATACTAAGCAGGCCTCACTCTGCAAACCAATGAAGTAGACCAGGATCCCACAGGCTTACACAGGAAATCCAACTAGTTAACACAAAAAGTTTAGCATACTAGAATTCTAATTGATTTTGACAGAACAGAGAATGACCAGATTTAGTCCAGGGTCCAAAGGACCATGCGAAACCTTCCAAGAGCACAAAGGGGGTACAGATACAGATACAGCAGCAAACAGAATAAGAAGTCCTACTTGCCACATTTTTTCTTCTAAAAGCAACTTGAGAAGCAGACATTCCTACCATCTAAACAAAGGACTGTTGTTGCTTTTAAAGCAGATATTTGTGCACAAAGTACTACTTATGCTTAGATTCAGGGAAAAATGGGGATGGGAGCTATCACCTATGTGGGAAGTAATTCCATGTTGGGATTAATATTGGTACATATCCACACACTGGCTCAGCTATATGGTTTGGTATGTGTGCCTTCCTCCAATATTCCTTCATGCTCAAAGCAGTTCCTGGCTTTCAGCATAAAGTTTACCCTTACATCCAAACTAGCAAACAATCATTTGTGTTTGTTCTGCAAATTAGGATCAAACGCTAATTTATTGGACAAGTGCAAGTCATAGTTTTCCATATGGTTTGCTGAAAACAATGAAGTCCTTAATTACGCTAAATGTATTTGGAGAAGGTGGAAGAGGGAGTGCAAAAGCCAGAGAGACTCCTTCCAGGGTTATTCTCATATAATACAAAATAAAAATAAAAATAACCTAAGACTGAAACTTTCATGTCTGTGTTCCTGGTGTCCAGGTATTCACCTTTCCTGTTCTATAAGAAACTCCAACAATTTTTATTTACCCATTAGTGTAAAAAGAATAGCCCTAAATGCCTGATACCACATAAGAACACCAGGTTGGTTTTTTTAATTATACACAAAACAATTAAAATCTGTATCTCAAATTGATATTAATATTAATATTGAGGTTAGTTGATTTATGAGTTATACAACAGGGCAGTACTTGCTTCTTAAGTAAGCACTAACACTACATGCCATTGTATATCATTTAGGGCTGCACTTTGTACCAAAGTTAAAAACTGTGGCTACGAAGCCCCTGCTGGTTTGGCCATTATTTGGCCTACATGCTCCTTTCTTGCAGGAAAGGAAAGAAGAGAGGTGTGAATACTGCTTGGACAAGGCACTTAAGGCACCTCAGGAGCACAGCATTCAAGGAAGCTTCCACTCATTCCCCACAGTATAAGAGGGCAATGAGTATTGCCATTCTGGTTGCTGCTTGGGCTCAGGTGTTGTAGGCATCTCATATGCACGGTGATCTGGGAAACTGCTTCCATTCTGCTGCTGTGTTCAGGAGAGAGTAGGGTTGTGCTCAGGTCCTGCTTGTGGGATGCACATAGGCACCTAGATGGCTACTGTGATTACAGGATGCTGAACTAGAAGGGCCTCTGGTCTGATCCAGCAGGACTTTTCTTATGTTCTTTGGCTCCATGGCAGTAAATGATGTGGGAAGGTGGTGGGGTGATTGCTGATTTGACCCTGTGAGCTTGACACAGACAACCTTCAGTCTTTATCCCAATCCTTGACCTGAAGAGGCATGAAGGATTCACTGCATAATTTCTAGGATGATCCCTGCCTACCTTGTAGCTTAAAGATTTGGTAGTGGTTCCCAGAGGGTTGCAAGTGTACTTGCCATGCCAACTATATACAGAGTTCTATACATGACAAGATACTCTAAAAAGGTGACTCACTGGAAGCACACACATGCTGTACAGGAATGTTAAAAGCATATGAATACTTTTTAAGGGCTTGAATAAGCATTAGGTTGTTTGCTTTTGGTTATGTTTAGGATAAACTGAGTGGCGGCCTCAACCCCCCAAATGTAACTATCATTCTAGCCATCTATTTTCTCTTCACACTTATTTCAAACAGCTACTAGTCCATTTCTTAAAACGCTAAGAGATCATCCAAAATTAATGGGGGGGGGGATGCAAGCTTCTGAAAAGTTTCAGAATTACTCTGTTCTTCAAAAGTATCAAAGGATTCAGAATTACCTTCCCATTTGTCACCACCATTCACATTCTTCAAATCAAGATGTGGTACAGGGACACACAATGTTGCTTCAGGAGCATTGTTGTTTCTGTTTTTCAGTTCTTCCAACTCATTTTTGACACTTGGATCACAAACATTGCTAATAAAACCCTGTAAAGAAACATCACAGTTCTTCTATTCACTCTACCGTGGAGTTAAGACGTTTCAGTCTCCAGCTAGCTAAATCAATCAATCAATCAATTAATCTCTGTGTATTAATTTCACAGTGTTTTTCTGTCTATAAGATCTATGAATGTGAATATAACTAAACATTATGCCAATGAACTCCACACATAAGCAAACATTCTCTCCCCCCCCCCCCCATAAGCAACCACTCTGGCACAAAGGAAACACTAGACACTTAAGAGAGAGTGCACATTCATTCATTTAAGTAAGCAAGCAAGCAAGCATGTTTAACATTAAGGCCTAGCTTTACAAGGAAAAATAAAGAAGCAGTTTCTCACCAGAATCACGTGTGAAGTCATTTTGTCGCCATCATCAAATGATGTACAATCTTGCCTATAAACAGAGAGTCTTATTATTGTTTGAGCAGATTATTACTTCAAAGCATCTGTGAAGACAATTTATATTCTTTTATACCACACATATAGGCCCAATTCAGACATCACACTAAACCATGGTTTGTGCCAATCATGATTCAGAACCCCAAGGAAACAGTTTAAGCTTCCAAACAATCAAGGCAAACCATCAATTAAAGATACTTGTCTGCTTTCATTTTTCATCTGCCCAACACTTTCATCATGTAGTAGCCTTGGAAGATGGATCATTAGCAGTAGCCATAGCTATTGTTTGTCAATTCAGAGGTCATGCGAAATCATAATTAGCAAAAACCATGGTTTGGAAACCACTACTAAAAATGGCTTTCAGTTCTAGATTGTCAACTGATTGCAAACCATGGTTTGTCAATTCAGACATCATGCGAAACCATGTTAAACTTCCTTAACCATGATTTATCTGAATTGAGCCAAAATGTATAGCAGGAAATTGGCTAGAGGAGACACTTGGGGTCAGAGCCACAAGACCTTCTGATACATTAATAACTGCAAGTACAAGAACTGAGTTAACAGAAAGGGGAAAGGTGCTAGGCCAGATAATAGGCTTAAATTAAATTATTATTAACTTGACCGGCTTTCCCATTTCCCTACTCTAATAAAACAATAAGTAATCACAAAAACCTGGACATCTAAGCAGCCCACCTAAAATAGAAAATAAGAGTGCTGGTAGTATCAACACTGTTTTTAAAAGCAAATGACTTTAAAGTCTAAACTTGGATTTAAAAAACTTGCCAATTTTTCTCCATTGTTCTGACAACAAATAGAAGTACTCATGCCAGTCAAATCACTTCTGGATGATGACTCAATTTTTAAAAGATTTTATCTGAACAAAAATTATTCAGCATTCACAAAGCTGATACTAGAATGCAAACCGCCCCCCCCCCCCCATATTCTCATTTATACTAAATAACATACTTATCTCCAACAGACTCTTTAGCGTCTTCTGTTCCATCACATGGCTGCAATAATATGCCTGCTTCCTATTTAGGAAAAAACACAGACTTCAGCATGATATGTCAGACTGAAACATCTACATCTTATTTTAATTTTTTTTAAAAAATAAACCAAACTTAAGGTTTTATGTGTGGCCGACCCAAATATACATTCAGTTCCTTAACTTTGCACAAATATAGCCAAACCACAATTTATTAGAAAACATTAATATAACACAAATAGACTGTTCATTTTTAGCCCTCTTCTTATATCTAGAAAAAAGTTTTTTTTTTTCAAAAGGGGCTACTGACACATATTAATTGCAGATTTTGAGGCCCAGAGATCTGAACAAAACAATAATGACAAACATGATGAGGACTTGTCCTCAGCTTATGTAAATGAATCATCAGGTTGGACACACTAAAAGGTACAATTAATCCTTGTTACTAAATAAAGCAGCGACAAGGATAAAATGAGATTCTTGCTGCTGGCAGCAAGCACTCATACTATGTAAAGCAACAACAGAGGAGCACATACTTTTACTCATTAGTAACAAATCAGATTTATAGGATGCGAATTTTACTGACAAAACACTTATTTCCGCTATAATGCATTTTGTGAGCTCCCTAATTCCAACTACATAACAAGTTGGAAACTGCTGACAGTCATGAAGAATTTCTTTTTCGGAAGCGTAGCTAGAACTGCCAGTAGCCTAAACTAAACTAATCACAGCTTGTTCAGTCCCTGTTGACATTTTGAAAAGTGATTAAGGAATTCATACATTCCTACCAAATTCAGCGCCAAGCAGCTGTCCAGAATGCTAATGCAGCCTCCCAACTGCAGCCCTCAAATCCCTCCAAAGGGGATCTGAGCAGCTTCAGGCTGTTTATATCTAAATAATCTTCCTCTTTGACTCTTGCATCTATTTCTCTCCTTTTCCTCTTGCTATGTCCCTTGTGTCAATATCTAAACTTCAAGCCCCCTTTGGCTAGCACCTATCTTCTCCTTTGTGAGGTTTCATATACATTGATGACACAAAAACAACAACTCATCATAATTTGTTTCCCCCTATTTTTGTGGGTTCTGAACTATCTATGTGGAACTTATGCCCAATGTCGAGATCCTACATTGATTCAGTTTGAGTATTCCTTGTGAAGGCGCTAACTGTGCAATATGATGAGCTCAATTAAAAAATATATGGGGGAATCGAGAGAGAGAGCTTAAAGAATCTGGAGAGAAACATTCTGTTGTGCAGAGCAATATGTGGGCTTTATTGTTTCAAACAAACCAGTTATGATTTACCAATTTGTTGAATTTGGATGACACAACAAGCTGTGGTTAAATAAATAACAGAAGCCAAAGCTTCTCCTCTTCATGGTCATGTTGAAAGAGAGGGAGTGGAGTTGTGAGATCCCAAGGGAAGGCTACATTTGTTCCTGTCACAATAAGTATGATTGTCCAAATACTGTATAACCTTGTGGAAAATTAACTTTCAAATATTTCAAAATACAGAACATTTGCAACTATTTGGTACAAGAGTGCAATCATTTTGCCAACCATAGCTAAACAACACTATACCCTGTAGAACAAAGCTTTCAATTCCTATTGCTTTTCACTTGCGTCAGTTTCCACCATTTTCTGCAACAAGTGAAAAGGTGAAAAATATTTGTGAATATACACTACAAATGAGCAAATGAAAGGAGCTGAGAAGCTTGTTTCATGCCAAGCTTCCATTTTTTGAAGTTCATGAAGTGCAGTGGAAATACACCAGAAGATCCATGGTATTTTGAGGAGACATGGTTGGCCTGGCACAATTACAGTGGTACCTCGGGTTAAGAACTTAATTCATTCTGGAGGTCCGTTCTTAACCTGAAACTGTTCTTAACCTGAAGCACCACTTTAGCTAATGGGGCCTCCCGCTGCGCCGCCAGAGCACAATTTCTGTTCTTATCGTGAAGCAAAGTTCTTAACCTGAAGCGTTTATTTCTGGGTTAGTGGAGTATGTAACCTGAAGCGTATGTAACCTGAGGTACCACTGTAGTCCTTCATGTCATCATAGAAGCTACCAGAGAACAGGCCCTCTCTACTTCTCTTAGCCTCTAGGCTGGTAGCAGGTGATATTATTGCTGAATCATGCTGACTTGTCTTCTTTCCCAGACTGAAGTGCTAATGCGGGGAGCATCCCCTGATTAGAGATAATACAGCTGTGGTACATCAAAAGGAACTCAGAGTTAATTTCATTGCTTAGCTGTTGGTTTGTCTGATGGCACATACCCAGACCATAAGACCCATGGTGCTAGGTCTGGATAGTTAAACAATCGCATCTCAAGCCACATGACTTAGGACAACTAGGATAAAAACCCTGAAGTTTGACCCAAGAAGTGAGCTCTGATGCAAACCTGAAAGCCAGCATGGGTACTGCATAACCCATTGGCTAGCTTGGGGTCTCTCCGCTGCTGTATCTTTGAAGCTCTAAGCAGATGAATGGGGGTGTTATCTGCTTGCTTGTTTTGCCATTAACTTTTATGAATAAATTGCCATAAATCTTAGACTTCCTCACAACCCGTGTTTACTTCTTAAAACCCTGAAAAAGAAACCCCTTGCACTTGGCAAAGCATGAAGCTTTAAGTAAATAAACTGGAGAAACTAGGGAAATAAAATCGAGTACTTCTACTGTACTGCTGCCGCAAGAACTTTGGTTAGTAGATGGGATATCAAAACTGCAAGTTACAAACAAAAACAAATAAAATAGCTTATTGGGGCGGAGTTGAACAAAATATAGGTTCAGGACACCTACTTTTTCCCAATGTTGCTATAAAACATGTGCAACATAGTTCTATGCACATTTACTAAAAAGCAAATTCCACAGAATATTGTGATATAAGATGCATAAAGCATGCTTCTGTGCTACTTTACCTGATAATTTTCCTTTTCCTCAGACACAGGCTGCATAACTTCATTGTCTAAATTAGTGCAATCCACAGCTTCAGAGCAGTCACCAAGATTCTCACCATCTTTAGTAATATTCTTTTCAGTATCATCCCTAATATCAAAACAAATATTTTTTTTAAAAAAAAGTATGCTGCAATTATTAGAAGTTTAAAAAAAAGTATGCTGGGAATATCCTGGGGTTCAATTAGTTAGGTTAGAAGATGTTCACAAGTCCAACTGCTTTCAAAAAAGAAAAAGGGGGTTATTTAAAGGATCACTTATATATTTAAATTGTCTCCTGTGACACAATTCTTAATTTACTATTAGTTACAGGCAGTGCTTTTTTTCTAAAAAAATGTTTAGGGCTACTCTCATTTTGACTCAAGAAAATCACCATTTTATAGTTCTTTTCATTCACAAAATGTTTAGGGGTATGCGTACCCCTGCATCCCCCCAGAAAAAAGCACCGGTTACAGGTATCGCTCTTGGGGGAAACCTTTATTGCTCCTGTCAAGTAAATGCACAGACAGCAGATAATTAAATAGGCTTCCAGGGCTGCCTTCACACAGTAATCAAGGAAATTCAACTAAGTTGTTCGGATCAGCAGTGGCAATACTTATAACACAGAGCCTAGTTATACAAAAGGCCAAAATATTGCTCTGCCAGGTAGCAGTTGTATTTGTTTTATTTACTCACTTACTGCCAGTTTATATAACATGATGTTGCTATATAAAAAATAGTAAAATACAATCCAGTAGTAAAATGCTATCTTACTGGTTGTTAGATCCTTCATCCCCCTTAATATTTGCTTCTTGGCACACCATTTGGTGGTGGTGTAAATTCTTGAGATCTTGATCTATGCGCTCTGCAGATCAAAGAGATGTTGTTCCACAGCTGCTCTAATTGTTCTTTCCAAGATGCTTTAAAAGAAAGAAGTTGTTTTAGTAGCAAATCTAATTTATCCACATAGTATAATCTCATTTCCCAATTTGTACTAAGCAGGCAGAGCACAAAAAAAGAAAGCAGACTTGAAAACCAGAGTGCTCAGCATGCATGTGCGTGCGTACACACACACACACACACACACACACCCTTTCAATTTACTATAATCCATTTACTTAAAACTGTATTGTATTAACTTTTGCAAGACTACTCATCTAAAGAGCTTGGCAAGTAACAAACAACAGCTATCAAATGTAAATCCAAAATATATTCTCAACAGATTATTCATTAGATTGACAAGAGGATATTTACCACCACACTGTGGTGTCATTTGGGTATTTTAAGTCATATGAAAACCTACTCTACTAGACATAAAGAAGGTAGTATAACTTGCATAACTAAGTCTCTTATGCATTAGATATCCAATGGGTTGGTTTCTAGATTTCTGGCTGGCTGGGCTTTCTATAATGCATAGACTCTAGCTTAAGGTTATATTGTTTCAGGACTTTTCCTGATTAACACTGGGTTAGGTTTCCTAATGCAGATGAGAGGTGGGTGTCAATTATTAGGGACATCTGCCTACTTATATGTTTTTATTCTAAAACTGTCAGCTACATCTGACCTAATAATGCTACTTGTAAAATTAGCAACATGGACTCAAGTTCACTCAAAATATACCTGTTGCCACAAACCACCTTGGTCGTTGGGCTCAGGTGTTGTTATGTCATGAAAATCTCTTGAGGGCTCAGAGTAAAGGTATCAGCAACATAACAGTGCAGTTAGCGTGGAACTGAATGGTCAATTAGGTAGGAAGAAATGTTTTGAAATGGTACATAGAGAGTCAACACTGGCAAAATAAGAAAACAGAGGCAAGAGTGCTCAGAAGTGAAGTAAGGTGGAGACGCAGGATGGCATAGCTGAAGTTGGAAAGCTAGGCTGAGAAATAAGCACATGAAGTATTGTGGCATATAGAGGGCTTAAAAGAAAAAAGGTGCAATAGAGTAAGAAAAAAGGAGGATTGGAGGGAGAAATAAAGGTTATGGGCTGTTAGAAAAGGTAGTGAATAAGTAGGGTTATCTGGAGTATTGAGAAATATGGAGGAGGGATTTCATAGAGGAACTTAAGTAGCCATTCAATTCTTAGCTAGAGGTGTCCTCTTTATACTGAATAAACTAATGCACAAATAGCGCAACGCTTTCATAACAGAACACAGTCCAATTAAGAGTATTTTTGATTCCGGTGGGGAATTTATACTTACTCTGCAGAGGCTGGCAAGATGCTTAAGGGAGAGAGATGAGCACTGCAATGAAAGAGAAATATGGTCTCCCTTTGCCACATAACATTCAACATCAACAGGGGTTCTGAATTAAACTATTGGCGTTTTTTCAGAAATGTACATATTCTATCTTTAAAAATATAAATCAATGTGTCACCAACCTTTTTGGGCCCATGGACACAATTTGGAGTGCACTAAGGTCCACAACCCCCTCTGGCTGCTTGTCTGCCTCCCTTTCCCAGCCAGAAACAAAGTGCACACTTTGCTTGTCCATAGGGTTTGGGTAAAGGTCAGAATTAAAATGCATCCCTCTTGAATTTGTCTGATTTTACACAGGGTCTACAGGTCCAGAGCTTGCCAGCACCACAAAAACATTTATTGAAGATACAGGCCCTCATGATCTTCTTGGCTTTAATATAGGCCTGACAACAGTGCTTTCAAAACCTGAACAGAACAAATCTATGGACAGAGAGCTGACCTATAATTTGATGGTCTTTAAAGGGATTCTCTCGTAAAAAATAAGAGGCTTAATTAAGATGTAGAGTTTTGTTTTTCTTCATTCTTTAAGTAAACTGATAAAAAGCAGACCTCCCAGATAGGGATCAGAACATAATTATTCCTGGGATATTTATACCATGCCTTGTCCCCTGATGGGATTCAGTGATGGTTTTCTTGGCAAAATCTTAAGTTGTGATGGGAATATAAAATGGTATGAAGGGCCAAATCCATTTAGTGCATGGTATAAATATACAACGTCAACAACAACAACATCTCCACAATCTTTTATACCTCATGCCTACATGGTTGGGGGGGGGATATAGAGGCAGTCTCAGCCTTTGATGACTTGGGAGTTC
Source organism: Lacerta agilis (assembly GCF_009819535.1). Taxonomy (NCBI): domain Eukaryota; kingdom Metazoa; phylum Chordata; class Lepidosauria; order Squamata; family Lacertidae; genus Lacerta; species Lacerta agilis. Next base: position 57,087,787 of record NC_046313.1, read on the forward strand.
CACAACAAACATGCAACTCAATCCCCTAAAACAGGGGTTCCAAAAATGTGGCCTAATATATGGTGAGGTGAATTGATGCAACTGATTAAATGGTAGCAGGATATTGGATCAAAGTCTTAAGACTGTCCATAAGGAGGAGGTGGTCAATCATACTGAGAGAAGCTAACAACATATGGCAGCAATCCCAGCTAGGTCACTTAGGTATTAGCAATCCCAGCCAGATCACATTCAGATCATTGGTCTCACAACTATCTTGATGAATACTGGCCATGTGTCACTGAGAAGAATGAAGAGTTAGGGGGAGAAAGCTTTCATTGATCTAACCACAAATTGTACTTCCAGTCCTCAAAATGATCTCTATAGTTGAGATTGCATAAGGCATCATCTGATGTCTCTCAAAGGGGATGAGCTGCTACTTGTCAGAAGGTTCAGTGACCAAGGAACCCACCCCAGCTTACGAACAAATACAGCTGATAAAGCATTCAAATGTCAAGTCACTGTAATTCCCTTGGCATAATAGGGTCCATGTTTTGTAACCCTGTCTCATGTTTAACCATTGTGTCCATGCTATAATAAATAGTTCCAGTTATTACCTTCCACACATTCACCTACCTGTGGTTTTACTTTGGTTTTATTTTAAGGCTGGTTTTGTTTGACAGTGATCTGTAATTGTATGTGGATTATATATATTGCCATCAGATCCTATTTGATAATACTATTTTGCAGAATTTTGTATAACCTTTCTTTTAAAATTAATTTTTTTTAAAGAAAGAGTAGTCAGTGTGTTAGCCACACTTATTGTCTTCATTCATATACAGTACAAAGAATGAATTCGTTTTCTGAGGGTGCATTCTTATGTAACCACAACAGTATCATCCACATGAGAAGGAGGTAGGCTCAGGGCAACCCAAAGACGTGCAGAAAAATAAAAGATCTTTTTTAAAAAAGCTTAAGAGGGGGGTATCAAAAACAGCCCAACAAGAATGAAAATCTAGTGAGAATGGAATGCTAATTGATTGCTGTCTGAAGTGGGGGGCATGGCATGGGTGAAGGGCACTCTGTGGTGCAATATTTTGTTGCAGGTCATACTTGTTAGGTTGTGCTACCTAGCAGTGACAGGAGGCAGAATCTTAAAAAACGGCATTTTGCCCTATTTACCATTAAGTCCTGAGGGAGCTTGGACATGGGACATGCTGGATAGAGCCCTCGACATTTGGTGGAGGGGGCATGTTACCAGAGGACTTGGAGCATGTATTAGCTGTTGTGTCTTTAATAAATGAGATAATTAGTAAAATTCAGGAATGTAATGCATAAATGTTTATAGCTTAGGTTCCATCTCTCCCTCCACCTCCTCTCTAACTAAAGAATCCTATGAATGTTTACTTAGGCAGAAGTCAGTCCCACTGAATTTAATAGAGCTTACTTTCATGTATGTATACAAAGAACTGTTGTCTTAGTTTGTGGAATAGCTGCAACTTAAGAAGCATTATAACTGAAATGAAAAGGAAGGTGGAAAATACGCAGTTAACAAAGATATTAATATTCTTAGAAACGTAACTCTTTGGGACATTACGGGCACTCTAAAGGAAGGATCCAGAATGTAAAAAATCTGGTTTTATTGTGAATCCTGAATATAGTATATATAAGAGGGGGGAATACATGTATATAGTTTTTCCAAAATTTGTGGCCAGAAAGCTTCACTGAACTTGAAAAACCAAATCTGAAATGCTGGCACATGCCAGAATAGTTAAGATGCCAAAAGTCATTCACTTTTGTAATAAAAAATTATTATACAGGGAAATTTAAAGTATGTGTATTACGCACTAAAGCACACACTTTCACAACATTTGCTGTTTTCAACCAGAAAATGTAAAAGTTAAATAAATATTTGAACTTTTAATAAAAGGGTAGAGGGCTGAAACCACAGTATACTGCTCTCTCTAATCCACTAGAAACCAGATTTTCACAAGTGCTTGTAAAAGGAAGCAATTCTGAGTGTTCTTTTCCAATCTCTCCAAACTGGAGTCTTTTGAAAGCTGATAGGACAAAAAGAATTGGAGATTACCTTCAAGAGTTTGAGATGGGTAGCAAAGGGAGGCTTAAGGTCTTAGCAGGAAAGTATACAGTTCTTTTGGGGGAAAGCTGTGGTCAGCCCTAAGCATATGACAGTGCACAATGGGGCTCACCCAGGGATTACTATATGAAAGCATTATCAAGTCAGTAATTTAACAGCAAGTACCTAATCAGCGTTTTGCCGTATTTATATTGGAACAAATAATATGGATCATTTTCTACTCTGTTCCCAACAAAGTGGCTGGAAATATCAATGGCTGCTCCTTCTTTCCAATTTATAACATATCAGTGTGTTATGTATAAAGTACCGTACTTCTTACACATGGTAAGGTATTTACAATTTCTCCATATTTGGGGTGGGGGGGGGGCAAAAGGAGGGAGAAAATAGTTGATCCAGAGCTTGATATTTGCTTTAAAAATAAACTATTTTTAAAATAAATTATTTGCGTTGTATTCCCTGGAGTTTGTACAAGTTATTGTTATTGTGACTAAAGCCATCAAACTCATTGTTTTTATTTCACATCACAATGCTTCTCTATACTACTTATCTTGTTACTAAGCTAATCTATTCTGCTTTTGCTAACCAGCTGTTTATTTTAGAACTGGTACATTTAGAGTAGCTAATATAACATTTCATTTTTTGTACATTTAATATGAACAAACCCTTAACCCACAAAATGCTTTAATTTAATGCAATTTTTTCTCTCAGCTGATTACACTGTATGCTTAGTTACCACCAATGGTTTTAGTAACTGATGAGCTATAGGACAGTAATTCCTGATAGCAAAATGTTTAAGCAAAATGTGAGGGAAATTAAAAGTAAGAAATTATAAATAAAAACAATTAAAAATATGCTCCAGCCACCATTACACATTATGCCATTTATAAAATATATTAGTATATAGCAAATTACAAATGCTATATATACTACAACTTTTGTTTAAGCCAAAAATGTCAAAAAGCACAGAGAAAACAAAAAGGGAATTATAACAAAGAACAGTTATAACAAAGAACAATCCTTATTTGTAGCAATTCAAATTTTGTGTTCTGAAACATCAAACCATAATAGATATGCTGCTAGACTAATCAACACCAGAACCAAAATATTCTACAATTTTCCTCTTCCTCTTACATTTTCTTCTCTCTCACCCCCAACACTTCTACTTATGCAATGCAGTGAATATTCTTAGAAAAACAAGTGTATTGAAACAGCACTATTTCAAAGACTAAGGAATCCTATTACTAGTTCAAAGTCCCTCTAATCAGTTTAGCAGGATTTGATAAGATGCTACGCAGCACATAAATGTATTATGTATCCTATCAGTGCCCCTCCAAAAAATTGTATTTCAAACAGGAGCATCATTTGGGTTGACTGCTGATTAAGAATGACACAGCAAGATACCAGCATAGACGTTTTAAGGACAAAGCACTTTGGATTTTCTTAAGCACTGTCATTTTTCGTAACAAAAATAAGCAATTAGGAAAATATTCACAAGCTTACTTTAGATAGCTTATTATTACATGCAAATTGTTTTATAGTGCAGTGCATGCCTTCAAAAATATTTGTGTTTAGCTTCTAAAAAGTTAATTCAGTCTTATCAAACTATCATTTTAAGTTGATTTACCTGTGCAGTAGAACTTTGTAAGCCATTCTGATTATTTTTGCAATTCCAAATGAGCATTTCATGTAAAAACACTTCATTTGAAAAACTATACAGTATGGCAATCTCTGTTGACTATCCATTCTGCTTGCTTGATGTCAATAGCTGCCTGTAAGATGGCACTACTGGAGTGCTGCACTAAGCCCTGCAGTCTACATAGAAATAGACTGCAACATGAGGTCACTACTGACAATAAGCTGCCCAATCAACATTTTAGCTCTAGTATGCTTTTCGTTCTATTACTTCTTGGTGCAAGATGGTGGATCATAAGGACTTCTGACCAGATTAGCACCCACTTCCTCAGTATGATCACCACATTGAAAAGAAACCAGAGAATATTCAGAGGAAAGAATATGATATAGAATATATATATGAACAAATAGATATGGAGTTATCCTAATTTCAGCTTTTCTCCACCAGTTTATTAAAGAGTTCTTGATGCAAAGAATAATGGGAGGACTAATAATATGCTCAAATTGCAAGAGAGCTAGCTTAAGTAGTTAACAGGAGAAAAATTCTTAAAAGCAAGCAGCAGTGGGCTATGAAACATGTTTATCACAACAAATACTCCAGCTGTTTTAGAGGATGAGCACCTGTTCAGAATTATTTAGGTATAGGAAATGCTGTCCATGCAGGATTTATATAATATTAAGGTATACAGAATTCTTCCAGAACACGATAATTCAGATTCTCTTTTTGTTAAAGCATTTAACAGTATCAACAAAAAAGTGATTATCTAACTCAATCATAATTTTTACATTACACGAAATTATTCAGGCTGGAAAACTAAGCTTTCAGAGAAAGCGAGACCATGAGCCCCAGCCAAAAGCAGCCATACAAATGTCAAAATAAAGACCACAAAAAGCCTTCAACTTCACAATGGAATGCTTATTCTGAAATCAATCACAGCATAATTATTATAGAAAGTGGATAGTTATGCAGTTTTTTATCATACCTTACTCACATCATTACTAAAAAAACTGCTACAGCAATGCACTTCAAAAAGTAATGACCAGACTACAACTGGCATCAGGACTAGGTCCCAGGTTTGTACGCTTCCTCTTCTCCTTGCTCAGATTCCCTGACTTGGTTTGAGGCAACACTCCTGCTGTTACCATAGCTTTCCTGGCTTAAATATATGTGCAAACCAAACTTGGCCCACAAGCCTCTATTGAAAAACAGTTTGAAGTAGTTTTTAAACCTGAATCTGTCCATTTTAATTTTTTTTTTTTTAGTCATTGCAGTTGTAAAAAACTTGTGTTCAGAAAATTTTCTGGAAAAGATTTGTGATATAGTTACTCTCTGGAGGAAGCAGGCCCCACCCCCTGCCCCGTTTAGCAGGCTAGACACTCAATACACACTTGCCACTGCAGCAACTACTTGATTTTCTAAGGACACAAGGCCCATACAATGGTTCCAATACTGGAAAAGAAGCAAGGACTAGATATGAAACAGGAATATGGGTTGTAACAATACAGGAGGAAGATGTGGAAACAGAGTAAGTGTTATGGAAATGGTATAAAGCTAGAGAGGATTAGCTGTGTGGGATACTACATAACAATCATATGATGAAATCCAGTAGGTTTGGTATTATATTGACCTCATCTTAAATTTATGAATTATTTCCAGTATTTTATTTCCTGAAAATAAAACAAAAAAACTTCTCTTTTGCCATGAAGCCCCACTACATGCAAATTGAAACTTCACAAAATTCTATTTTCATTCAGATGGAGTTTCTACATCTTGCACTTGTGTTCACTCGGTCAGTAAAATACATGTTCATTGTAATATTCTTTTTCTTCCAGAATATATAAAGTCCATTTCCACTCAAGTAGTTTAAAAAACGCAGGAAAAGGCACCATGATGCACATATGGTGGAATTGCCCAAATATAGTTCGATTTTGGGAAACTGTATATAATGAGATGAAAAGAATGCTTAGATACTCTTAAAAAAACACCAGAAGGTTTCCTATTGCGAATAGTACCAGGCAGTTTAAAGAAAGAAGATAAAACATTATACTTATATGCAACAGTAGCCGCAAGGTTACTGATAGCAAAAAATTGGAAAAGTGGAGTAATTCCACAAAAACAGAATGGCTTGCCAAACTTCTAGAATACCACAATATGTCTAAAACAATGGAAGAAATTGGAAGGACCACAAGAGAAAGGGCGGACAAAGATTGGAAAGCGTTCAGAGGATATTTGCAAAATTATGTTGAAAAGTTAAATCTCCTATTATAATAAACAAGTTCCGTTATAACTATTGGATATTAAGCAAGTTAGACAATAAAGGGGAATTGTAAATAAACAAGAAATTGGAATAATAGTGTGTTAGAAGAAAGAAAAAGGATAAATGGAAAGAAATTACAGCTGAGTTGACTGGAAGTCAAGCACAGGGTGGGGTGTGGGGTGTTGAAAGGTGGTGGGAAGAGGCAGTAGAGTATGATGATGATAAGGAAGAGTATGATGGAATGTTTGGTTTTTAAGATGTCTAGAAAGAATGTTTGTATGTTGTGTATGTCTTGTCTGTAATATGTGAGTGTATTATAAATTGTAACAATAAAATAAAGTATTTATTTTTTTAAAAAAATAAAAAAATAAAAAAAAATTATAGAACATAATACATACAGGATGGAGGTCTAAGCACATGGCTAATCCTAACTTAAATCAATATAATATAGACTGGCTAAATGAACTGGGCCTGCTGAATTCTTCGGTACTGATTCAATCAAAAGCACAACAAATGTGAAACTACTTCATAACCAGATTATGTGAAATTCTAGTAGAGAAGGCACTGATATAGATAGTAAAACAAAATGGACTTTTTGCCATGAAAGAAGAAATTTTAATACACAAGAAAACCAGCACAGTGTAGCGACAGACAGGCACTTTGGGGTTGAATGTGGGAAACTCATATTCAAGTCATTCCTCAAACTTATTAACAGCTCACTGTGTGGCCTTGAATATGTTACTTTTCCTCAACCAGACCTCTCTCATGAGATGGTTGAAAAGCTTAAATTGTCCCTGTAAGTTCCTTAAAGCAAGACTGGGATACAACATGTAATAACTAAACTCTGAAGAGCTATTTTTGAAATGGAAGCATATAACAAAAAATTTAACAAAACTCAAAAGCCACAATGGAAAACATAAGCAGCTATATTAAAGTAGTCAGGAAGCAGGACACCATCTAGGGATGGTGTCCATACTAGGAACCTTCATACCTTGTTGATGCTGAAACGCTACATGACTCCAAGATGCTCTCCATCATTTCTTGGGGCTCCATCTCCTGCCTGTATTCTGGGTCCTCCATGTTTTCTTCTTCTTCTGGCAGTTCTTCAGACTGTTCAAGCTTTATATCTTCTTCATCCAACAGATCATTTATCTTTAAAAACACACACCAATTGAGACCATGATTTCTTAGAAAGACAGATTATTAAATTCCAAAAGGGTGAGAAGTGTGCTCTAAAAATAAAGTTGCTTAAGATTTTTTAGCAGGCATTTTGTGATTCAGATTCAGCACCAATTTAGAAAACAAAGCCAGCCACTGGATATATTTTCTAAACAAACATTTTCCACTATAGCCATATCACCTACTGCCAAAGCCCAGATATGAGGTAGTTTCAATCAGCTAAGATATTCAGTTTTAAGCTATTGTACAGCTAGAGACCCCTTCATGGATCACTGCCTTGTCCCAGTAGTAATGTACGGAAGTGAGAGCTGGACCATAAAGAAGGCTGATCGCCGTAGAATTGATGCTTTTGAATTATGGTGCTGGAGGAGACTCTTGAGAGTCCCATGGACTGCAAGAAGATCAAACCTATCCATTCTGAAGGAAATCAGCCCTGAGTGCTCACTGGAAGGACAGATCCTGAAGCTGAGGCTCCAATACTTTGGCCACCTCATGAGAAGAGAAGACTCCCTAGAAAAGACCCTGATGTTGGGAAAGATGGAGGGCACAAGGAGAAGGGGACGACAGAGGATGAGATGGTTGGACAGTGTTCTCGAAGCTACTAACATGAGTTTGGCCAAACTGCGAGAGGCAGTGAAGGATAGGCGTGCCTGGCGTGCTCTGGTCCATGGGGTCATGAAGAGTCGGACACGACTGAACGACTGAACAACAACAACAACAGCTAGAGAAAAAGCACTAACTCCCCATTATGAGATTAAGACCACTGGGACATGTAACCCATTGGATAGCCATGTTCTGAGGCATTAGTCTTTCTACCTACTGCATTTTTAACTGGCAATGCCAGTGATTTAATGAAAAGTGGTTTCAGAGCCAAAACTATACTTGTGCAGACAACCGAGCAGTGCTTTGCTTGGCTGGCTAAAGCAACCCTATATAAAAACTCACCTAAGATTTACTTGTTGCCACATCACTGTAGGAGACAAATTCAATTCTTCATTTATTACAAAATAACTCTAGTCCCTAGTTAGATTGAAAAACCAAATAATTTTGTTTGTTCAACTCCATTCTCCAGGGTGCATGGGCAAGAATAAAGGGCAAGAAAAAACTGCAGATAGGTGGAGTTTACATTGATGAACATGCTGTAGAAGTTCTAAAAAGAGGCCCTAACATCAAAGCACAAGTGTAGTTTTAGCTCTGAATACCCCGTCTTTAGAATCTAGATCACTGCACTATTATTTTAACTTTCCCAAATAAATAACTTTGTTTTCTCAAGTCTAAGCCATAATAAACATGATTACAATTCCTTAACAATACACAACAGAGGTAGTCAACATGGTGCCCTCCAGATTTTGTACTACTGCCCTAGGCATACCTAACCATCAGCTATGCTAGCTGGAGCTGATGGGAGTTGGGAGTCCAACAATACAGTGGTGCCCCGCTAGACGAATGCCTTGCTAGACGAAAAAGTCTATGGGGCTGCCTCGCAAGACGAAAAATTTTCGTCTTTTTTTTTTCGTTTTGCGGAGCGCGGCTGCCATTGCCGCTCCGCAAGACGAAAAACCCGCTAGACGAAAATTTTCGCAGAATGAATTATTTTCGTCTAGCGGGGCACCACTGTATCTGAAGGGCACTAATAATTTGCTTCACAGGTTCAAGTGATTCTAGTGAATACAATACCTAGCAGAACACATATCCCCTCCCCAGAACTTTAATTTGTTTCACAGTCTGGAGAAGATTAGAAATAGGACTCTTTACCAAGCAGCAGCCAACCAACAATTTATTCAAAGTTCTCTACAAATGTCAGAGGATCTGGGGGAGGGGGAGGTTTTGGCTGCAACCTCATATAAATTGCTGACTGGTGAACCAAACCACTGTAAGCAGACCCTTACCTCTAATCTATTATGAAGTTTCTCTAGGCTTTTTTAATAGCAAAGTCTTGTATTAACTTGAAGCTGTACACAATTCTTACCTGCTCGGTTACTGAACTTAAATCATTAGATGAAAAATCTTCCTCTTCATTTTCAAAGAGTTCATCATAATTTTCTAACAGCCCCGCCATTATTCTGCTAACAAGTTCTTGCTCTTTCAGATCCTCCACATCTGTGTAAATGCTGAAAAGAAAGGCCAAAACTAAATTTATGATTTCTGAAACTAATTCCTCAAAGGTTATTCATATGTTCCTACAAGGGGCTTTGGGGTGGAGACAGAGATCCTCAAGGACATAAAGGAACTGTCTCTGCACATACTGAAACTGTACATCTTTCATTGCAGGACACTTAATTATTTAATTAATTTTGTATACTGCCCTATACCCGCAGGTCTCAGGGCGGTTCACAAGATAAAGTCACAATATAAAAACATAAAATACACAATAAAAATAAAAACAAGAATAAGCCCAACCCATAGGAAAGGCCAGGCGGAGTCTGCACTGTTGGGCGCCACTGCCTAAAGACACCCACATCCACCACGTTAGCCCTCAAGGAAAGTGTTTAACAGCTCCTATTTGACAGAGCCTTTAATACCTTTGACACACAGCTGCTGCACAATCCCTACCTTCTTCCCAAATTTGGAGCTGGCAAAATACCTGCCCAACTCTTCAGCTTCAAAGTTGGAAGGCTGGCCACATGTCATGCTCACCAGAGGGTGGCATCACAGTTGCTGTGGCATGCTGAGTAAATATGTTGTGCATCTAATGCAACATGAAACTACACATAGAAGCACAAATGGTGGTAGGTCCATTAAGTGGAAGCAAACTTCATAATCTTAGGATAGCAACCACAAATAATATTAAGTTTTTGGGAATTTAATTTGATTTGATTGTACAGGAGAAAAATCAGCTTCTTATAGCTTTATATAATTATCCACTTCACAACACACACAGGCAGAATTAATACTATAATTATTAAATGGACTAAAGATCAAGCAAATAGCTGTTAAATCAGGATAAACTTTTTTATTTTAAATACTAGAATTCAGGAAGATATTGGAAACATTCAACTTTGGTTTAATCGTTTTCAATAGTATTTTATGTTGTTACAGCAGCAAGGAGTAAAAAATTACTGCATTCAAGGAAAACAAGCTTATTGAAGAGTGATAGCAGCTAAAGTTAAAACAAAAATGCATGTTTACTGCAAAGTCACATTCAAAGTAGCAAACAAGTTCACATTATCTAACTTACTGAAAGATATCAGGACCAAAAACTGCAGCTAGAGAACTTGCAGACCAAATCTCTTCATGATGCGTTGCTACATTAGCTAAAAATCTACACAGAAACTTTAACAAACTGTAATTAAGAGGCGGAAGCTGCTGCAAGAGAAACCTCAACTTTCTTCCAAATTCATCTTCATTAAAATCTGTAAAATGTGAAAGAAGTATTGTTAATAAATGCTAATATGACTTTCAACATTTAACAAGACAAATTTAACTTTAGTAGTCCAAATGTGTAACCAATATGATAAAAAGTTCCACTTCATTCATTGGAAATGCTCAGGTTTTTATTGTTTTTAAAGGTTCAAAACTTGAACAGTATTCAGCACTTACAAGTTTCATATTAAGAGCACATTTCCCCTCATTTTGTACTTTTCCCCTTCCCTATCGATTTGATATTTCAGTAAGCCCCTAGGCATTCCTGCACTGCTAGCCACCTACTGTATTCCTTGTGAAATTCCAGCATTATTCTTTGACGCAGTTCACAGTAAGACAAACTATGGCATAGTGTAAATGAGCAGGTTCTTGAACAGCAGATCAACAAGGATTTTCTGCTCCTCAAGACCAGCTCATGCTGAATGCCAAGCCATAGTTTGGCTTAGCACTACGTCCAACACCAAGCTCAATCCAGATAAGCCGCAAACTGTAGTCCAGGTTTGCTCTATGGCTTACTGCTTGTGATTTATCAGGGCAGGGGGAGAATAAACCACAAACATGGGTTCAGGCATAACACTAAGACAAACCATGGCTTAGATCGTAACAGCAGGACCAGAGGAGCAGCAAAGCAGTCACAAACTTCTCTCTGGGAGCCTAGATAGTTCATTTGTGCATTTGTGGCAAGCCATAGTTTAGGTTAGCATTATGCATGAACTGCGTTTTTCTGAACTGTAGTTCTGATGGAGTGTTCCAATAACCACTCTATGTCCTGGGCAAAATAGAACCTGGATATCCAGTCTTTTCCTTAATGTCTGAAACCTTTCTTTAATTTTATCAAATAAATTTGGTGGATTTTTGTAAATGTCAAAGACCCAGTTTGAATGAACATAGAAGCTATGCACCAAGGGAGAGAGGAATGTACCAATCATACTCGCTGAACATCTCCATCTTGCCTCCAGACCTGCCATAACATTTTTGTGTATTGAGTGAATTTAAAATCAACACACACAGAACCGAACTACATGGCTGTTAACCTAATAAAACCCAGAAATCAACTACATGACTCAGAGTTATGGATGTTGGATTATACGTCATGCTATAGCAAATATTCTGTTTGCACATTGATTAACTGGTAAACCAGAGGCTGAACAAATGCATGCTGGTAATCTGGTTCTGCTCCATGACCACATGTAGCTTCTAAATTCATCCAAACCAGATCAAATTTCCCAATTATCTTTATATAAATGTGGGGTTTCATACAGAAGAAACCCACAGCCACCCTAAAGTTTTGATATGATTATTTATTGAAGCTATTTAATCCTTAATAAAAGAATTCCAATACCTTGAGAAAGTTGTATCAAATGCATATGTAGAGTGCTAGGAATAACTGGTTCTGGAAGTGCTTGAAGAAAAAATCTAAGAAGACTAATAGCTGAAGGTACATCCGCTTCTTTAACCAGATCCACATCTTCTCCATTGTCATATCTTTGCCGAAGCCACTCCACTGTTTCTGCATTTCCATTGACTTGAAAAAGTCCTTCTTGCTCTAGACCTCCTTAAGTTAGAATGAAAATACAAAATTCAGTACAACTGCTTATTTTAAAAGGTGCGTATCTTACAGCATTATGTGTGATCCTGTGTGAAAGACAGAAAATATTCTTTTTAAAAAAATAAAACTTACTGTAATGCTCCCCACTCAATTACGCTATTGATGTATGATATCTGATATAGCTATAACCCCCATATTAATTGATTAATCACTTTCATAATATCATGAAGTTCCACATATGAGGGGAATGCTCAGGAGAGCCTTTCAAGCCCGTTCCTAGCTCAGCAGCTGCACAACTGCAGTGCTGCCAGTTGAGTCTTAATATCTGGTAGTTGATATCACCACTCACCCATTCACTCTTGCAGCCCAGATGGGAGGGGATCTGGGTTGTACCAAAGCAATTACTTTTACAGAGGCTCTGAGCCAGTGCACCCTGCACTCCTTGATCTGACCTGTTCACAACCTGATGGCAAGCAGAGCTAACTTTGAGCTGTGTTACCTTACTCTGGAGATCAAAGCAGCTTGCTCATTTCCCTGTCAGACACCCTCATCTTCCTAAGGCCCAGGAACTCTGAGATCAATGCACCCTGCATTTCACAGGCAGTTCCCTCAGAGTGTAAAGGCAGCTCATTCTCCCAAAGTCTTTCCCACAGATGGAAAAACATGTTTGTCTCTTAGGACTCTGATCCTAAACTTTCAGTAGCATCAATTCCATGAAAGCAGAAACTTTCAGTAGCATAAATTCCAAGTGTTTAGACACATGGGGATTCTAGAATCCTGAAGGTGGCAAACATTATTAGAAATAAAAAGTAGGAAAAGGCAGGAAGAATGTCAAAACAGAATACAAAATAAATCAGAGCACTTTGGCTCTAAAACTGACTAATCCCAGCCTATTCACTACAATATAGTCATTCTGGTCTACTAACAAGTAAGGGGGATGGTCTGCTTCCTGGTAGTATGGGGGACCCAGTCTAGACCCTGATGGTAGGAGGGACACAAGCTGCAAGAGCAGCTCAGCTGTTAAAGACTCTATCCCTCCCTTTGGAGGGAATGACAGATAATTAGTCAAGTGGGTCATGTCTGCCAGGTAGATAAGCATTGGCATAGAACTGACAGGAAATATTTAACAGGATGGTTTAGAGAAACAAAGCGGGAAGACCAATGTCTGTCTTCACTCTGCTGACCGTACTTCAAGTCTTATTTACAGATGTGAGCAGCTTCCTATGGATTGGCCAGTTTTCAGATACCACTTGGGAAAACTAGATTAGCGTCTATAATTGTATTTGCAGTGCATTATTATTACCTCATTTCTTGTGTGACCTATGAATGGGGGAAGGGCTGTAGCTCAGTGGTGGAGTACATGCTTCACATACAAAAGATACTTGGTTCAATCCCTGGCAGCTCCAGCAAGGGCTAGGAAAGCTTCCCTATCTGAAACCCTGGACAACCACTGCCTGTCAGTGCAGGCAATATTGGGCTAGATCAGCAATTCCAAATTAGCTAAGTACTGCAGACTCCCTGTTTTTCAAAAGTCAAGCAATGGAGTACTTTTGGGTGGGTTACCTGGACACCCTGGGGTCTGAGAACCACCAATTGGGAACCACTGGGCTAGATGGACCAATCCAGTATGAGGAAGTTTCATAGGTTCCTGATAAAAAGAGATGGCACCAGCCACCACCTCAAGATGCATTTTGATGTAGGTGAAAATGTGTTTTTAAATGGATCAAACAGGGCTGCAGGACAGAATACGATACCATTCACTTTCATAAAGTATAATGATGGAAATCTAAGTTCATAAACTCAAAGCAAGTGTGCAAATGAAAAATATTGATAGTTCCAGACTTTAAGTCTGTAGTTAAGGCACAGCATGATGATACATACCATGTTCCTCAATATAGTCCACAACATGGCGGACTATGAATGGAACTTCACTGCCTGGCTGTCCTTCCTGCTGGAGTTCATCGAGTGGAATTCCAAATATTTTGTTAGTGAGAACAGAGTTGCAGTTACTCAAAGAAGGGGAGGAGCTCTTCCTCATATCTTTATGCAGCCCAATATCAAAGCTGTCTTTCTGCAAAATACAGTTGCCTTGCATTGAACTCCAACATTAAATGCCGATTCACACATAAAAATACATCAGTTAATGAATAAACTTTAATCAGAAACTAGAACCCCAGCTATGAATCCCACACAAACTATCTTCCTTAAAAAAAAGATTTACTCTAAGCCCAGAATATGATAAAACTGAAACAGAATAACCACACAATGATTTTAGTTCCTGCAAAACAAAGATATACAAAACTGGCAACAACAGCTGCTAGAACTATTGCAAATAATCAGCAGGTTTAATCACATGTGGTGAGCCTGCTAAAAGCCCCAAAATGCTGAAATACAATAGAAACTGTCATTTTTTTATATAAAAAAGTGTCACTTCAATGGATCCTCTTTTTGTCAACTTAACTATGTGCAAATTGTACTATACTGTATCCATTGGTTACTACCAGACTAGTTTACATCAGGCATTAGAAATGTGTATTACTCCTAAACAAGAGCAGCTGAAGAGATTGCGGAAAATTTGGCTTGGCCAAATTAAACCGTACTTTAAACTATGGTTCTAATAATTTCTTAAAAGAAAAAGAAAGTTGAGAAAACCTACCTCAGAGCACTTAAACACCTACGTTTACAAAATATTTTCTACGCCAGCTACCCTTACTGACCAAGCATTCTTTTGTCATTTATGGCTGCTTGAGGTTATGGCAGAAGATCAGCCTGTAGTTCCTCATTGAAGAAGAGCAGAACTCGATCAGTACCTCAGCTGTTAATCTGGAAAACAAAAAGAAGCATTTAAGTACTCTAAATTTTGTGATTATTTAAAGAGCAATGTATAGAGGCTGGGGCAGGGGGAGAAGAAGAGTCCATGGCGGAGCTACCGCCATTTCCCATGGCCTGCGTCGCTTGATGCAACAAGGGCAAAAGGTGGAGAGCAGGTGTCTCATTCCATACTTTTCTTTCTCCTCTCCCATTGACCACAAATTTAATTATTTCATTCCATCATGAATCACCCTGTGATATATCTTGAAGCAATTTAAAAATAAAAATACCAACAAAAAACAATTATAACAATTTCATACATAAAACAATTTGAGAGACTTAACTACACCACCTTCAGGAGTGGGATATTTTTAGGGTGTATCCGAGGAACAAGGGAGGCTGAGGTTCTGTGGATCCACAGTCTGTGTATGACAGGTCCAGTCCCCCCCCCAACAGAGGGCAAGTGCTTTCCACCAAACAGTGATCACAAAACAGGCCTTCCTCACCGCTGACAGAGTAACAGTTCAGCTGCATCCAATGGCCCCAAGACACCCTCCTAGAGAGCATACAGGTTGCTTCAATATTTTATTTTTAAATGTCTCGGGGCGAAGTTTAAAAAATGTGAATACTAGATCATATTGTCTGACTATCAGAAATTAGGCGATTTAATAGTCTGATCAAATCTCCAGACAGCCTGATCTGCAAGCACATTTCTCACAAAATTTCCATTCAGTCCACCCCAATTTCACTCCAAGGTAAATAATGTAGACATGCTGCTGCTGTGGCATTGTAACAAATGCACAAGCTCTTATACTCATGCAGACAATGACCTGTTTCAAATGCAGTGCTAAACCATGGTTTAGCGATGGACAAGCATGCACAAGTCTGAGGCTCACATACTCTCCTGTACTTTGTGCATACAAGGAGGAAACTGAAAGTCTGTTTTAGAACTAACTCCAGTTCTGGTATTTCAAGTTCATGCAACTGTAGTTTGCTCTTAATACATTTAGTTAACAAATTGGGATATAAAATCCATAAATAACCCATCTAAGATTTGGAAACTGTCCTCATGAAGATGGTTAAAAATAATCTTTAAAAATGATGTCTTAAATTTTGTTTAAATGTCAACTATAGGAAGTACGCAACATTTTAAATGCTGTAATTATTACACATTTTAAATGCTGTAATTATTCAAAACGCTACATGTTAAACCCTTAAGTTATTTTAAACTCCAACTTAAGCCACATTAAAAGCAGCTAAGATTTTCAGAAAAACAAGTCAAATTACACAAGATAAAATCAGAAATGCATCCATGAAATTATTTTTAAAAAATTGAGTCAGCATAAAAACCTGCATCAGTTAATATTAATATTGCTCAAATAAAACAGTCTTGGCAAGATGGTGCAAAGTCAAAAGAAGAAGTCACACAAACCTCCCATGTACCGGTAAGTTCACTCCACAACTGGGCCACAGAAAAACCACAGACATCAATATACATCCATCCATAAACACCATGCCATTTAGGGCTTCATAGATAATAACCAGAACCTCAAATTGTGCTTTGAAATATTCTAAAGCAGACACCATATACTCACACATATGTATTCCCATAGGCAACCTAGCTGGAGCATTCAGGACCACCTGAGGCTTAGAGAGATCCTTCAAAAGCAGCCCTATGTAGAGAGTGCTACAGAAATACAGTTTCAATGTAGCTGAGCTATGTGTCATCAAGACAATTGGGGAAGGGCCATAGTTCAGTGGAAGAGCATCTTCATTGCATGCAGAAGGTGCCAAGATCAATCCCTGGCATTTCCAGTTAAGGCTGGGAATGTCCCATTTTAAACCATGGTGAACCTTTGCCAGTTGGTGTAAACAACACTGAGCAAGGCAGACCAATATTCCTATGATCTGACTAGAAATGAGTCAAGCGTCACCTTTTTCATGGGGATTTACAATTAAATGACACTGGTCATGAGACCTACTTAATAGCCTACAGATAATGTAGTTACAAAGTTTTAAGTACAATGTTTGTTACTAACAACTATTTTTCTGATAGTAACATTTACAAACATGAAACCATTTCTTAGGTTATCAATGTTCCTAGAATTACTAGACTTTTATATGTCTTACATTAAATAATATAGTTATATATACAAAATCCTTTTTAAAAAGCCACTTACTGAGTTTCTTCTTTGAGTCTAGCATAAGCCAAAAATGGAATCCAAAGTGTAATGGAAGGACCTGATAGAAACTCAGGGCAATGACTACCCACCCTGAGGTGTATTGAGGTTACTTAAGAGATAATGATTTGCCCAAGGCCACTCAAAGTTGAAAACATATCAAAGAGCAAAACTGTGCCCATTACACCACAATGGTTCCTGCTAAAGTTATGTAAGGAAAAAAATAAACTAGCTGTAATCTTGGAAACAGTTGTGGAATGGAGAACATGTTCCCTGATACAGACAGCAAGATCTCTAGTACTTGGAGTGAGGAGGCAGTTCCCACCTGCTCCAGCTGTCCACAATGGAACTCACTTTTTTTATATATATATATAAAATCTTTATTTTATTTCCAAATGGTTTACAAATTTTTACAAGTTTTACAAATACACATTACACACAATTAAAAAAAAACAGTTTACATTACAAACAATAAAGGAAAAGAAGGAAAGAGGAAAATACAGAGAAAGAAAAAAAAAGTAAGAGGCCAAAGAAAGAAAGAAAGAAAGAAAGAAAGAAAAGCAGAAAAGAGAAAGAAAAAGAAAAGTAAATTATTGTTAAAGTTACAATAATCAACTTCCATTGCTGCATTTCACAATGGAACTCACTTAACTTGCTCTAATATTTGTTAATTATCCCTACTGACTTATATAGAACAAGGTAAACAGACTGCAATCCTACTGAACTCAATGAGACTCACTTCGGAGTAGACATGTATATGATTGTACCATAAATTACCCCTAGTATCAGGGGGAATTAATCTCCATCAGCATTTTGGTAAATCAAACAGGAGTATAAAAAACGACTGTTGCTGTCATATGAATTCCAACTCAAATCCCACCCCTCAAAGAATATTTTCACATAGTTCTATAACTATGCTCTAAATAATTCTGTATAGTAAAAAATATAATACAGACCATATGGGTTGGATCCAGAGCTGTGGTTCTGCAAACACAAGGATTCTCCCATTTGCAAAAGCAAGGCAGATCGATCAGAGGTTTCTGCTCCACAAACTGGATGTTCTTACAGGCAGAAGGCACTTTTCACCTACCAGTAATCCCCCTCTCCCCTGCAGACCACGTGCCATGCTGTTCCAAAGGGACTTCTAACCCACCAGAGGAATTTTTCAGGGGCACTGCATCTGGGCCACTGCATCAGCAAAAATTGTTTCTTTCATTCCCACCTCATTTCCAGTCACTGAACTCCTCTCCATGGACACACCCCTATCTACCGCAACTTGAGGTTAGATCCATGTTAACAACCAGATTCAATATATAACTCAAATCTGTTAACAATCAGATTTGGTATAATGCAGGACAAGGATCTCTATAAACTAACAATTTCATCAGTCTTTTGATCAGATATGTTATTGGCCCTCAGAGGGGTATACATGCAGTTTTAGAGATGCTAAAACTTTTGTAAGATGTTTGAATAGTGCAACCGACTGTTCTTCATGTGGCCTCTTATGAATAAAAGGGCTAGGCTATGCAAATAGCAACTGGCTCATTTTCAAGTGGCACTAGCTGAATTATCTGGAACCAAATAGCTACACTGAAATCCTCAAAACAGTTGGAGGATACACACATGTAGAACATGCTTCCTGTCACAGGTATCAGACCTTTAAGTAGAATGAGTGTGTATGCTGTAAGCGCAACTTAAAGTACCATCTGTTACAATCAATAGTTCAGAGGGGCAAAACAAAGTATTGGAAAATTAGTTCACCCAAAAGCTGACAATCACACATTAATCAGCTATGCTATTCCTCCTCTAACCCTACTTCTGTCACCTACCTCAAACCTTCTACTATTTACAAAACTCACATTTTGGTCTGGTGGGTAGCTAGCCATTAAATGAACATGTCAAGACACAACGAGAGAAATGCAATAGTCTAGTGGTAGAGCATCTGCTTTGTGTGCAGAAAATTCAAGCCTCAGCATCTCCAGGTTGGGCTGGGGAAGACCCCTGTCTGAAGCACTGGAGAGCCATTTACAGTGACTTAAAGTGTAAACCATGAGTTTACACCAAAACCATAAATGGGTTTTACAAGCAGATCAGATCCTTAATTTTGCCACACATACCCCCGTGGTCCAACCTTGACAGGTGAGCAAGAACACCCGCCAATTACATGATGTCATAATTATGGCTAGTGACTAACATCTGTCAAAGTTCAAAAGAGGCCATTATAATTAATCAGCTGATCAGCAATTAAAGCAACTTTCTTTGAAGACATGCTTTCAGTGCCAATCATCTGACTGGCACTGGGAATGCACCTTTAGAGAAGCCTGCTATAACTTCTGATCAGCTAACTGGTGGATACAAAGAGCTCATTTGATGCTTCTGCAGAGGGCAGAATGCTCATATAAACAGAAAATTTCCCCCTCTGCAGAGAAAGTGGTTTGTATTCAAAGTGCTTCCTTCAACTCTCTTGGCAAAGTTACAGTTGATCTTAGCTGTTACAGGGCTCTCCCCAAACCACAATCACCTTATCATAAGTCCTTGCAGAGTCCTACACTTTGCTTAGAAGCCCTGACAATCAACTAATTTTATCTGTCCTACACCTGGTGTCATATATAGTCAGGTACAGGGCAAGTGGGCAATAAATAGTAGCACAGTGTCACAAATTGTAAGGAATTTGTAAGGTCCTACTTAAATTGCCATGTGTAGGTCAAGTAGGCATGGCTTGACCAAAATTGCCTGCCAGGCCAAGTGGGGAGTGGTTTCCCAACCCCTGGTGTAGTCAATATTGAACTATATGGGCTGACCTGGTATAAGGCAGCTTTCTATGTTCCTTTGTAGGGTTCCCTCCCTCCTTCCTTAATTAATTGGGCTCCAAAACATGCATAGGAAAAGGGACAAGGCATAGCTATGAAGCCTTCACAAAGAATATATTGAGCTATCTACCAACTAAGTAATGTGGATATTCTTTTTCCCACTGCATGAAAAATATTGCTCTGCTCCTGATCACTGTTACAGGAAAGTTCTGGCGCACAGTCACCAAAACAAACATGGAATTTAGGGCTCCTACAATCACATAGTAGGAAAAACAGAAATCCATAATTTTTGTAGTGCATTCAACGTAGTACAAGCAGATTTCCACCCACACAATAGAACTTCAATTTCCTCGGCTGTCCCCATGTGTCACCAAAATCTGCTCTAAAGAGCGCCCAATCCTTTGGAGTCTATCTTGAGAGCACACAAGGGGAGCTGGTCGGCACAGGTGAGGAAGATAAAGTTACATTGCACAAACTTAAGTTTATTACACAAGTTGAACTGCAGCTTAGGATACAGCCCAACACAGCTTGAATATAATCATGAACAAACAAAAGTTATTTCAGTTATTTATATTCCACCTTTCAGGATACAATCCTTCCAAGGCAACTTACAAGAATCATTCATCTGCTTTTTAAATTTATCTTTCCCCAAACACAATATTTGGGTCATTAGGAGCAAATTAAGAGCAAATAATTCCATCCAGAAACAAAACCTAACATTATCATATTAACAAAAAATTGCCTAGTAACTACATTGTACCTCAATCATAACAGCTAATAGGCGATAGGTAATTCTGTGTGACAGTTAATTGTATGCACAAATAGTTGCAGAAGTCACAAAGTTAATAAAACGTAAATAACATTTCAACATAAAGTCAGTAAACTTATGCAACATTATATCCTGAAAACAGAACAGTTTAACATTTAACAATTATTTAAAGATGCTAGTTTTTAGAGGGATCTTTCATTGTTCTGCCACTACCAAAAAAGCAAATTTTAAGTTAATTCAAGTTGCTCATTCCCATTAGCTCCGTAATAACAATTCAACACATAAAACTTCACCATCACATGTCATGAATGCATATTCCATCATTATTCGGGGTAGGGGGTGTATTCAAAAAATCTGTATACTTATTCTAATTAGGAAAATTTACAGCACACTTCTATGCAAGTTTACTTGGAAGAGATCACACTGTGTTCAATGAGATTTGCTCTCTAGCAAGTGTATTTAAGAGCAGCCAAACTACTGGAAGTCAATTCAGATATACCGTATGTCAATAAAAATGGCAGTACAAGATTCAAAGAAGACAGAAATTAAGCAAACTGATAATCATTGTAGCCAGCAAACATGTTTCCTACTTACATTTAGAAGTTCTACCTGCACGAGGAAGATAGTATACAAAACCGGGAAAAGACAGTGAAAACCTAGAAACAGTAATCTACAGCTTCAATATTTAATCTGCCTTACTTATATTGTCATTTTATTAATTATCCAGAGTCCAATGCAGTTTTAAAAATGTGGACTGTGTAGTATTTAAATTTGAAAGGCTAAAGAATATGTCAAAAGGAATAGATTGTAGGATCATAACCCAAGTATTTCAACTCTCATTCCTTCCAAAGCCTTATATCTAAATATACATACATTAGTAATTCCTCAATGTTTAATCATGTTTTCAAAATACAGTAATAGCTAAGATATTTCTTATACTGTATTAAAGAGCTCCCTCTACAGGCAACAGGTCCCATATATGGAACCTTGCATAATCAGCCTATGTCTGCATCACTTCTGTAGAAGCACTTTGTAACAGAAAGGTAAGGTTGCAATGCTTTGTCATTCTTTGTAAGCCTGTTGCACTTCCAGAAAATTGTAAAAGCACTTGTTCAGAATTTAAGTCACAAACATTCATTGAAAGAAGAAATCAACAGATTTCTGAAGAAACTGCTAAAGTCGAGTAAAGTGTGCATGCACATGAAAGCTCATACCAATAACAAACTTAGTTGGTCTCTAGGGTGCTACTGAAAGGAATTTTGTTGTTGTTGTTGTTAAAACAGGAATCTATTAAAAGCCTCATTTCCCACTCAAATTTACATTATACCAAAAAGCAGCATTAACAGAACAGTATTTTGCAAAATAAGTAAGGAGTGCTTGATGAAAAAAAATAAGGGCTTTTCGGTGAAATACAACATATAAATAAATAGGAGCACAGCGTAACCTAAATTGGGCAAACCGGTTTGTAAGGTCCTACTTAAATTTGTAATTAATCACTGAACACGTTAACATTGAACATTGAAGTATTCCAGATGGTTTTATTTCACAGAATGTACATTTTGGGATCTTGATTTCTGACAAGACCAAAGATTTATGCACTAGTTAATGAACAAGCAAGCAATAAATAAGTTAATTTTACTTTCAAACAAGCTTATTTAACAACAGATCAAAGAATAGGGATAATCCCAAAGTTTATCAACTTTATTAAAAATAACTCAACAACACGTACTACAGTTGGGAACTATGATCCTGTTCCGCTCAGGGTTCACTGAACTAGTACCCAGAATGCCACCAAACACACTGGGTGTAATTCAACATATCACAAAGTGGCATACATGAGTAAAGAACTAGGTTCACTCACGGTGAGACCTCCCCCACCCTGTACAGCCCCTAAACCTGTTCTAGGGGTTCCTCCAATCCTCCAAAGCAGATTTAGGGAATGCAGGGGACATGTGCGGGGTGGGGGGTGGGGTCTTACTGTGAGAGCGAACCTAGTTCACCACGCACAGCAACTTACTGTATATTCTGGTGTATAAGACTACTTTTTAATCCAGGAAAATCTTCTCAAAAGTCAGGGGTCGTCTTATACGCCGGGTGGAGAATGTGCAGTCAAGTATATCTCAAACTCTATATTTTAACTGGAAAAGATGGGGGTCGTGCTATACGCCCAGTCGTCTTATACGCCGGAAAATACGGTAGTTGGATCCAAAAAGTATAACTTATTTCTAGGGAACATAGGAATTCAGCTGGAAAGGAGGAAAGTTGTTCAGAGTCCTGGTTTATAGGTAAAAAAAAATTGCATGAGAACAAGTTGTTAAAAGTTTTTGTTTTTCGTACTTCCCATAAAAGTAGAACGATATTTTCTACCACAATTTTCTACCTTGTGACTTAGGCTTCCCAATAGAAGTGGAAGAGAACCCTAGAGAGCCAGTTACAGTGTACACCAGGGGTTGTCAACCTGGTCCCTAACGCCCACTAATGGGCATTTCAGGATTCTAGGTGAGCAGTAGGGGGTTCTACGGCACAAATGAATCCTCCTTCCATCAAGCACGGGTGGGCAGTAAGGAAATTTTACCATCAAGAAAGATGCATTAGTGGGTGGTAGGTATAAAAAGGTTAACTACCCCTGGTGTACACCAACCATACTGAGCTAGGTGGAGCAATGGTCTGACTAAGTATAAGGCTGCTTCCTATATTCCCTAAGCAGAATTGCTTGTGAATGAAAGTAGCTAAGGTTATTTGCCAGACCCAACCTCTACTGGAGTTACAAGTTAAATTATTATTAGGCTCCACCACTCATAAATATCTCTTCTTGCACCAGATGCCCAAGATTGCTGCTTCCCTTCTGTTTCCACAAGGCAACAAAAACGTTAGAAGCTTCCTATCCAGCTTCAAGATCATTACAGACTTCACTGTACAAGAGTGGTAGGGAAAAGCAGCCCCCAAATTGGCTGCATTTTCTCATTATGAACTGTGCATTTCTCTTATCCTCTACCCAAAGGGTGATGCTGAAAGTATTCAGATGTGTGTCATAATACCTCAAAATCACTTCATCAAATTGCTGCAGAGTTGTAGCAATAAATGTGAAGCTTCAAAGTCACATATGCATCACCATATCAATTCAGTAGTGTGCTATATAATACATATTCACTGTGATTTCTTATCAATGAACGTATTGATAAATTAGGAATTCTCCATGATATACAAACAGACATTTCCTCCTCCTAGTACTTTGCAGTCTTGGGAGCTCAAATGAAATAGTGAACTAACAAAAAACAGAAAGAAAGTTAGGGGGAGACAGGAACAGGACCAAGCCGTTAGAAAACCACATGCATGTAAAAAATTAATAATGGTAGTCTCTCCAGAGAAATGAGAGAAATGAAATTTCAAGCAACCCAAATGCAACAATGTCACAAAAGCCAGAATAGAGAAGATCATAACTGCAAGCGATCCCTTCTAAAAGTGAAGATGGCAAAGAATACATTCATGCTACATTACTTAAGATCAGAGAAGGAAGCAGATGAGTGTCTTGGATTTCACTTGTTGGTTATAAGAAAGAAAACAAGGAGACAGTATTGCTGAACAGTTGAAGAATAGTGTGGATAACCAGGTGGAAAAGAGGACTACACCTTGAATAGTTGTGTAGAAGAGTAAAGTTCAGCCAGTGTAGCTCATATGCAAGCTATGCCCGTTAAAATTCCCTCTTCTACACAACTATTCAAGGTACAAGAAGGCTTATCTACTCTTCCACCTGGGCAGCCTAGCAAAATTGCTATGAACTACTAGAACATGCAAAAAATTAAGTAATTCAAATGGAAAATAGACATTATTACAAAGCTAAAAATCCTAACCAGACTTGCATCATCTCTGGTTTAAGATGGTTTGAGAAAACAGCACATTAAGTACATTGGAATGTCACTAATTTGTAAAATAATATTATGAAAGTCTAACATTTATATTTCATAGAATTATTAAGTCTTTAGGCCATCATTATAGAATCATAGAATTGTAAATTGGAAGTGATGCAGAGGGTCATCTAGTCCAACCCCCTGCAATGCAGGAATCCTGCCCACAGCCATCCCTGGGTGATAGCGGCAGACCTTGGGGTTCTCAAATTTCAGCAGCACCCTGTGCAGCACCAAAATCCCCCCTTCCTTTCTACATAATAGTTGTGGAGCCCCCTGCAATGCTCCCGAGGCTCTGTGCCTAGTGCAACAGAATCAGTCGCACTCCCCTAAATCCGCCTCTGGTGGATGGACTCACACCACCAACAAACCTTCAAGTTTGAAAAACTTCAAATAACCTTTTATTGGTACAAAAACAAACACATGCTATATTCTTTGTTACCTTAACCAATTCTATTGGAGTTTGGTACCCCCCCCAATCTCTTATCAATTTTTCTCTTTAAATAACTATGCATACAGGTTTTACTCATTTTTGTCGATTGCAGGCATGAAAACAATGCCTGCCTTGAAATATCATATGAATGAGGCATAAACTATCTTTCAGTATCAAATCTTGTATGACTCATGCCAACATTAGCTACAGAAGTTATCACTTGATACTTCAAGCTTTTATAGCACAATCCTACAAATGTCTATTTAATTCATATAATTTCAATGTGGCTTACTCCCAAGGTTAAAAGGCATAGGAATGCAACCATCACTGTTCTACCAGTGTATGGTGATCATAAAATATATTACTTTAGATACCACAGGACTTCAAAGTATATTTCAATATTAAGTATAGAAAATGCAGTTGGCGCTGTGATCTAAACCACTGAGCCTTTCGGGCTTGCCAATCAGAAAGTCGGTTGTTCAAATCCACATGACAGGGTGAGCTCCCGTTGCTCTGTTCCAGCTTCTGCCAACCTAGCAGCTTGAAAGCAACCTACCAGTACAAGTAGATAAATAGGTACAGCTGCGACAGGAAGGTAAATGGTGTTTCTGTGCACTCCGGCTTCCGTCACAGTGTTCCGTTGTGCCACAAGCGGTTTAGTCATGCTGGCTACATGACCTGGAAAGCTGTCTGTGGACAAACGTCAGCTCCCTCAGCCTCAAGCAAAATGAGCACCGCACTCCATATCACCTTTGACTGGACTTAAGCATCCTGAGGTCGTTTACCTTTACCATAGATAACCAGATATCAAATATACAGTGTACCTTGGTTTGCGAACAGCCTAGTTTACGACCATTTTGGATTACGACCAATTCAAACCCATAAGTGTGCGTTCGTTTGCGAACCTTTTTTGGATTACGACCCCTTTTTTATTACAAACAACTTTTTTGGTTTACAATTTTTTTTATTACAACTTTTTTTTTGTTTTTTTTTTGGAGGCCCCATTGGCGAAAGCGCACCTTGGGTTATGACCTGTTTTGGTTTACGAACAGACCTCCGGAACAGATTATGGTCGTAAACTAAGGTACCACTGTATATGTATCAAATGATTCTGTATTGCACTATGTGTGATAAAGCTTACTAGCTTACTAGGGTTTATCATTACTGTTGAATTTATTCAGGGTTTTGCAAAATACTGACATGTATTCTCACCATTATGCAGGTTTAAATCAAAGTGCTTATGAAATAAACAAGATGGAAACTTTTCTGCTTTTAAATAATGTTTTGCTGAAGACATGCCCAGTCTGAAGCACATGCTTCAAATTAGAGGCCAGTAACACAAGCATCCATGTAACAACAAGCCATGGGTAATGTAGAGAAAATATTAAATCTTTTGGCCTTTACAGCCTTTCTTGCACCTCAAATTACAATTTCATGCTGTTATTGTTCCCAGTAGCTTCTATATTACTTTACAGAAGTATGTCTGTATTAAATTCTGATTTCATTTTTAAATAAAGGGCTTTAATCAACAAAGTCATTGCACAAAGGGAATGAATTTTGTTCATGCAACTGAACTTTCCCTATAAGCCCACCCTGGGAACTCCCCCATCTCACTAGAACATATTAACTATTAGTATTAGTAAAATACTGTGATGTGGTGGTTAGAGTTTGGCTTAAATGCGGAGAACCATGTAAGACACCTTGAGCTCCCTGCAGGAAAGGTGGGCTATAAATGCAAAAAAATAAAAATAAATGTCAATCTCAGAATCAATTTCCCATGCATCTAAGCTCTCTGGGTAGAATTTTGGGCACATAATTATAGCAGACACAACTGCTGCAGGTTTATGGTTTTATACTGGTGGTTCATGCAGGAAACATTTCAAGTGCAGATTCACTCATACATCTTTAAATATGCATCTGGGAACATGCTCAACGTAACTACATGACAAAGTCAGACCAAATGCAGGGGTTCCAGAGAATCTACCACAGTTGATGTCAGCATCCTTTTCCCCCCTTCATCTATTTTTAGGTCTAGAACTGATAAAACAAGAGTTGGGTGAGGTGGCTGCAGCTGCTGTCACCACCATCTTCTACACTACCCCCAAATGCCCTACCTTACTGATCTTCAACTGGTGGGTCGGACCCACTACCAGGTCATAGCTTCTCTAAGGTGAGTCACAGCAGCAACAGCAGGAGCAGCACTATACAAATATATGGTTAAATAAATTAACACATGCGTGTTCGGGTTTAATTATTGTTAGCTTTATTTAATGTATTACCCCCATCCTTCGACAGCAGGTCCCAGGCTGGGTTAGAACAATTTAAATTTAAATTTATGGTGTGTCCTGTCTGAAAAACCTGAATACAACCACCCTATCCCTAAAGTACACTACACCAGGGTTCAGATGCATTTTGTGGAAATGAAGGTGGTGGCAACTGTTTCAGCCAAGTTGCCTAGCATTTCTCTACTCAAAGGTGGACTAAGGGCCTATCAAGACAGCTAGAGCTGCATTGCACCCGTTCCCACTACTGACCACCCATCCATCTCTCTGAACCAAGCTTGCTACAGGCATCCAAACTTTACACATTTGCTGCTTCAAACACCCAGCAGTCTATTTTAACTGGGTATGAAGGATAAACTGAAAACTCCAAATATGCTTTCCTTAGTGGTAGAGAAAAGCACAAACAGGTGGAATATTTACACCCAAGATATCAGATGGAGAGATTTTGCCCATAGAAGGGATTAAAGTACTTTTAAGCTTCCCAACCTAAGGTAACAACAATTTGTCTGCCCAAGAAATAATTCTGCATCGGGATGCATCCTAGGGGATAAAGTTTAAGTCCTGTGCTAACCAGCCTGCTAAGTCTCACTATCCTTTCATTCAACCTGTCAATGCACTCTAGAACATACCCAATAGTTCTTTGCAGATAAAAAGATAAGTAAAGGTGGAAAAACTAATATACCCTTATTGGTCTCATTAGGAAACTCCAGATATGCCCTTGTGAAGTTTGAGGTTCCATGAAAGCTTAACTAAAGTTATCTTTGGATTTGTGCATTGGGAGGTTTTCCAGTAAGTCAGATTGACAATCACACAGGGCTATTTTGTTCTAGTAAACCTTTCTGTGCTGCACCTGCTCTCTGTTTATGACACCTGATCTGAATCAGGCAGCTTCATCTACACAGCCTGATTATCAGCACATGGGGGCTTGACGAAATGGAAGCTTTGATCCTCTGAATCCTAGCATTCTACTTCCAGGAGGGAAGTAGCCTCTGTCCTATTTCGGGGGTTGGAGATCTCCGACAACACATTCAAACGATACCTAGGATTAGGAACCCCACATACCAAACGCTGGTGGCTAATTTATTCACGTTACTGACCAACGTCTCCAAATTGCTTTCTGTACCCATTGAGTGTGCAGAGAGACACCGTTACCCGAGTACACTGCAACCAAATAGCCAATCGCCCTTTTTAAAAGAGATGCACCGCCACCCGTACATGCAGTTACGCTTTGACCAAGTTATCACGATCTCATTGCGGGAGGTGTGTGAAGAATCATCACTCGCGCTTCCTCAACAGTCTAACCCTCAAGGACGATCGCCTCAACCCCTCCAAAAAAGGGGGGCATAATCCCCAACTCCTGCTCTTCTGACCCCGAATCATTTCTTGCCCTCGCCAAGGCCGGTCACGTTCAAACCTACCGACAACCTACCTGCAGATTTACCCTCCCAAACCCATTGCCTTTTTTCCAGCATCGAGGTCTCCCACTCCCACCCCTTCCAATCCAAACGAGACCTCCTCCTTCGCCTACCGTCCTCCCCCACCCCCAGCAACAATGCAGTTCCTATCCCTTAAAAAATAAGACTAAAAACCTTCCCGTCTCCCCCCCCCTTCACCACCGCCAGCCACTGCCCTGACGCGCATGCGCAATGGCGGCTCCCTCACCGTTGCCGGGTGACTCTCCCCTCGGCCCTCAGTTTCAGCAGCAGCAGGTTCCTCCGAGTCTTTCCGTTCGAGGGCCCGGCTTGGCTGGGCCTGGCTCGGCTCCACAGGGCTGGTTCTCCGGCGGCGGCGGCGGCAGCCGAGGGTAACGAGCGTGAAGCTGCCGTCCCGGTCCCGGCCCCGCCCCTCGAGGCCACACAAATACAGAAGATCTGGCGCGCGGCAGAGGCAGCCTCAGTCTCCGTAGCTGAAGCTTCTCGACTGACGGACTCTTCAACTGTAATGAGCAGAAAGCGGCAGACCAGGAAAGGAAGTGACGCGCGCCTGATTGACAGGGAGCGGCGCGCGGGCATCGCCCCTCCGCTTATTTCCTACCACTGCTCCTCCACTCCCCCCAACCCATCGGCAGGAAGTGACGTGATATAACGAGGGCCGCGCTCATAAAGGAGCTCGCAGGGAGAGGCAGAGGGAGGTAGATGGAAGCCGCGGAGAGTGGGGGAGGTGAGAGAGGGGCTTATAAATCCTGTGACTGGCTTTTCCCCATCCGACCCCCTGTCAAATGTTTCCTTTCGGCCTGGCAGGCATAAATCCAACCACTGTAGCTTTCCGCGAGTTGATGGGGGAAAGTGTCACCTGTTGAATTAACAGAAGTCCTACTGGATCGTGCCCT
The DNA here is from genome assembly GCF_009819535.1 of Lacerta agilis. Lineage (NCBI taxonomy): Eukaryota > Metazoa > Chordata > Lepidosauria > Squamata > Lacertidae > Lacerta > Lacerta agilis. The sequence continues at coordinate 57,117,361 of NC_046313.1, forward strand.
TATTCTCTGCAGTAATTAAATGCAGAAGCCTGCACTTCCCTGGTTAGATATTCACAGCTGTCAACAGGGATTAGATTCCACACATCGGTTTCCCCCCTTCCCCCCCCCAAAAAAAGAATAAGGGAAATAGGGAATATCATAAAATCCCAATTTCTGTCCACTGTGATTGCAAGTATGAACCAAATCCATGTATTTAAAGCCATTTGTACTCTACTGTTTTCAGGTAAATGGCTCCCAGCATGGCTTACACATCAGTTCAAAGAGCAAGATGGCCCCTGTCTTCAGCTTTGCCATCTAAAAGACATGGAACAAGAGGAAAGGGATGGGGAGGGAAGAGGAAAACAAGCGCACAGCTGTTTTTAATGTTACAAAACTTGTAAAAGCAACCTGCTGCGATGGAAACAGTTCAGGAAGAGAAGTTCTCTCAGCCGTCAGAGACAATGGAGTGGCCTGGCTGCCCTTGTCTCACTCTACTGCATCCTGCATCTCATGCTGACAATTGGAGGAAAGCAAAAGGGAGACCCAGGAGCTGTCAGGTGATGAATTACACTCTACAGTAACTAACATCTACCAAGTGGCTACTCCTATGAGGGTAGTGTTATCACATTTTCCAGAAGTATCAGGCTGTGGGTAGCCCTCAGATTTTTAGGTGGAAATGAGCAAAACCCATAGATCTGCTGAGTTAAACTGGAAGGGAATATTTATTCTTGAACCTCCATGGGATCTTTCTATCCCAGATTTGCTTGTGAAGTACCGTAGTCTAGGTGGACAGGAGAGCCAGTGTGGTGTAGTGGTTAAGAGCAGTAGACTCGTAATCTGGGGAACCGGGTTCGTGTCTCCACTCAGCTACATGCAGCTGCTGGGTGACCTTGGGCTAGTCACACTTCTTTGAAGTCTCTCAGCACCACTCACCTCACAGAGTGTTTGTTGTGGGGGAGGAAGGGAAAGGAGAATGTTAGCTGCTTTGAGACTCCTTCGGGTAGTGAAAAGCGGGATATCAAATCCAAACTCTTCTTCTTCGTCTTCTCATGCTGGCCAAGGTACAGTCATTGTCTTTAGCACACTCCTTTACCTTCTATCGGATGGAAAAGATTTTGGGTCTCTCAGGAATTACAAGGAGAGCAAAAAGGTACACCTTTTTGTCAGGACACCAGCACTCTCTCTTTCCCACGTTCACACAGGAATCATACCTTAGCAAACCACGATGCAGATGGGACCTATGCTTTCTTACCCATAATAGCATATGAGTAATAAAGCATAGATCCCATCTGCACCTGCTTTAGCCCAGGTCCCCCTACATCTCTGAAAAAGTGGCCTGTTTTGCCTTTAAAACAGCCGTTATAAGGATAAAAGTTTTTTGGGGGTGATAAGTTCAATTCTTCAGAGGAGCAAACCCTTATCTGATAAAATTATTAAAACCAAGAATTCTAACTCTAATGTATTTTACCACACTGAGTTTTGTTTTTTAATCTGTGAGTTTTCTTTGCAGCAGTAAATTGAATATTTTCTTTGGTCGTATCACCTTGAGTCTGTAAACTTAGCTGAGGACTTTCTAACTCTTGAAAGCTTAGCATTGTCCTTATTTTTCAAATTTTGATCCTAGAGAAGAAACAGCAGTGACTAAGGTTTTCTGGGAACTAATCAAAATTTGATTGATTTGGTATCCATTCATTATGTTACTAATTTATTTAATGAAATAATTTTTAGAAATAGGTGTGTGTGAGCAGAATTATAGTAGCTGAAAAATTTCCACCCCACATCACTGATGGAAAATGGTAGTTGATCTGAGAAAGGAGGAGAAAGAAAATGGCAGGTTATTTTACAGCACTATCCTAAAAACACTTAAAAGTAAATGCTATTGACATCAATGGAGTTTACTTTCAAGTAGCAGTTTTGGCATGTTGGAAGTTAATGTTTCATTAATTTTATGTAATTGCTCCTAAACTGCATGTCTGCACTGAACCATATGTTGTGATTTCAGATTCTTGTGTGTGTTTATATGAAGGGCTATCTTGTTGCTATAGGCAACTGTTAAGAGCATTTCAATGATCAAACACTTCTAGGAAGCCAACACAACTTCGTTATGAATCTGCTTGCTGCATTTATATATAGGTCCCTTCTGCCAAGGCACTCAATACTGTTTACAATTTAACATACTAAGACAAAAATGAAAGAAAGATACAAAACAAAAAACTACAGGATTGTCTCATGTCATCAGTGGCCTCTTTTATGAGAGCCTGAGCTCCTGTCTTGCTTCCACTCAGGTCATACAAGTCTTGTAACATGATAACTGTTGAGACGTTCAATGATAATGTCAGAGATCTGCTGGGTTATTCAGGTCTATAAGGGCCACAAACATCTGCAATTGTGACATGAAGGCTGGCAGCATTAACCCCGCCATATGGGAATCCCTTGCATATGACTGCAGTGCCTGGAGACAGATAGGTTGTTCATCCATAGCAGTGATCAGAGGAGGAATGACTGGTGGGAGGAGTGCAGAGAGAAGAAATGGCATGATGCACCTGTAGCAGCAAAACCGGACACCTTCATCAGCCACACCTGCAATAAAACATGTTTCTCCCACCTTAGTCTCTACAGCTGCAGCAGGTGCTGTAACTCTACAATGGTTTGACTTTACTCCTGAAGGTGCACTCTTCCATTGTCTCCTGAGGCAGATGGGATGCCAACAAACAACAAAGGGCTACACATGACATGCAGCACACATGTCCCTGTAAGTTAAACTCAGTTCATTTGCTGCAGCCACATAGTACACATGTTAACATGCAAAGTGGTTCAACTTTGTCATCTGTATAAGGTACAGGAGACTGCTCTGACATGGCACAGCTTGGTGAAGGAAGACTAACTGTAAAAGAAGAATGCTGGAGATAGTTCATCGGGTAGAGCATGGGACACTTAATCTCAGGGTCATGGGTTCAAGCCCCATATTGAGCAAAATATTCCTGCATTGCAGGGGGTTGGACAAGATGACCCTTGGAGTCCCTTCCAACTCTACAGTTCTATGATTCTATGAATGTCTTGTTGGTTGTGATTTTTATTGCTCTGGGAGCTTTCTCTGTTGAAGAGCTAGGTAAACATTAGAGCCAAGTAGCGAAGGCACATAACCTGCAACCTTGATATGCAGGGTCTGTACATTGCTGTTAAAGACCTGCTATTTCTCACTAGATGTTTGAAACAGCTTCCATAGTGCCCTTTTACTTTGAATGTCGCAAATCCTAGTTTTCTTTTGTTTTAAATTTATGATTGCTTCTATTCCTTTAAATCGCAAATGGGTTTCTCAGCCATTGGGTCACTAAAGTAAGAAAAATACGGTGGTGCTGACCACATCCTTGCTTTGTTTACTGTAGGGGAAAAAGAAAAAAAGAAAACCCTGGCACACCTCAGTTCTACCGAACTGGATGGGTTGAGGGTGGAGTGGACTTTGATTTGACTTAAGGATGACTGCCAGAGACAAGCAGCCATCTGCACTAGAGCTTCCGCCTCAAGACAAAGGGTCTACAGTTTTAACTTGAGCAAATCCAGATTGGTAGTGGCAAGAACAGGAACTGGAGGACAAAGGTCAGCAACGTGGAGCAACATGACCCACACGCTGCCCCTTCTACACACCCACGATTCATTGTCTTCTTGTCTGGGAACCTGTTTCTGTTCTCAAGATGAGATATTTTTGCTGGCAACAAAAGAGAACAAAAGACACAAGAAGGAATAAGATCCCTTCTTGGAAGATGTTCTTCTTGTTCTGTTTCCCTTGTCTCCATGCTGAAATCTTGCGAAGCAAGCTAACAATAAATGCAGGCATGACAGGAATTCATTTTGTATCCAGGAGGTACAGAGACCTTTTTGTTTTCTATGTGAGTTAATATAGACTCTTGATGGACTAGTACCAATTTTATTATTTTTTGAAGATATACATTCCCTCTAAGGGTTTCGATCCTCAGGAATACACACACACACACACACACACACACACACACACACACACACACCACAATAGTTGTGAATATAAAATGCTTTCCCCTCCTATCAAGTGGGATTGTTATTCCAAGGCAGCACTAATGTGATTATAAAATCACTTGTATCATCTTATTGGCTCAGGTGCTTTGATCTACCAGAGTGTCTGCTCGGCTAAAAACCCCATTAGAAGGCTATGTAGTGATCTATGTAGTTCTATATGTCTTTTCCTGCTTTTGCATCCATTATCTATCATACTTGCAAAAGGACCCATCCTTTATGCCAATCTTCTATTTTTTATTTAAAATATGATTAAACATCACAATAGCACAGAAACCTAAAAAGGAGAGCTGTGCACAATATTGTGTAGGACTACTGACTGCTATACTGATTAGGAAAATGGCTGTAGTGTCGTCCCCCCCCCCCCCATTTTTTTTCTTTTTTCCTTTTTGCTACTGAAAATAAAGTAGCAAAGTCCCCTATGAGGGTGAGGAGGCACTTGGCTGAGTGCTGAAATACAGTATGCCCTTTTTCTGAGACCTCTCCTTAACTGCCTGTTGACCAGTCTCTTCATTTGATGTCCTTCAAAACCTTCCCCTTGAAATTGTAAGCTAATACCTGTAGTTTTCCTCTTTGTTTCAGTCAAAGCATTTCCTCATGGTTATCAGCACAATCACATGATTGATATTGATTGTATAAAGCCTAACCATGTGATTATAAAAGCTGGTGCTCAAGGAGATACTGCATTTTAACTCAGCTGCGGCTTTGGGTATTTCTAGATAGCCTTCCCAGATAGAGGGGTAGGCAACCTAAGGCCCAGGGGCCAGATGTGACCCAGTTGCCCTCTAAATCCAGCCCGCGGACGGTCCAGGAATCAGCGTGTTTTTACATGAGTAGAATGTGTCCTTTTATTTAAAATGCATCTCTGGTTTATTTGCGGGGCCTGCCTGGTGTTTTTACATGAGTAGAATGTGTCCTTTTATTTAAAATGCATCTCTGGGTTATTTGTGGGGCATAGGAATTCATTCATATATTTCCCCAAAAAAATATAGTCGGGCCCACCATATGGTCTGAGGGACAGTGGACTGGCCCACAGCTGAAAAAGGTTGCTGACCCCTGGCGTAGATCCCCAGTGTGATGGTGGCAGATACTCGATGCCAGTTGACAGTGTAAACCAGATTCATATCTCAGTGTAACTAGCAGAAAAATTGGTTAGCATCCATCTGTCTTGGGAGAAAATAGAGGAGCAGCAGAAAAATTACGCACCACTTCATTAAACTTTACTTTGTTTCTTAGGAACTATATTTTGGGTTGGCAGACTTTAACCTTCATCCCTCTGAAGCAGATAAATTCATAGCACATTTACCGGTACTTGTCCAGCAGGATATCTGTTCAGATATTGCCTTCCTTGTGGCTAATAAAATACCACTGCAATTCATGCTGATGAACTTAGTGTAAGGAGCTGCCCTAGAGAGGCTAAATAATCCACAAATGTTTTCATGGTTTTACATGGGTTTTTAAAATTTAATTTAACTGCAAACCATATTGAGAGGGCTGCTGGCCCTGAAAAGCAGTATAAAAATACCTACATTGTATAAATGCTGGAGGCTTTTCTTCAGCCAAAATTCACCAGAACTCAGTTCCAGCACCTCTCAGGTGGGTGCCCTAGTCATTATAAGAGAACAAGGGAGGTGTTCGTGATGAGTTCCGATACCTCCTTTTCTAGAATAATAGCACTGTATAATAAACAATCTCAATGCTAGCACGCGCACGCCGTGACGTCATGATGCGCACGCGCGGCATCCCAGATGGACTGCACATGCGCAGTCCACCCAAGATGGCAGGCACGAGCGGCCAGCACCGCGGTGGTGGGGCAAGTTTTAAGGCTGCAGCGCGCGAACAGCAGCACAGGCGCTGTGCTGCTGTTCGCGCGCTGCAGCCTTGAAAGTTGCCGTGTGCCGGCGGTGCCGATTGTGGGGGCGGGGCGCCGCCCTGAGTGTCACCCCCCCCAGGGCAGTACCCGGGGCAGCCCGCCCCCCCTTGCTCCGCCCCTGGCCAAAAGACTGGGGTCCTGCTTCATTACTCGTAAGCACCATACTGTTCTGCTTTTCATTTTGCTGTTGCCAGTTCATAGCTTACTGGGAATGGGTCACACCCATTTTGACTGCACCTTTTAATCCTTTGAATTAACTTTCTTTGCATCTGTGCTTTTTATAGTAATGATACACACCTGCATTGCTGGGCCTTCTGGCTCATTTTGTAATAACACTCTCTTCACTCACCCACCTGCTTTGTCTGTCTGATTTGGAGGGCAAGTGCAAATGATAGTTTATTTTCTGATGTGCTGGCAAATCGTGCTTTGTCGTGAAAGGAAGAAAACGAGTGAACAAGAGAATTAAGGAGAGAGCCTGAGAACACGTTAAATGTCAAACTCTAGTATGGCATTGCATGTGAACCAAACCTTTGTCTTTCATGCTATAACTGAAATACATTTATCTGGTTAACTTTAAATCCAATAACTGCAGTCAAAAACAAGCATACAGTATTTGGTCTCACAGGTGGACCATCAGAATGCGGATGCAGTCATATGTTCCTTTCAGATTCTAACAACGGCAAGCCAGGATTTACTGGGTTTCTGTACAAGACTGTTCACTTGTAAAATTGTTACAAGCAACAATTAACTTCCCTACTGCAGTAACTTGCCATACATGGTCATTCCACGCCACACATAATAGAAACACTACAGCATGGCAATGCATTGCAGTAACACCTTTTTTGCTAGCAGATGCTGTGATGTTAATGGTTCTCTCTTATTTCCTAGCAGTTATAACAGCTAGGCAAGGAAATATATGGATCTGAAAATGCAGAACTTTAAAACAAATATTGTGCCTAAGAGGTTCCTACCCGTATTACTTATGTACTCCTACAACCTATAGCAGAAGCCCAAATGAAGAGAGGGTTTTTGGATGATTGCTAGTCACCAAAATTTTGGTTCCTGTGATCCAGCCCTCCTTTGACTAAGGCCAGCTTCCTCATTTCCATATTACAAACCGAAAGCAAGAGGGGGAAAATGTTGGTGGCTGCCCTTTGACCAGGGCGGGCTATCTTAAATCAAAACATCTTACATCATTGAGTTAAATAACCAGGGGGAAAGCATGTTTAAACCACTTATTTAAATCAAGTTCCCCATTTTCAGATCCACCTATTTTATGTCTAGCTTTTATAAGGTCAACACTGAAAGGGGTACATCGCACATAAAGCATATTGTGCCAAGAGAACAGTGTCCATTCATAGAACTGTAGAGTTGAAGGTTACCCCCAAGTGTCATCTAGTCCAACCCCCTGCAATGCAGAAATCTCAGCTAAAGCATCCATGGCAGATGGCCATCCAAACTCTGCTTAAAAACCTCCAGTGAAGGAGAGTCCACCACCTCCCAAGGAAGTCCATTCCACTGTCGAACAACTCCTACTGTCAGCAAATTCTTACTGATGTTTACTTGGAATCTCCTTCCTTTTAACTTGAATCAATTGGTTCAGGTCCTAGCCTCCAGAGCAGGAGAAAAGAAGCTTTCTCCATGTGACAGCCCTTGAAATAGTTGAAGATGGATATCATATCTCCTCTCAGTCTCCTCCTTACGAGGCTAAACATACTCAGCAGCCCCAGAGGCACACTCCACGGTCTCTCAACAACAAATGTCCATTAAATACTTGCTTATGAAATGTATGCAGGAAGCAGCTCCAGGAATGGATGCAAGGTCTCCATATGGGAGCAGGAAGCTGAATCTTCTGTACATAGGAAACGGAACCCCAACATGGGCCATTTATTTCATTTGTATCCCACTTTTTCTCCAGTGGGCTCAATGTAGTAGATATGCCCCCCCTTGCATTTTATTCTCACAACAATTCTATAAGGAAAGTTAGTCTGAGGCTTCCATTGGTCCAGGATTGCCTAGTAAGCTTCATTGTCTGAGTGAAGATTTGAATCTAGGACTCCAAGTCTAAGACTAACCAGTACACTACACTAGCTCTCCAGTGCCTACTGTAACAGGCAGTGCCAGTGGCACAAGGATCCAGCTCTAGGGTCAGGGAATATGAGAACCCCCCTCCTGCAATCATTGACACACCCCTGGTGGGTAGTGTTGTAATAAAAGCAAGCTGTAAGTGTTCCTTCTTGCTTATTTCATCACATTCCAACCATCTTGACCTCCCAGCCTCAACAATTTAAAGGCCCCTGCCCCTAATTTCAAGTTGGGGGGATACTGCATTCTAGCCCACTGCCACGTTATGGGTTGAGATGTAGAGCAGATCCATTGATTTGAGTGCATCTGCCCCGAATATGACTTTGTTGTTGTTCAGTCGTTCAGTCGTGTCCGACTCTTCGTGACCCCATGGACCAGAGCACGCCAGGCACACCTATCTTTCATTGCCTCCCGCAGTTTGGCCAAACTCATGCTAGTCGCTTCGAGAACACTGTCCAACCATCTCATCCTCTGTCGTCCCCTTCTCCTTGTGCCCTCCATCTTTCCCAACATCAGGTTCTTTTCTAGGGAGTCTTCTCTTCTCATGAGGTGACCAAAGTATGACTTAGTTGTCACCATATGAAAAGAAGGGATTTCCCCATCTACTATTCTGTGTCTGCTCTCCAGTACTCCTCAACAGCTAGGGCGGGTCTGCCCCCTTTATCCCATATATTTATATATTTATAGCCCCTTGTAGTACAGTTGTATGGAGCCATTCACTTTCACTAATGAGCAAGATGGATATGCCTGATTCTCCCCACCTCACCCCACCCCCATGTAATTATTTATTAAGATGCAGGTTCAATACATAGCGTAAGTGAAGATAAAACACAGCTTTCTGCTTTTTCGTTATGCAGGGTGATATCCCACCCACCTCCGCCAATCCTGTCCCCACTCCTGGCTATACCCATCCTGCTCTGTGAATTAATAAGCAGAGCTACACTAGCAGCAAGCTTATCAATATTAATTCAGTTGGGGAGGAGGAGGGATTAGTATGACCTTTCCAAGCCCATGCTGGCTCAGACGGTCAAAAAGCAGCTGAGGAGAGAGAAGCAGGGCAGGTAAAGGCATGTGGCTTTAGTATCTTTTCTGCCATCGTAATCCAAAACAGCAATAAAATCATATCACTTTTCACAGTCAGTATGAAAGAGCACATTGTGTTGGCAATCTTTGGGCTGGATTAATTCCTGGCTGAAACACCCTCGCCCTCAGGGTGTGTTGTGTGTGTCCTCTGTTTCTGTAAGAGAAAACCACCGGCAACTAGCACAAAGGAAGCTGAAATAGGTGAAGTGTTTAATGGCAGAATGTTTATTTAATCAAAATCATTCTGCATGAAGTGTGGTGAGCAGTGAAGAGGGTGAGAGGGAACAAAGCCATCCACATCTGTCATTCTATTGTTGAGCACAATTGTTCACAGTAGCTAATCCAGACGTTTGCTTTGTCGTTGCATTCTGTTAAAAAGGAACTGGGATGTTTTGATCTCATTACAAATGATATCCTTTGAATAGGTTTGTAAAATTATTGTTGATTGCTAAAGGATATTCTAGAAAATAATTAAGGATGTCAGAAATCTGATTGCTGTGCATTAGCACTATGCTTTTTCATTTTTTTTATTTCTTTGTTTGCTCCAAGATGAAATATAATAGCTTTCTGCCCTTATTTATTGTTTTCTATTGGTGCTTAAATGCATAAATAATTTCTGGTATCTTGTGATGCAAAACCTGTGATGCATGCTGGATTTAACAAAGAAAAACTGATCCAAAAATATTTTTAAAATGTGTTGTGTGTGGTTTGTAATGTGCACTTCACTAACAAAGCTGAGGGTGTGTTTCTCCTTTCTTTGCCAGGATCCATCATGTCTGACAAACCAGATTTTGCAGAAATCGAAACATTTGACAAAACCAAACTGAAAAAAACTGAAACCAGAGAAAAAAATCCACTGCCCACCAAGGAAAGTAAGTAAATCTAATTCAGCCTGGATGTACAATTAATAATTTGCTCAATGTGCATAATAAATAAATACTCAGAGAGCCAATAGTCCTAGTTCCTCAGGAATAACACTTTTAAGTAATTATTAATTTGGATTTCTTATCTGCATGCACTTAGCTTTTTTTATATTGGCCAATTAAATTGGTTATTGTGGCTTTTAAACTGTGTGCACTGTTTGCTAAAGGAGATAATATAACATGGACTTTGTGCAAGTTATTTTACCAGTATGTCCAGAAGCATGATGATTATATAGCTGAATTTCAAATCTAAAGTTTCCTTTAATAAATCACCATAGAGGCAGACATGTTGGACAGTTACAGCTTGCCCACACAAAGGATGCTGTGAAATTATATAGCCCGACAGCTTTATTGTGTCATTAAAACTTACACCAGTATTCCACTACAATAAATCTGCCAGTTTTTCAAGTGATACAAAATTCTTTTATTTTTGTATTTAATAAAAAGCACACCTTGTTACTATATGAGACAATTACCCTCCAAGGTTGCTTAGTGCTGCCCTCTTCTGGATTGTATCTATCACATCTACTGTATAGTATTGGATGAAGTAGTGTTCTTGAAGCTACCAACATGAGTCTGACCAAACTGCAGGAGGCAGTGGAAGACAGGAGTGCCTGCTGTGCTCTGGTCCATGGGGTCACGAAGAGTCGGACAAGACTAAACGACTGAACAACAACAAACTCCTGCCAACATTTATGCCGCAATCAGTTTTTTAGGTGGTGCAAGACTGTTTGTTGTTGTTGCTGCTACTCTTTAAGAATTTAACAAATGTAGAATTAATCAGGTTATATATTATCCCTGTTTTACTAGTGTAAAAATCAGAGTTTTAATTTTTTTCTGTAGCAGTAGTCAGCAAAAGGATTAAACCCCAGGCCTTCAGAGCTGCTTGCATGACATTTAGGAGAAAGCTTACCTAATCTCTCCTTAGTATATGAGACTTTTTAAAAAGGGATTTGATATAGATTGCTGGCTCATCTGTTGGTAAGAATGTCTCTCCAGCCATACAGTTTGTGATACAGCCAGTGCTTTTTTCTGGGGGGGGGGGGGGTGCAGGGGTGCCCATACCCCTAAACATTTTGTGAATCTAAGTTTTGCCTCATTGAAGGGCAGTATTTCAATATGCGTAGGAAAATGAGAGTGCCCCTAAACATTTTTTTTAAGAAAAAAATCACTAGATACAGGCATAGACCCTTGTGCCCAGTACTATTTTTGGGGAAGTTGCTATAATTCTTAAGCACATACCTGCATTGGATCTACCCTTTACAGCAGGGTAGGGGAACCTGTGACAACATGGTGCTCTCTAGACATTGTTGGACTACAACTCCCATCATCCCTGATGATTGGCCATGCTGGCTGTGGCCGACATACACACTTGACATTATATATGATGCATATTTATGTACATCACAATGGAGAATATTAGGTCCTGGTTATTTATACAAGGTTAGCAACCTTGCCTCTTTATTCTAACAGAGGCAAATAACAAGAGGTCCGGCATGGCAGATTTTTGTGATGCTTGGAAACTACCACTAGCACAGCCCAACATAACATAAATCCTCACTGCATTGTCCACCTATAAGTAAGACCATCAGAGCAGGGACTTGGGGCTCAAGGCCAGCAGCCCAGTTAGTACTGCAAGCAGGAGGGCTCGCCACATTTCAAATAGGCTAACATCAACCATCATTCTCTAATGCATAGGCTTCTATTCCTGCAAAACTCACCGAGATACCCAGCCGCCTCCCACCCAGTAATATATGATTCAGTAGAGAGTATACAGTTATTAATGACAGCAGTTATTAAGGACAGAAGGGACTTTAATTACATTTGTTTTGACAAATTGGTGATGAAGAAGCGGTTATTCTTTGACAAGTGCTTAAAAAAAAAAAACCCAAGGTGCTTTACAATTGTCCAATGTTGGCAAACCAGATTTCTCTTGTTTTCTTGGCAGCCATTGAACAAGAAAAGAAAAGCAAAAACACACCCTGAAGTTGGACCAGAAGATATGGCCAATATATCCTGCTGTGTGGTTTTAAGTTCTAAGTTTTTTAACTTTGCTATTCATTGACTTGGCTCAGCTTTTCTTCTTCGTTCTCAAAGCACTTTTTTTTTCTTTATTGGTGCCGCAGAGATTTTTTTCAAGCAAATGCTCTGAAATCAATCAAATCTGATTTTTATAATTCCCCAAAGGGACTGCAATCCTGTGTCCAATGTACATATGACACTTTGTCAAAGATGTACACTTTTGCTGTCTGTCAATAGAAAATATTATTTTCATATAGTATCCTCTGTAGAACCTCACAATAAACCACTTTTATGTGTTACCCTTATTAAGTATTGAAATACGCTGGCACAAAAGAGTTCCACATCCAGAAAAGCCTATCTGTGAATGCTCTCAGAAATAAGATGTAACTATTGGGTCACAGTTAAATATCAAATTTACAGGGAAATATCTCTTGTGGGAAGGGATCATAAAAGATAAAATGAATTAACGTTTGTTTGTATAATCATTAATCAGAAAGTATAGTCACTGTATTGTGATATCCATTGCCTTTTTTTTTTTAACCAAAGTGAAACTTTTGTATGTCCCACATGGTCAGATTCCTACTTAAATATGAACCAGATGGCTTTGCCTTCTGATAAATAATAATAGAAGCTTAATTCATATTTAATTCTTCTTTTGTTAACATGGTACATGAAAAACTTATTTTCTGATACTTTTTTTTTTTACATACCTCTACTTAGAAACCCTAGAACCAAAGGCCATTCAATGAAACTGAATGGTGAGAGATTGAGAACAGACAAAAGGATGTATTTCTTCACATGACACATCATTAAAACTTACGGAATTCAGTGCCAACATTTGAACAGCTTTAGCCACAAGAGGGAGGGGTAGAGCTTGCAGTACTAAATTGCTCCACAAGAGGATAGTTAGCCATCATAATCATCCAAGGTGTTTTCCAAACCACGTTTTAGGAATGGAAGAGAAAAATATATACTGTTTCCAAACCTGGAGTGGAGATCAGATTCTTCTACAGGGTGGAGAATAAAGCTTGGTGGCCAAGAACTTCTGGCTGGCAGATTGTGACCTTTCTTTACTAAGGAGAGAGAGAGAGAGAGAGCGCACATGCATTGATTCTAGAAAGCACAAGCCACTTAAAAATTAAATTAAATATTATTATCTGTAAAACAGTTAAAATAAGCCACATACATTCCTTGGCCTAACTCGTGCCATGTGGATGTGGAATTCCAGGGTTCTTACTCATTCTGTTTAAAATGCAACAGTGATTATTCATCTGCACATAGCTCAAGAGCAACTGCTTTGCTTGCAGAATGCCCCAGGAATCAATCCCTGGAATCTAGAAGCATGGCTGGGAAAGATCCAAGTTTAAACCTCTGGGAAGCCACTGCCAGGCAGTGTAGACCGGGTATCTTTACCTTTTTCAGATCCAGTACCAACTTTTAACCTAAACATGAGTTTGCAGACTTTTTTGTTAAACCTTAAGTTTTACCATATATTTGCATGTTGGCAGTGCTGCTATTTCAAGCCACCTTGGATCAGGCTGCTACCTGGTGTGTGTGTGTGTGTGTGTTGTAAACTGCTCTGTGATCCTTAGATGAAGGGCTTTACGGAAATTTAATAAATAAATGCCCAGTTGTATAGACACTACTGAGCTAGATAGATCAGTGGTCTAACATAGCTTCCTATGTTCCAAAGATACACTTCATCTAGCATGGAATCTACACACATATAAAAACTGTCCTGAAAATGTTTTTTTAAAAAACAGCATTTAAAAAAATGAATTGAGTTTTCCAAAAGGCTCACAATTGCTATCTAGCATCACATTGTATATTGCACTTAAAACACACTTATTTATTTGCAGCTGTATAGCTGAGTCCTAGGACTGGATTTAGGTAGTACATTTTTGGTGAAGTATTGAGCGAGCCATTGTCATTACGTTCACTTTTTAAAGCAAACATTATTAAATATAAAGCTACTGCCATGCTGAAAAGCCCACCCAACCTTTGATACTCACACAAGCTCATGGCAACAGTAGCATCCACCCCCCTGTCACAAACAAGGCTTCTATGCACAAAAATTAAATCTGGTGCTCTGTGAAAGTGGAAAACCACTCTAGAATATGTGTGTTTTTATAATACTGCTGCAGTCCCGTGCACTTTTACACAGGAGTTATGAAACACAAGGGGACTTGCTTCAGAACAGACAATCACAGGATTGTGCTGCTTTGTGTTTAGTTTTACTCCAGTGCCAAGAGGGTTGGTTCAAACATTTGTTTATTTTAGTTTAAGTATAAGACTTTTAGACTGTTTTTCACTAAGGGTCCCCAAAAGCAGTTTCCAGTAATAAGAAAAATATGAATTGAAACCAAGAACAGTTTAAAATCAGATCATGCAGTACAGTATAAGCAGTGCAAAACAGGGTTAATCAAAAGAGAGGCTGGAGAAATCTTCCAAAAGCTTGGGACAACAGGTAGCTCTTGACTATGAAATGACTCCACACCTCTAGGCAGGGGCAGCGGGTGGGGGATGCAAATTCATGTGGAGGCAAGGAAAGTGTGTTCCACTTCTGCTCTGCTGCAAGAAATGGGAGTAATGGATCCTACCTGTTATTATACTGATTCATAGGTTGCCTCCACTCCCAAGATGTAGTGATGGTCAAACAGAGTCATGTCACGAAGGCATACAAAATACAGTAGTACCTAAGGTTACAAACACTTTGGGTTACAGACTCCGCTAACCCGGAAGTAGTACCTTGGGTTAAGAACTTTACCTCAGGATGAGAACAGAAATCGCACACCCAGCTGTAACTGGGACAGCTCTTTTCGTTTGGTTCTCTAACCAGGGATTTCTGTATATTATAAAAGATGGAGGTAAGTTGAAGGCAGGAAGTAAGAGTAATGTCACACTTCACTTTTGAATTTCTCCTTTGTGGGGAATACTTTTTAAAAGGTCAAGCTTTAAGCAAATTAAAATATAAACCTTATTGATTAATTTCAAGGAGATAATATTAGAATCATAGAATTGTAGAGTTAGAAGGGATCCTGAGGGTCATCTGGTCCAACACGTGGGAGTAGCCAAGGCGGGGGGCAGGGGGCAGCTGCCCCCCATCAAGTAAAACAATAGAAATACTTAACTGACCAATCACATCAGTTCTGCCCCCCCTAACAAAAATCTTGGCTATGCCCATGGTCCAACCCCCTGCAATGCAGGAATATCAACATATGGTCCCCCATCCAATTTGAAACCATACCTGCTTAAGCTGTTTGCAAATGTGCTAGTAGTTTTATTACTATCCTACTAGGATGGTTATCAACATACTTCTTCACTGTTTCCTGAAAATCATCTATAAATTAAGCCTGTTCTCAAGTTAGGAGAATATAAATTTCAGTCTTAGACACACAACCACTCTTCCTCAAATGACCTGTACAGATCAGTATTGCCTCTTCCCTACTTCTCAAATAATCCATCTGATGACAGGGGAGGGGTCAATTTGTTCCCTTGCCTTCAGAGGGCTGAACTCCGTGGAGAGGTTTAAATCTCTAGGCTGAGTCCAGCTCCACTGTGGTAATTGTAATACAAATCGCCTTCTCCTCACTCATCAGATTGATTGATGAGGGAGGAGGGGGGCAATTTACACCACCAGGGTGCTGGACTGTGCCTATTTTTTTTGCGTCTGCCACTAACAAAATTGGTGGGTTTAGGGCAGGGGTAGGCAACCTAAGGCCCGGGGGCCGGATGCGGCCCAATCGCCTTCTCAATCAGGCCTGTGGCGGTCCAGGAATCAGTATGTTTTTACATGAGTAGAATGTGTGCTTTTATTTAAAATGCATCTCTGGGTTATTTGTGGGGCATAGGAATTTGTTTATTTTTTTTCTTCAAAATATAGTCCGGCCCCCCACAAGGTCTGAGGGACAGTGGACTGGCCCCTGCTGAAAAAGTTTGCTGACCCCTGGTTTAGGAGATATTTAAAAAAAGAAGGAGTGAGTGGTGGGGTTGATTAGCACCTGGGCTTCTGGTTAGCCATTGCTGCTGCCGAAGGAATTTGATAAATATGGTGCATATGATTTTCCCAAGGAGTTTCACACAGAAGTCGCTGGGGTAGCAGCATTGCAGAGAAATGTGCCCAGATTTTATCAATTAGGCCACTTATCTGCTTATTGCAACCTAGAGAGAAGAGAGGATATCCATTTTGGAAAAGCATAAAGGGGATATCTGCCAGTCAGTTGGTCAGATTTTTTTTTTTTTTAATAAAGGGGGTGTCCTTCACATTGTCTAAAACAATAACATTCTTAGGTTTAATGTTAGCAGTGTCCTGCTAACATTACCTAGGTTGATGGCTATCTGACCCTAGGCTATAGACTGCCACCTACCAGACGCCCTACTATGATGAATGTTTAACATAATTCAATTTGCACACTAGATACGTCTTATCATAAAGCTTCAGTCCATCTCCAAAGGTTCAGCCCAAAGCTGCAAATTCCTGCTGATAACATTTCTATAGAAAGCTTCTTTGGGGACCTAAGACTGCTGGGACAAACAGAGATAAGTCATGCGTTACTCATGGTCACAGAACTAAAGGCATTTCATTGTACAGCAGGTATAATTGTGGAGAAAGACACATTCAGTTTCAATTTTTTTGCATATGATGTATGGGAGATTTGAAGGATACCTATTAGAAAGGAGACAGTAAGACTTCCAGCTGCCCTATTAGCCTTGCCAGCTCTCCCAAACTCTGCATCTAAGAAGTAACTTCCCTTCCAATTGATTTAACACTGTAGTATTATAAACTGGGATAGGAGAGATAAAGATATCTCAAGTACCTCAACCAGTATTATAGCCTTGAGCTGCAGTTTGCTGTTTGTGCCATCTGCAACAACCCTACTAGTACCAGGTCTTCTATTTGGACTGCAAGAGAGCGGCAATGTGGGAGTTAGCAGTCATTCCAAATCCACACCATCTGTAAACACCTGGAATCTGTATGCCCTGGTGCCAGTAAATTAATCACAGGAAAATACATTGGGAGTGGATGCAAATTTCTCAGATCAGAAGTCCAGCCTCTGGAAAGATATTTGAAAGTTCCAATGATTGTTTTGAACTCTGTTTTGACATAATGTTTTGAACTAGATATATATTCTGATGGGAGATGGGTGAAATATTTTATGCCACATATCTGCACACCTTACTTCTAGATCAGGGGTGGAGGACCTGGCCCTCCTTCAATATTGAACTACAGTTCCCATCATCTCCAGTAATTGGTCATGCTGGCAAGGTGTGATAGAATCTGTGAATATCTGGAACACCACAGGTTCGTTGCCCCTGTCTTGCATCCTCTGAGGCTTGGGTGTGGAGGGATTCCATTCATGAGATTGTCTACTAACAAGTTGTGTTTAAATGCCCCATGCAACAAAGCAATTTCATCTAGAAACATCCAGCGGGAGTCTCTCAGTCAAAACAAGCATTATACTAATTGAGAAGAAAATGTTCACTGTGGCAAAAATCTACAGGAAAGGGGAAGGAGGAGAGCAGGTAATGCTCACTATTTATGTTAAATTAGGTATCCAACATGTGTTTCAAGCTGGTGTTCTTCTTCTGGGTCCATATAATTACACATCATTAATAAAATTAATTGCACACAAAAATAAATAAAACACAATTGTTAAGTAGTGGGTGGACACAGCAGACAACACAGAGAAAGAAGCCCTACTGAGTTCAGCGGGGACTCCTCTCAGGTAAGTGGGTATGGGAACACATATTTAGTGGCTTTAAATGGGAAGATAGCACATTGCTCGTGAATGTCATCTCCAATTATATATGTGACTACAAGTGGTTAAGGGATGCGGGTGGCGTTGTGGTTTAAACCACTGTGCCGCTTGGACTTGCGATCAGAATGTCGGCGGTTCGAGGCCCACAACGGGGTGAGCTCTCGTTGTTCGGTCCCAGCTCCTGCCTACCTAGCAGTTCGAAAGCATGCAGTGCAAGTAGATAAATAGGTACTGCTCCGGCGGGAAGGTAAATGGCGTTTCCGTGCACTGCTCTGGCTTCGCCAGAAGTGGCTTAGTCATGCTGGCCACATGACCGGGAAAAACTGTCTGCAGAAGTGGACAAACGCCTGCTCCCTCGGCCTGTAAAGCAAGATGAGCGCTGCAACCCCAGAGTTGTTTGTGACTGACTGGACTTAACTGTCAGGGGTCCCTTTACCTTTACAAGTGGTTAAGTTGAAAACGAAACAGTGCAGGGAAATGAGTCATCCAATAAACCTCTCCCACCCCATTGTGAGTTTCTGTATACAAATAAAGTATATGGCATCACACATAGGGGATGTATTCTAGCCTCCCATGGAGAGCAATGCAGATGAACACAATAAAAAGGCCTTGTTATATGTCTTCAAGGAAGGGGGGAATCTTTCTAATTACCCAGGTGTTTTATTATGATTATTATTGTGGAGCTTTGCAATGTAGTATCTGATGCCTGGGCAAGGGAGCAAAAGTTGGATTTTTTGAAGGCGTCACCTGCTATATATAATTTTCAAATGTTCCTCTCCACTTTTCACACATTTGCACCATAGCGGAATAGTTGTAACTATCATTCTATTCAGTTTCTGCCAACTATCCCAGCCTCATATCCCTAGGCAGGCAGTGTTTGTGAGCCATCCAATAACAATACTGGCTTACAATAACAAGCCACAAGGGGTGGGGGAGAGACATTAAAATAAATTAATAAATGGCTGTAAATTGGGTTAAGGTAAACTCACAGAATACAACTCTATCAAAAGAGATTAGCCATGACAACTCAGAATACCATATGTAGTCTTACTCCAAGCATTCCTGAGGCATATGGCTGAAAACAGCGTGTTTGGGTTCTTGGTCTGATCCAGCAGCACAAGGATTCTTGTTATGTTCTTAAAAGGTAAAGGTAAGGGACCCGTGACCGTTAGGTCCTGTTGCGAACGACTCTGGGGTTGCGGCACTTATCTCGCTCTGTAAGCTGAAGGAGCTGGTGTTTGTCCACAGACAGCTTCTGGGTCATGTTGCCAGCATGACTAAGCCGCTTCTGGCGAACCAGAGCAGCGCATGGAAATGCCATTTACCTTCCTGCTGGAACAGTACCTATTTATCTACTTGCACTTTAACATGCTTTCGAACTGCTAGGTGGGCAGGAGCTGGGACCGAACAACAGGAGCTCACCCCGTTGCGGGGATTTGAACCGCTGACCTTCTGATCGGCAAGCCCTAGGCTCAGTGGTTTAGACCACAGCGCCACCCGCGTCCCTTAAGGTTATGTTAAAAGGTTAAAAGGTTATGTTCTTACCTTTTGTCTAATTCTGCTATACAGAATCTTCAAGTTCCATGGTAACTTTCCGGATTATTATTTCTTTAAATCTTTGCCTTCTTTACTGACATCCACCAAACTATAAAAGATCTATTCAGGACTGTAGTTAGGGAAATAAATATAGTACACAAAAGCAGCAGGTGCTTCTGTTGTATTGTTGGGGACTCTAAAGCAGGAGTGGGGAACATGTGGCCCACCAGATGTGGAGGTTTAATCTGACTTAGAACCATACCATTATCATCCTAGTCAAAGGATGAGGAACCTATGGTCCTCCAGATGTTGTCGGACTCCACTTTCAATCAACACAATCCAGCATGGCCAATGGCCAGGGATTATGGGAGCTGTAGTTCAGCTGCATCAGGAGGACCTGCATATTGACTGTCCTAGTCAATAAGCTGCTTTTCAGTAGATCTTCAGTAGATAAAGGGTTAGGTTTGCCCCATTAAGAAGGCAATTTCATAATCCTGTTGCCACCTTTTCCCTGGCAGAGAACGTCTGCTTTTTCAGTGCTGCACCACTGGAAGAAATTCAATAGTTGACGCCTCCACTATTTCCCTCCATGCTTATTGTGAGAATGAGAGGTGGGCTCCCTCTTCACTACCAAAAACAAACCATCCTTTCCCTCCAAGGGCTTCCCATTGCTGCTAATCACTTCATCACCGCAGGGCTGTGAAAAGCTCAGAATGCAACTAGATTAATTTACCAAAAACAGTTAATATTTTTATCAGAGGAGTCAGCTACATTCCAATGAAAGTGTCTGACTGATGTTGAACAGTCTGTGAAATGCAATCAGGATTGATGGGTTTCCAATGAAATCTGACACTCTGCAAAACTTACCTGGCTTCAGGCGATGAAGAATGTCTGCATTATTGCTAGTCTTCTCAGTTTATTACGGTTTATACCTTGCCTTTCTTTTGCAATGGAAATCTAGGCAGCATACATGGTGTTTCATGGTCGTCAACCATCCAGGTACTGATCAGACCCGAACATGCTGAGCTTCCTTGAATTCTTGGGTTCAGGTTCTTACACAGCACTGGGGAATCATAGAATTGTAGAGTTGGAAGGGACCCCGAGGATCATCTAGTCCAACCCCCTGCAATGCAGGAATATTCAGTTGAACATGTGGCCCTTCTGATGCTGGGTACCACAATGGCCATGGTGGGTGTGCTTGATGGGAATTGGAGTCCAGCAACATATTGAGGGTCATAAGTTCTCAACCCTTGATGTAGACTGAGACTGAGTACTAAGATAAATGGTCCAATGGGTCTGGATTTATCTACAGAAATTTCCTATGCACCTAATTTAGAAGTCTTAAGTCTTCATAAAGATATATTATCAGAATGCGCCTGCAGCTATGAATTTCTGACACAATTTACTATCCAAGTACTTAGTGATTAGGTAATTGTTTTTGGCAAATGCAATGGACGAACACAAACAGAGCATAAAGATTAGATAGATAAAGATTTCAGACTTTGAAAACGACTTTTTTTGAAGGTGCTAAATAATTACTTTTATGCGAAAACCCTCTTCAGGTTCGCCAGCCATGTTCCCATCAAGCTCTTTATTATAAACAGAGGCCCTTTCCTGGGCTCTCTGGAAGGAGAGCTATCTTCCCAGGATGTTAATGATTAAGAGAGTGACTCCAGCCAGAGTTTTGTCTTCCCTGCAGGAATACATTCACTCTGTGAAAGCTCTGGGCTCATTAAGAGGTATTTTGCATTCATTACATTCTCACTAGCCCACTGTTTTAATCCTCTGGTTGCAAATGTTTGTTTGCAGCTTTGCCAGACTGGCTCCAGGTTTCCCTTTCACATGATCTTGGGTGATGATAAGTTCCTTCTATTGCTTGCTAATAAACTTGGGAGTCAAGGGGGAATTGTCTTTCAGAGGGAAGGAGCCCTGGGCCTGCCCTGGCCATGTGGCTTATGCCAGTGTTTTTCAACCTTTTTGGGGCAAAGGCACACTTATTTCATGAAAAAAATCACGAGGCACACCACCATTAGAAAATGTTAAATAATTTAACTCTGTGCCTATATTGACTATATATCAAGTAATTCTCTTGAATAGGAATCAAATAAACACAAAGAAAGTATTTTATAATTCTTGGACTTAAGAGCAGGGGTCCCCAAACTAAGACCCGGGGGTCGGATGTGGCCCAATCACCTTCTAAATGCTGCCCGCGGATGGTCCAGGAATCAGCGTGTTTTTACAGAATTGGAACCTGTCCTTTTATTTAAAATGCATCTCTGGGTTATTTGTGGGACATAGGAATTTGTTCATATTTTTTCAAAATATAGTCCAGCCCCAAGTAAGGTCTGAGGGACTCTAGTCTTGTACCTGAGTGACTTTTTGTGACAAAGACATGAGTGGAGAAGCTCCTGAACATCCTGACATGATATAATTAACTGCCATGCCACACTTGAGAGCCCAGCCAATGTGGTGTTTCCCTTTTTTGTGATGATCTTGTGCTTTGGGAAGTTCAAAGAGGTTGAACCAGCAAGTGCAAAATAAATGCAAAAGGAAACCTACACATCCTAATTATTCATCATTTATTAGCAAAGTGCTCTCACCCAGCTGAAAGGAGCCAGGCTTGTTATTTCCTCCAAACAGCAAAAGAATTCTTAATTTATGTAGGTTGGAGATGACTACTCTTTGGGAAACATTTCCCTTGAGAGGTTATAGATGCGGTTTTGCATCCGATTTGGTACTCTATCTCTCCCCCCCCCCCGGCCTCCGCCTCGCGTGCGCCATTTCCAAGCCCCCACCCACGCCCACCGCCGGCTCCCTCCTCCTCATCTCCGGCCCGCTCTTTCCACCCCCTCCCACTTCTAAGATGCGCGCACCTACATTGGCCTCGGAACCCCACTCGCGACAAGGGGCGCGCGGCGCGCAGCGCGCAGGACCCCTTCAGGGCCACGCCAACAGCCGAGGAGGCGGGGAACTCCGGCAGGCCGGAGGGCGCTGACGATTGGCCGGCGGGAGGGCGAAGGAGGGAGGGAGGCGCTTTTGAGGCGGCCGGCCCGGCTGCCGCGTCCAGGGCCGTGCAATGCAGTGCAGTGTAGCCTCGGCGCTGCTGGGGCAAGGCGGGCGTCTCTTTTCGGCTCTCTGTACAAACGCGCGGGCTGACCCTGATTGGCTGAAGGAAGGCAACAACAACGGCCGGGACGTTTTTCCCACGGCACACCAGGCAACATCTCGCGGCACACTAGTGTGCCGCGGAACAGTGGTTGAAAAACACTGGCTTATGCTGCAATATGGAACTGGCTACCAAAACAGCTGGTGAAATGTTTCAGTGATGCCTTGTTTCATAGGCAAGGAATTTTACACTCTGTGTATGTGTATATGTATGTTTTCATATTTATATCCCACCTGTCCTCCAAGAAGGTCAAGGTGGTATACATAGTTCCCCTCCTTCCCATTTTACCTCACAACAATCCTGTGAGGTAGGTTAAGCTGAGAGATACTGACTGGTCCAAGATCACCCAATGAGCTTCATGGCTGGTTTCATATTAAGAGAAGTGGTATCTTCTGTTTCCTAAAAGTTGTACCTTTTTTTTTTTTTTACAGAGAGATTCCTTGAGAACAAGTTTAATTGCAGATACTCAAACTACTTTTTCTGGAGTTATTTAATGGAGTTTTGTTATGTTATTCCGGAGTAAATTGTTTTAGGAGTTCAGCCAAGTGGTACTAGTCCTGGGTTCATATCCCAGCTGTCATTAGCGCGGTAGGTTATCTTGGAAAAATAATTATCGGTATCATTTTTTCATCTGTAAAGTGGGAATTAAAGTCATCTGCCTCACAGATTGATTAAGAAAATAAACAGGTGAATGAAATATTAATTGTTTTTATAAAATCAAATGAATATTGCCTTAACTATAGGATGCACATTGCGTCTCATACAAATCATGTCTGGTGGAGAACAGAGGTGAACTTTATCATAGTTATACTGGCGTAGGGAGCCAAAAACGGGATTTATCCTGCAAAATACTCAGAAAAGCAGATTGTCCCTAAGCTTTTCACTAAATAGTATTTCAGGAGTAAGATCCACTGAACAAAGGAGCACTTGCTTCTGAGCAAACATGCATAGGCTTCCACTCTAAAATGAATTTCCCCCCAATACCAAATGATGCTCCCACTCACAGTTTTCCAAAGGCCCAGAAGACAGTGTTCTGTGGCAGCTGGAAAGCTAATCTATTGCATGATGAGCTTAATAAATCCTTTCCTTTTGCATATGCTAGAGAAAAGTCCATTGACAATTCCCAGTCACTTCTGCTTTAGATGCTTGTATGCAAGGGAAGATTCCCTGAAACTGCCAGGGTCTCTATTCTGCTTGTCCAAAGTCAAGTTATAAGGAATGGATGGGCTTTTGTGCAAAAAAGTACAATCACTAGCTTTTATTTTCTGGAAGGAATCTGTCACCTTAAACTACTGCATGCTGAGGAGAAACTAATTGAGTAAAAGCAGGGTTGCCAAAGCGCCTGGCCAAAGCTGGTACTGATACTTTTGAATGTTCTAAGCCTTAGAATCTGCTGCTGCTTGGTGTGGTTTATTTTTTTTAAAAAAAAAATCCTAGCTGAAACCTCAAGTCTATGGCCAAATCCACAGCTCATTAATTCTGGGATGGCTCCTGCAATGGCTATTGGGACTTCATTGGAAGCATCAAGCATCGTAGCCATTTTTCCCCCAGAGAGAGAAAAAATAAAAAAATAAAATACAGTAATAGATCCTGATTTTTGGGGAATGGCAGAAGAGATGGTGGTGAGAGACCTTGGCTAAGGAAGGGGAGGTGTTTGTTTGTTTTAAAAGAGAAAGCAAGTGCACCTCAGCTAAAGTCAAAAGCTCCCTTAATTGAATTAAAAGTTCTCTATTGTTAGGCAAGTTTGCCCTTCATCAGAATCACTACAGAGATTCAGATGGCAATTGCCTCCCGGCCTTTTGAAGTGCACCATCAGGCGGTTCCTTTTGCTATCTTTTCAACCATTGGATCAGAAGCTCTTTTATCATTGGGCAGCAAATAGACGCCCTTCAGGAGCTCATCTTATAAATAACTTGGGATTTTGGTTGCTGTAACTTTCTTTATTCTGGATTATCTCTCATTTGGCATAGAAAAAAAGGATTTTAGCTGTGTGTCCTCCTCCCCGCTCTAATCTAGCAAAAGCCTATGTTGTCTGGGGGGGAAAGCTTTTTGGATCTGCTCGTGGAATAGAGAGTCACCATGAAGAGGGGCACCTTTGCCATCCTTACTGTTATTGGAATTTACGGAGAGATCTTCAGGATATCAGCATGGTAGGAGCTCAAGCCTCACTGCTACTAGGTGGTTCTCACCCACTTCAAAAACGATGTCCTTAAAATTCTGTTCAATGAGGTGTTTTATTGTTGTTTTTCTCTCTTTCCCTCCTTCAGGTCCGTGAACAACTTTTTGATGTCAGGAACCCAGGTAATTCACACCCACCCCTTTTCAATATTGTGAGTTTAAATAGCTTTCAACGTAGTCTGCTTGAATGAAGTAACCACATCTGCTGCTACAAAGCTACATACAATTCCTTGTGCAGAATGGAGGGGAACTGGATAGAAACCAGCTTTTTCAATGATGTTTGGGTTTTGCTTTTTTTTTTTAAGAGAGAAAATAAACACCTCACTTCACCCTTTTTTTTGTCTGTTAAAGGCATATTTGACATATTCGTCCAGTGTCGCTGCTGGTGCCCTACGTGGAATTGAAGAGTGTAAGCACCAGTTTGCCTGGGAGCGCTGGAATTGTCCCGAGAGCACCCTGCAACTCTCCACTCACAATAAGCTGAGAAGTGGTAAGTGGATTTCAGCATGTCCTTTCCTACAGACAGGTCTGTCTGGGTTCTGTGGTGGGCAACTTCTAATGCGGAAATGTGGGCAATGTCAGGCTTTGATCCTGGAATGTGTGAAGAAATGGACAGACAAAAATGCTTTTGGAACACATTCAGAGTTGTTTTGTTTTTTTAATGAATAAATTATCATTTATTGCGTCTCATCCCACCCTTCTTCTAAGGAGATAAGGCTGGGGCACAAAATTCTCTTGCACTCCTTTTACCTTTCACAACAACAACAACAACAACAACAACCTTGTGAGGTAGGTTAGACTGAAAGTGAGCAACTGACCAAAGATCACCCAGTGAGCTTTAT
Organism: Lacerta agilis; assembly: GCF_009819535.1. Taxonomy (NCBI): domain Eukaryota; kingdom Metazoa; phylum Chordata; class Lepidosauria; order Squamata; family Lacertidae; genus Lacerta; species Lacerta agilis. The sequence goes on from NC_046313.1 coordinate 57,142,854, forward strand.
GGCTGAGTGGAAATTTGAAGTAAAGTTTCTTCAGCTCTTGCCTCAGTCTAACCATTATACGGTACCCACCAAGCTGGCTTTCATTTCCACCACCACTGAATAACAGTGAAAGTGCTTCCAGACCAGGGGGTACTTTTTCCTAAGAGACCTCTCCCCCTCAAAAAACAACACATTGGTTTTACCCAAGAACATATGTATTTATTTTAAAGTTACAATCTCTTTTCCTATTTATTTTGTTTGGGGGGAAAATGTCAAACTAGCTTACAAAATGCAAATGGAAGGAATCCAGCTCCAGAATAAGAAGAGCAAAACAAAACAAAACAAAAACTGCTGTGTTTTTAGATGATTTCTGATATTTTATTATTTATTGTTATTTCATTTTATAATGTATGTCATTTTAGTTTTAACATACTGTTTTAAGGCCCATGTGTTTGCCACCCTGGACTACTTTAGGAGGAGGGGTGGGATATAAATTCAATAATACATTAAATGGATGGGTGCAATTCTATGCCAATATACTCAGAAGTACATCCCATTGAATTCAATGAGATGTACTCCAAGATAAGAAGCTATAGGATTGAAGCTTCAACAGTAATATAGGAATACATGAACTGCTTCGAGTACCAAATGCCCCAGAGGTACCCTTAGTTTTTATAAGAAATAGGGTATATAGTGTTCCAGCTCCAGCTTTCTGAAAATAATTACCAGCTGAAGTGGCTAGTACTGTACAGTATCTTCATATTTAGGTGGCTACATTTTTGTTTAAGACATTTTTGTTTAAGAGTGGTTTTATTGTTTTTAGTTTGAGTCTGTATCTTTGGTATTTTATCATATTGCACACTGCTTCTGTAGCTTTTAACTATAAAGCAGTATATAAACCTGTGAAATAAATAAATATTAGCAGCAGCAGCAGCAGCTTAATTTCCCAAGATCTTTTAGAACAGTACCTTCTCTGTACTTTCACCAAACAGGCACGACAACTTTGTAAGATATAACTCTAAAGCAAGATAGTTTACCAGCCTAATAGCTGGGATATAAAAGTTGTGATCATAGACTTTTTTGCTTCTGTGTTAAAATGATTGTATATATTCCATCATGCTCTGTTGCTAGTGATACACAGACCACGTTTAGTGCAGGAAGATAAAACCTGACCTAATGCTTAGTGCAATGTATTATATATCAATGCTCATGTTATAGTGGATTTATAAAAGGGATCTAGAGACCACGAAAGAGTAGAAGAAGAAATGTGGTGGACAATTTTTGCCTCCCCCGCCCCTCCTGACGCTGACTGGTTCTTCTTTCAGCTACCAGGGAGACGTCTTTTGTTCATGCCATTAGCTCAGCTGGCGTAATGTACACTCTTACCAGGAACTGCAGCATGGGAGAATTTGAAAACTGTGGCTGCGATAACTCAAGAAAGGGACATGCAGGTGAGACCTCATCTTGGTGGGCATAATTCTGGAATTAGTTCATTATTGCTTTGCTTTTCACACTTCTAGGTGTCAGAATCTCCATCTACACGCTTTGTGCTAGCTGTTTTTGGTTGCTAAGTCTGGCTTCCCAGTAGCATGAAAGATACAATTCAAACTAAATTATAATTAATATATATTTCTTAGCCCCTACTTTCATCCCAGTCCAAACCTGGCTACTACCCCTTTCCCTGTTTCTTCTGTGATACCTCCATGTGCTCAAACCCACTTCTGTTGGAAGATTCATACCAGAAGAGTTTGCTAATGATGTTATTTTTGTCCCCCCAGGTGGAAAAGGATGGGTTTGGGGAGGCTGCAGTGACAATGTAGAATTTGGTGAAAGAATCTCCAAAAAATTTGTGGATGCTTTGGAGACAGCGCATGATACCAGAGCTTCAATGAATTTGCACAATAATGAGGCAGGGAGACTGGTAAGTGCGAAAATATGTAGTCTTCATTTGAAAAATACTTCTTTTAGAATGTGTAAATGGCCAAAGAGAAGAGTGACCTCAGAATTGCCCCTTCAGGCTGTCCTTTTCTGAATAAGCTGACTGACTCACTGATTTCATGGACTGACTGGAAATAAGGGTTGCTCAACATTGAATGCGGGCAGAGTCACCTTATCAGGCCTTCAGGGTGAATTCCTGATTAATTTTACCTACTTCTTTTTTTCTGAAAGAGAAATGAGGCACACCTGATTGTTTTAAGCAGGATGGAGAAACTATCACCTTCAATGTGTTACTTTAGAAAAACAAAAACCCCTTACAGTTGTATTCATTTGTATTCGGTTGCATCAAGGAAATAGCAGTAAAATATTTATTTATTTATTTATTCCATAAAATTGATACACCGCTTGATTGTAAAAAAAAGCCACACCCTCAGGGCAGTTGACAAAAACTAGAAACAGTAAAATCAAGAAAAATGTACAACCCTACTTTAAAACATACCAAAGTTAAAATACTAAAACAGATTAAAATCACCTCGTTTTTTAAGCTTCTGGATTGCTTTGTCTAAATAGGAATGTTTTTAGCAAGCAACAAAAAGAGTACAGGTCTCAATAGGCAGGGAGTTCCACACTGTAGGTGCTACCACACTGAGCAGTCAAGTTCTTACAAATGTGGAACAGCTATTATGTGGCACCTGTGTTGTTGTTTGGTCTTTTAGTCGTGTCCGACTCTTCATGACCCCATGGCAGAGCTGTCAACCTTCCTTTTTTTTTTTTGCATTTGGAAACGGCGCTGGAATAAGGGAATTTCCCCCCAAAAAGGGAAAGTTGACAGCTATACCCCATGGACCAGAGCATGCCAGGCACTCCTATCTTCCAGTGCCTCCCGCAGTTTGGTCAAACTCATGTTGGTAGCTCCGAGAACACTGTCCAACCATCTCATCCTCTGCCGTCCCCTTTTCCTAGTGCCCTCAATCTTTCCCAACACCAGGGTCTTTTCCAGGGAGTCTTCTCTTCTCATGAGGTGGCCAAAGTATTGGAGCCTCAGCTTCAGGATCTGTCCTTCCAGTGAGCACTCAGGGCTGATTTCCTTCAGAATGGATAGGTTTGATCTTCTTGCAGTCCATGGGACTCTCAAGAGTCTCCTCCAGCACCATAATTCAAAAGCATAAATTCTTCGGTGATCAGCCTTCTTTATGGTCCAGCTCTTACTTCCATACATCACTACTGGGAAAACCATAGCTTTAACTATACGGACCTTTGTTGGCAAGGTCATCTCTGCTTTTTAAGATGCTGTCTAGGTTTGTCATTGCTTTTCTCCCACCTGTAGTAGTGCCAATTTGGCTGAAGCGGCCAAGTGGGCATAGGTATGGTAAGGTGATCTCATAGGTAAACTGGTTCCAAGTTGTTAAGAGTTTTATATACTAAGAGCAGTGCTTTTTTTCTTATAAAAATGTTTAGGGGTACTCTCATTTTCCTACTCATATTGAAAAACTGCCCCTCAATGAGGCCAAACTTAAGATTCACAAAATGTTTAGGGATGTCCGTACCCCTGCATCCCCCCAGAAAAAAAGCACTGACTAAGAGTAACACCTTGAACTTGGCCTGGCAGCAAATTGGTAACCAGTGATGAACTCTGAGCACAGGTGTTCTATGTTGACAAGGTCTCACTCCTGTCAGCAGTCATGCTGCGGCATTCTGCACTAACTGCAGCTTCCGGATTGAGCACGAGGGGAGCCCCACATAGAGTGCATTGCAGTAATGCAGTAGAGTGCATTGAAGTAACCAATGCATGAACTACTGTGGCAAGGCTTTCCTGCTCCAGGAATGGCCATAGCTGTTGAACCAGCTGCAGTTGGTAAATGGCACTTCTAGCCACTGAGGCTACCTGTGCCTCCAGCAACAGAGCTGGATGCAGAAGCACCCCAAAACTGCTCCTTCAGGAGACAGGCAACCCCACCTAGGGTAGAAAACTGACCAATTTCTCAGACAAACAAAAAACAAAAAACAAAAATATACACTTTGCTTCTATCCATATGGCTCACAGACGCGTAATTGGGTGAGCAAAATTGTTGCCTGTTCTCTGTTAGGTGGATCAGTTTTCTGTTCTAGGCTCTCTGGTCGTGGTTCAACCTAGTGGCCTTGGACAAGCCTCATCATGCTGCCGCCTCACTCTGCTTCAAAACAAAGGAATGTTTTTACACAAGGGTGATCAGTTCTGTTTGATTAGTGTGATGCAACTGAAATTTGAAAGCAGCAAATTTCTGGTTTAATCTCTGTTTATATATAACATGACTTTAAACAGTTTGTTCTGTTAAGCACATTTTTGGGTGCACTGAGGTTTAACCTCTTAGGCAAAGGACTAGCATGCTATACATTCCTGATAGAAACTTGCCAGTCTTGAGTATCTTCTGGAATGAAAATTCAAGCTGCAATTCTATGCACACCTACCAGGGAGTAAGCCCCACTGAACACAGAGGAATGATTTTGAGGAACATGCATTAGATTGGATGGCATGCTGCTTCCATCTAGAACAACTCCACATAAGTAGGAAATTTAGTTCCTGGAAAATAAATACTGAATGAGAGCTGATAACTTTTAAGATGTAGGGAAGCTTCTGAAAGCATTATTCCAAATCTCGATCACCGAGGCCCGGTGTTGGCATGCATCATGGTGGGCCCAACATGGTTATCACCAGTCACCAGCTTCCTTTATTAAGAAATAAATATTAAAAGCTTTTAACATCATGGTGCTAAACCTAGGGCTATAAATGGAAGCACATTTTGCACAGGTAGCAGGTGCTATTAACTTAATTTATCCAGAATTGCTACTATATTGGGGTCTAGGGGCATTCTGGGTAAATTAAGCCCTGATGGGAAGGAAGACAGTTGTTGTTTATCATGCACTTTATACCTGCCTAAATTCCCTCTCCTACACAACTTTTAAAAGTGTGAGCAGTGCTTTTTTTCTAGAAAAATAGGTCCCAGTACTCACTATGAAGTTGTTAAAGTAAGTGCTATACGTTTTAATAACAAAAAAGAGGTGCTAGTATTGCGTACCCTTGAGTGTCCCCTGAAAAAAGCACTGTGTGTGGGAGCCCTGTCCTCTTTTGCTTGCAATAAGGTGTCCTCCAGATGTTATTTGACTCCCCATCAGCCACAGCCAGGAATGATGGGAGCTGGAGTCCAGGAACATCCGGAGGGCACCTGTTGGCTCCTCCTGCTAAGGGCAAATGAAGATGGCCACTATTACAGCTGCCTTGCCTGGTGCTTCTCTTCTCTGTGTCTCACTGAATGTTATGGCCCACATCCTCTCTCTGCCCCTTGCAATTTACATCAGTATGGAACTGTGGGGTGGGCACAGAGGGCACATTTCTCAGGCTCATTCCAGACTTGGTGTTCTTAATTGTTCTCCTGTCTCTCACCCAAGGCTGTAAAAGCAACCATGAAGAAGGTTTGCAAATGTCACGGGGTCTCAGGGAGCTGCAGCATCCAAACCTGTTGGCTCCAGCTTTCAGATTTCCGAGAGACTGGAAATTACCTGAAGATCAAATACCGCCAGGCTCAGAAGCTGGAGACAGACAAGAAGAGAATGAGAGCGGCAAACAGTGCAGACAGTCGTGGAGTCACACTCGAGACCTTCAGCACCCTGCTAGCTGGTGAACTTGTCTACTTGGAAGACTCTTCTGACTACTGCGTCAAAAACATGACCTTGGGCCTCCGCGGCACTGAAGGACGAGAGTGCTTGCAAGGCGGTACAAACCTGTCCCAGTGGGAGAAGCGGAGCTGTAAAAGGCTCTGTGCAGAGTGTGGGCTGAAAACTGAGGCTAGGCAGACAGAAACAGTCACCAACTGCAACTGCAAGTTCATCTGGTGTTGCACCGTGAAATGTGAACAGTGCAAAGAAGTAGTCACCAAACATTACTGCTCTAGACGAGACAGCTCTTCCTCCAATAACACTCGGAGGCGAAACAAAGGACGCAAATCAGGAGCTGTCTAATTACTACCTATGACTGCCTTCCAGCGAACTGTTGAAAGATCACCACATTTCAGGCATATTTTTTTACTTGGAGTATCCAAAAAAGCTTTGTATATTTGGATTATGCTCACCCAAGTCCCTTTTCCCTATTATTCTGGACACATCTTCAATTTGACCAATATTTGGAACCAAACTGGTACTCATTCAATGTATTTGTGCTATGGGATCTGTGGTTCAGGCTGGAAACTGGGATTTTTGAGTGTTTTAACTTTTCTCTGGTGCTTTAGGGGGACAGGCTGTTGGGATAAGATAGCCACGTATCCCATATGTTCCAGGAATCCACGAGCAAAAAATAATAAAACTAGGAACCCCCAGAACCAGGCCCCCCCCCGCAAGGTGGAGGGCGTGTGAGGGCTCTGGCAGGGACCTAGAGCCCTCCCTCCACCTTCCCAAAGCCCAGTGAGAGCCAAAGCCTGAGAGCCCTCACGTTGCCTTCCGAAAGCTGGGGATCACAGCTTTGCACAGGTGGGGTGAGGGGAATATATAAATGGAGAGTGGGTTTCTGCTGCTCTCCATTTATTTATTTATTTATTTATCCCCCTCCCTCCCCAAACAAAGCTGCGATCGCGTAAGTAAGCGTAAGATGCAAGTTACCTGTATGCTTCCTGTATACTTCCATGGTTTTCCAGTTTACTTCTAAAGCTTCATAGTTAAGTAGCTGTAAGTGCACTTGTAGTCACTTTATTGTCTCTTTCTGGTTGAAAAGCCTTCTTTTTTAGAAGTAACAAATGCAAAGGTATGAAGTCGATATTTCAATATTGTCAAAGCTAAATTTGTAAAACAAATTTTCCCAGGTCTGGTTTACAAAGTCAGGGGAAATCATCTGTCATTATTATGGAAATGCCTGATGGTTCTCTTGTGTGCAGCCTGGTTCCCATTAGTATTTTCTCATGTGGTTGCAGTAGTACAGCTGCTTGTGTGTATGGAAATCTGAATGTGTGAGCTGTTGCACAGTGATTTTCACACCCACCACATGATGAGATCACGATGGAATTAAGTTATGTGGGATCTTAAGCAATAGGGACTTAATGGCCATTGTGTTTTCAACAAGGTAGGTTTTTGCAGGTGCAAGTTATTGCATGTTTACAATGTATGTATCTCACCCCTTCAGGCAACCCAGTTGCATGCAAATTCCACCAAAATGACACTTGATGGGGAAATATGGGTTGTCTGAATCCCGTGTTTATTCTTGAATGTATCTAATGAAATTCACAGGAAAGTGTTAAAGAGGCAGCTTCTTTGTAATGCTGCATGTGCATGGATTGTAAATATATATATATTTAAAAATGTGAAACATATGCACTTTTTGATGTGAAGAATTTAGAGTCGCTAGTTCTCCCTGAGGTGGTGGGTGGAAATACATACTAAACCACTTCACACTGAGTGTGGTGTTGAGGTTCACATGGCAGAATATCTCTTCTTACCAAAAACATTAATTTCATACGGAAAACAATCTCATAGAAAAAGGTTCACATATAGACTTCGTTCAAAATACTAGTTTTCTGTATGCAAGCTGTGTTTCTGTATGGAGAAGTGTTCAGTCAGAGGAGCTCCTACTCAGGGTCTGAAGTGGTATGGCAAAGATCGTTTTACCACCTCACTTGAAAATAAGCCATATTTCCCCCCAGTTAGAATACACCTACTTTCCCGAACCACCACAAGGGTGGCTTTGTGGATAATATTATGCTTTACCTTCAATGCATTTTAAGTGTACTTTTCACAAAGTCATTGCAGTGGATAACCAAGCAACTTTAAATTTTCTGTTTCTGCATGAAATGGTGTGCTTTGGTGTCCTTTGCCACCTAAAATCACAATAAATTCAATAGCTATCAATTTGGTGCTCTTTGGTAGCTGATCAACATGTCCTGTTTTGAAGTGATTGTTATAAGACAAGTGAAGCTGAGGCTTATTTTGCATATTATTTTGCAATAAACCCTTTTTTAATAAAAACGAATGTTTTCTTTTTAATTTTCTTTTTATAAAAAAGCTGCATAAAGCTTACTTTAAAAGTCTCTGTTGTGTACCATGTGGAGATAGCTATATACCTATGTACACAAAATAATGCTACCTTAAAAAGAAGAAGCGGGGTGTGTGTGTGTGAAGAGGGTTGCTATGGCTTGGATAGCAGCCCACAAAATTAAGCTAGACAGTGATTCTCAACAGTCCCTTTTTCTTTAGGATATAAATTGGGCAGAATACTAGATTGCAAATATTGGGCCAGTAAAAGTAAATTTCCCTTGTCGCTTTAATTTGTCTATTGTCTAATGTTCTTCAAACAATGCCGGCTCCAATTGTGTTTGATGTGGTAAATATCAGGGCTTGTTGCAAAATTCTTTATTCTAAGGAACAAGATTAACCCTTTGAACTGGAGGGTATAAGTGAAAACTTGGAGGCAGTTGTGAATGTATCTGTGGGCTCCCTGCTGTTTGCTCCTATAAACAACCTGAAGACATGCATGCCTGGGAGGGCAAGAGGAGACACTGGCTTCAGCCAAATTGGCTTCTTGATTAAATGTGTATTCCAGATCTCTTCCTGGATTCAGCTGATTATTTTGGTGCCTCAAGAGGCTATCCCCCCCCCCCCCCGTTTATTAGCCATTTGCCATGTTAGATATTTGGTAGATGACCTGTGTCAAAGAGCAGCTAACTTGGCTAGTTCTGAATTTCTACTTTTCCCCTTGGGATGCCAGATATTTTAAATTACAGGTAGGTAGCTGTGTTGGTCTGCCATAGTCAAAACAAAATAAAAAATAAAAAAATCCTAAGTTTGTTCTTGGTATGAGCTTTTGTGTGCATGCACACTTCTTCAGATACTTTAAAGTATGTCTGACCACATGGCTCCAAAGGATGATAACCAAATGGGTGCCTTCTGCTACTGACTGCAGTATATTATATATTTCTAAAATTTTAATCCAGTGCAAGGTTGTCACATGGCTATTAGTTACCAGTTGCTGGAAACCAGGCTGATTCATGCTGGAGGGCTTCCCAAAGGCATCTGGTTGGCCACCGTAAGAACAGGATGCTGGACGAGATGGGCCTTTGGCCTGATCCAGCAGACTCTTCTTCTTTTCTGACTGTTGAACATGCTTTTTGACAATTTTGAGTCCAGCATTCTGTTGTCATTTCCATCAACAATCAACCCTGGTGCACGCTAAAGGTTACAGATGTTGCCATGGCTAATGCTTCAAGCTTCAGAGACTGATGAAAAGTACTGTGTGCTGCTTGCTTCCAAATGGCTGCATGTCGTAACTGAACTACCGATACTGTATATCCTAAGAGGGATACAACCTGAGCCTGTAACCACATTGATCAAGTGGAGACAGGAGGGCCACTGTGGGAACAGGAACAGCCCCAGGACTACAACTACTCTCCTGGGTTTGAATGGGAATATGTGTGTGTTACGCAACTGCGTTTCCTCTGGTGGTTATTACCCCAAGGTAATTTTAAAGACCAACAGATGGATATAATTATCATAGAATATAGTTTAGGTTACATTACTCTTCAAGGTTAAACCAATGGTGAAACCTAAATTTTCACCTTACTCATGTGAGCAGAGATGGGCATACAGCACATTAAAGGTTTATATTAATATCAGGGAAAGTGACTGCAGGAATATTTCCTCAGGATATCTGTGATATTTGCAAGTGATAATAGGGGACCATTGCCACTATTTACTTAAGAAGTGCAGGCAAGCAGAATGTACCGTGGCTGCTGCCTCTTCTTTTATATCCCTAGCCATCTATATGGACCATTGGTTGGGGAAAACAGAAGTACACCTGATTAACAATCCACAATTTAACTAAAGAAACACCAGAAGATTAATTTCTGCTGTCAACAAGGCATCCTGTTATATTCATTCTAGGTTTGTTCCTTGGTGCCAATGACACACTAATGATGGGTTGTTGCGTTGTTGTTTTTACCCATCTTAGAATAGAGACAGAAGAATGTATTTATTTTTACACCATTCATTTCCTGCATTTCCACATGGGGTTAGCAATTGTATGAAGTGAATATTATGGCTCCCAATGCAAAGGCTCTCCATCACTCAAGCTGACATCTCCTCTCTTGAGGAGACTAAGTGACCTTTTCATATGCAGCTTAACTAGCCGGTCACACCACAACTAAATTGGGAAAAGCCATGGGTCACATCAATTCCTGGAGGCCTTAAAAACAAAAGTGAGAGGCTCTTTTCAACTTGCAAAAGAAAAAAACACCTCCCTTAACATTACAAAGTTAGAGGGTTGTAATTCCCATTTCTGATAGCCTCTTTTCCAGCATGAGCAGAGGCAGGTGCACAACACAAAATGGTGGCTAGGGGGTAATTATCAGCTGTGCAGGATTTTCAAAGCAGTTCTATAAAAGTTTGATGATGCCCAGAATTAAACTCAAATGAGGATGTGGGTGAGGGCTGACCAGATAGCTGAACTTATAAGAGTCCCTTTCAGAGGCATGAAAACAGATGATGGAGGAATGGGATTCGGGTGCATTAGTTCCAGCTTCTGGGTCAACTTCAAAAGCAGCCCTACATAGAATGCATTGCAGTAAGCAAATCTGAAGGTTACCAGTGTGTGGATAGCAGTAGTCAGGCTATCCCAGTCCAAGAAATGGCCATAGCTGTCATATAAGCTAAAGCACTCCTAGCCATTGAGGGTACCTGGACTTTTAGTGACAGAGATGGATCCAGGAGCACAAAGCAGGTAATTAACCACTTATTGGGGCTTGGGAACCACCCCACTCCCAGTAGGCTTCCATTCTGTCAGGATTCAGATTCAATTTGTTGGTTCTAATCTAATCTACCAATGAATCCAAGCACCAGAGCAGGGTTTGCACTGCCCCTTCCAGATCACTCATTAAAGGTAAACAGAGCTAGGTATCATCAACAAAATGAAGACACGTTACCCCAAGTCTCCCAATAACCACTTCCTAATGATTCTATATAGATGTTAAATAGCATTGGGGACAGGATAGTACCCTTTGGTTCCCCACAGCACAACTGCCTGGGGGCCAAACGATAATCACCCAATGTTATTCTCTGAAATTGACTCTGGACTGGACTGGAACCAATACCAAACAGTGGCTCAAACAAGTTCAGGAGGATACCTTTGTCAAGGATATCAAAAGGTGCTGAGAGATCAAGTAAGAATAACAGGGTAACAGTCCCCCTGTCCTTCTCCTCATAAAAGTAATCCATCAGAGCAAGGAAGGTCAATTCCATGTCGCTCCCTCCCCAAACAGCTACTCCCAAGCACATGTTGTAAGAAATAATTTCTTAGTTCTTTCTTACTTTTCATAGGTGTGTCCAGAAGGCAGAGGGGCAGGGTAATGTGAGGAAATGGGTGAGCATGTCTTGCATGCTGTTGGACTGTCTTAGGCTTTGGACCAAACTTGCATCAAGTACCGTAAGCTCTGCTTCTATGTATCACCAGATAACATACAGGAGTTTTTCTAGAGTTCTTTCCAATATTCTTCCCTGCTTAATTGAACAACATAAAGCACTTGAAATTTGCACTGCTGGCAAATGAATATGGGCCCATTTACAATACTCGAGGCCAGCGATATTTGAATCCGGATTTCAAACATGACAAAGTTTGGAAGGAACAAATCAGATTCAATGTAAATATCCCCTGCTATCTTTTAAATGTGCAGCCGTCAGCTGATGGGGTGTATGCTACCTTTCAGTGTACTTAATCAGGAGCAAGAAAGAGACCAAGAGAGATACTGTAGCTTTATCTCGTTATATCACCAGAGAACCACCACAAATCACTGTATAATTCCTTCTCTGACAGTTGGAAGCACTAAATTGTGCCTCTGTTATCCAGAACTCCCTAAACTTACAAATACAGGCCAGAAACTTTAAAGAGAAAGATAGTGTAAATCATTCTAGAGGAGGTCTACAAAAAGCTTAAGACTTCCTGGCCTGTAATAGTAATAATAATAATAAAGGGTCACTTAACAATGAGGAATCTAGTTTACAGCATCCTTCTAGGAGAGATTGCCAAAGATAAGCGGGGTGTGTGTGTTGTGGTTATGGAATTTCCCTCAAGATTAAAATTAGGAGTTAAAATGTTTTTAAAATACAGCAATAATCCAGAGAGAGAGAGAGAGAGAGAGAGAGAGAGCTGGGCTAGATTCAGAAAATATGAAGGACATACTCCACCTGTTAATGTTGAGAGCTCTCTAATTTTCATTTCCCCCTTGCTTCTGGAGAATCCTCTCTTAAGGGATAGCTCTCACTGAGGCAGGCAGTCTGTATCTGGGTGGGCTGTACCACTTCAGACTCACTGCCTGTGGGAAGCTCCCACGTTCAAATTAGGAAAATCACCCACCCTTGCAAAGTGAAATATCAAGAAGGGCTCTAGGTTAGATGAGTGCCTCATATGCTAGTTTTCTATCTAAAGCTTTATTCTGCATGAAGTACATTCTGGACACAGGCTTACCCCCCCCCTCAGTGAGAACTAGGTCTAGCCAGCCTTAAAGAGTGCAGAAAGCCCAGGCATTTCTGTTCCTCATTTTTTTTTAAGACAATAGCCCTGTTCAGAGAACACACAGAGGCGCAATTTTGATTGTGGTGGCCCCTTCTATAAACCCAGCAACCACATGCTTATGTGTTAACCATGGTTAACTTCAGCAGTGAGCAAATAGTCCAGTATTTGTAACTGTTATTCTAAGCCAGGCTTCCTCAACCTCGGCCCTCCAGATGTTTTGAGACTACAATTACCATCACCCCTGACCACTGGTCCTGCTAGCTAGGGATCATGGGAGTTGTAGACCAAAAACATCTGGAGGGCCGAGGCTGAGGAAACCTGTTCTAAGCTGTTACTGAGTCCAGTTTTCTTAGCAGTCTGTTAGCATTATTTTGAGCACATTATGCAGACTTTATTTTCAACAGAGCTTGGTTGATACCCACGCAGTGCAGAAACAGGCTTCTCAGGATGGGCAATATGTTTCACTTATTTCCAAACAGCAGCAGCAGCAGCAACAACAACAACAACCATAAATTACTTGAAAACTATCAGACTGATTCTAAATGTATGACCCTGAAGAGCTATCATTTTGTATGTGCATAGTGCCATAGGAAATTAAATGAGAAGTTGCTTCCTCAGCCCTTTGTACGCCTTCAGATTTTAGATGATGGCACTATTCAAGGCAAGCAGTAAGGTGCCTGTTCACTATTTGCAACATAAAGCCATGCATGGTCAAAACTCTGTTGGCCATTTCCACATATTTACATAGAAAACCCTAGAGGAAAATATACCATGGGATACCCTAGTTTGGCATAACTTGTTAGGAAATGAATTAGCTTGCAATAACCTAACCAATTAGCAGGGTTACCAGACACAAATTAAAAAAATAAGATGCCATGGCCTCACTCCTGTGTTTTTCACAACAACCTGACACACTGACATTTATCAGATTGCTTTGTCCACAGTTCCCTTTCCTCCGCAAGAGAGCAATGGCTTTTGGTCCCTGTTGTCTTATGAGTCTAGCAAATGGCCAACAGCATCTATTGCACCAGAAGACAAGAGTGACGTACAGCAGGAACAATACAACTCTTACATGGGAACAACCCTTACATGGGAACAACTTTCAGAGCCGTGGTAGTACAGCAAAAAACAAGTAGTCCTGTAGCACCTTAAAGAGCAACACATTTACATTCCACTTGATTAGATGCGTTTTATACTTGCAGGAGAGTAAGTTGAACTGAAATTGGTGGACCTCACTTCCAAGTAAAGAGGGACACAAAGATAAGTGGCAATGCCTGGGCACTTGACCTGGTTATGCAACTGTCCATTGGCACTGAGCTTGGAAAGGGCAGTTATAGGCAATTATTAGAATCTGAATAGAGTTATTATTCTATTTCGCACAAAATATAAAATGCTGTGTTTTTTATTTGCTATCTAAACGTGTAATACATTTTATATTTACAAGACACTTAATCCAACAAGGGGACATAAAATTGGCTGAGAAACGAAAAGAGCAAATATGTTATCTGAAGAGCAAAAATATTATCTGATCTGATAAGAAACAAACAAACAAGTGAGAGCCAGAGCTTGATGGCAAATTGATTAGCCAAAATCTTATGCAAATTTTGAATTCTAGCCAAGTCCCCTCCTAGTCTTGATTTATTCAGATTCAGTATAAGGAACATCCATGCACATTCTTTGGGGATTATGAAATTCTGGAACATGGCACTTTTAAAATAAAACACTCCCACACAAATCATAGGATATCAAGGCACCTTAGAGAAAATGAATTGGTTTTTAACGGAATAAGTCTGACCCTCAACGTTTTTGCATACGCAAGCCTATAAATTTGAAATAATTATCTGCCAAAATGTTCCTTCTTGTAAGGATGTATATATAAGAATAACCCTGGTATATGCAGGCCTTACTCATTTACATTTAAGTAGAAACTGATGGCATTTTCTCCATCATGCAAGGATTTTGGGGTACTATAGTTGGCCTTATGTCCACGTAAGCACATAAACGCTCCAGTCCTATACATACTTGCCTGAAGGTATCCCCCAATGAACACAGCGTAGCTTATTCTGTATAAGCGTGCACTGTACTGCATTAGTAAAATGCCAGCAGAAATTGTTCTACAGTTGCGCTTAGCTTATTTGTGGCCATAGTGAAAGAGACATTGCAAAACTAGTTTTCAGGCAGGTGCTGTGAAGAGCAGAAATAGGCCTTCCACATTTTAGCAGCTTGGTTTGTGGCTATGCCTTTTCACAGTTCGTTTGCTAAATTAGGTATTATAAAAATAGCTGGTGTGAGTGAGAGGATGTGTTAATCTCCGTGGCTTTACCATTTCCCTGTAATGACTGTTTTATGTTGGGTACATGGTAAAATGTTTTATGGTGCAGGCAGGAGATTTATCCACATACATATGCTAAAGGCTCCTTGGAATGTTCTCACATAGAGAGCAAAGAGCCCCCAGCACAGAAACAAGATGCATTCAAAATATTGCTGTCATTTGTACTCCCAACACAAATGCCACCCAGCAAGGAGAAACTATTAGTTCAATCCATTGCCAGAAAGTTATTCCTAATGTTTAGTTGGAATCTTGTTTCTTGTAACTTGAATCCACCAGTAGTTTTCCTACCATTTTCTAATAGTCAACAACGGAATTCACTATACAGCAGATGCATCCTATTTCTATTCAGATCGATTGTGTTTTTGATGCTGACCTCAGTGGGATATGTTTGTCACTTTGCAGGAATGTTGGTTTTATTTCATCGCTTCTATGCTTACTCAAAACTCAAATGGTTTGGGTAATATCTTTGATTTGATGAGTTTATAACTGAAGTTACTCAAGCCAAACATTTATGTGACACAAGGCATAATCTGAACTACATATGAAGTTCTACATATTTACAGAGAGTTCCACTGTGTATATTGGGGTTTTACACCATGTGTTTACAGGAGTGCATCCTTAACAGTGCAATCTACTAAGAAGCAAGACCCACTGAATGTAATGGGGTTACTTCCAGGTAAGTGAAGACCAGATTACAACCTATTTTTTCTGTGTCCAGTGCAGTAACCTTTCGTGAAATTACTACCCCGGGAGATCTTTTTTACACTGCCATTCTGCAAGGGGGAAATTCATGCCATAAAACTGGAGACATTTTCAACCATTTAATGTTCTCATGATGAGAGGTATCATTCCCCCATTTGTCTGCAAGCTGTTCTTCCCGCCCACTTGCCATTAACTGCTGCCACAATGCTGAGAAGAGCAACAAGGGACTTCCCTCTGAGTTGATGGTAGTGTCACTCTATCATGAGCTAGCAGGGGGTGGTTCCACAGCAATTTGGTCAGCAGCCATTCTCTAGGATGCAATACTTATCAATCATGTCTCTGATGTGTTTGGGACTCCAGGGGGCTGGATACTTTTCTGGTCAAGAGGCAGTAACAGAGAGCTTATAGCACTGGAGGAAGCCACTCTACATATGCACATATACAGGCATGATTTGCAGTACGGAACTATGATCCTGTTTCAAGGGAAGAGGATTTCTCTTGCCATTAACAGAACAGCAGTTTTTGGGTTTCTCCTTTTCTCTGTACCCTTGCAGCTTATACCCAGAACAAACTTAGCTGGTCTCTAAGGTGCTGCTGGACAATTAAAAAAAACAAACAAAACTTTAGCAGCATTATGTGAGGGTCAGCACGTTCTATGTATTTGAACTGACATTTGCAAATAAACAACATCCAAGTGCAAAAATGATTCAGTATGGTTTTCTAAAACATTCTCATGCTGTAGACACAATGCCAGGTGTGTATGTGGGTGCACATTTCACACCTGAAATGTTCATGGCCTAAGACTAGTAGGCAGACACTTCAGCCCTCTTTGTAGCCTAAGGAATCTCCACCTAGAGCTTATATCTCCCACTTCTCTAGGTCTGCCACCCATCAGTAGAATAAAGCGGGTTATATCCATTGCTCTGGAACACCAAGTTCAACAAAACCGAAGTCTTCTGAGTTTGGCTCTAGAGAGCATCAACTCTCCAAACCTTAGTTTGAAAAGCAGAAAAGTTGGTGTCCTTAATCTGGTCCTTTCATGTCAGCTACTTTACTCAATTAATTTATTACAATGGAATGGCCAATCTACAATTCTAATCCTTAAAGGGGGAGGGGTCAAGATTAGCCAATTTAGGATCCTAATCGCTAAAGGGTGGCCAAGATTAATGACTACTGTACAGCAACTCAGGAGATAAGTGCTATTAAATGAGTCAATGGATTTATTTTTCCCCCCAGAGAGTGTTATTGATAACTATAGCCTAGGAATTTAATTTCTTGAGTTTGGCTTCTTTACACAGGTGGTTGATAAAATGTGTAGTGCTTTGAGCTCCTTGGGGACCAGGACATAGATAAAAGAATGAATGGGTGATTTAATAAATAAATACAATCAAATTAACAGCCACAGCCCCCAGGTCCAGATGTTGAGATGACCCCTTAGGCTTTCTGAGTTGCATAGAAGCCTTAATTTAATCAGGTGTAGCTTTTCTCATCACGATGCAATAGTGATTAGAAGTCACACCTCGAGGAATGTTCTCTTGTTGCATCACTTAAAGGAACTGGATTCCAATGAAGGTCATGACTTAGTGCTCCTATTATCCTAGGCTGAGATGGAAGTTTCATGTAAACTGTGAGTTGTTTCCTTTGTGCATTATAATTAGGTGCTTTTATTATGTTATATGAGTTCCATACCTACAGACATGGCTACTAATGGGAAATGGGAGATGGGAGACCATTTTTACAGATTCCTGATTCATTCACTCTCTCTCTCTCTCAGCTCTAAATAGGCAAGGGGCCCTCCTTATATCTATGGCTATTCATAAACATAGGGATGTCCGAAAAAGCAATAAAGATGACATAGGTGGCTTCAGTGGGGAGGAGGAATTGATGAAAAATAATAAACCTCCCCCTTTCATTAGCAGGGGTGTCTTCCTGGATCTGGGAATAGAAGGGCACAATTGGATTTAACCCATATATTTTAGATTGGTATAAATATATAAGAAACTTCAGTTGGAAATAGTCATTAGAGTTTTTGTGTGCAAGGCCTACTGCACAGTTAGTGTAGTAGGCTTGCATATATTGCGATATATATGTAATTTGTTTTAAAGCAAGTGTTTAAACAGCAGCTATGTGCTCTCATCTTTAGAGGAATAGTTCTTTTTTGGGTGACAGAAAATTGATTGAATCTTCCATTGATGTCATTACTGAAGTTTTACAACCCTACATTTTTGCAGGTCATCAGACTAAAATTAAACAGAGGAACTACTTTGGGTGGAAAGAGCTCTCCTGGATCAAATCAAGGGACCATCTAGGACAGTCTCCTGCAGGCATAGGCAAACTTGGCCCTCCAGATGTTTTGGGACTACAACTCCCATCATCCCTAGCTAACAGGGCCAGTGGTCAGGGATGATGGGAATTGTAGTCTCAAAATATCTGGAGGGCCAAGTTTGAGGAAGCCTGGTCTCCTGTTTTCCACAGTGGCCAACCATATGCCTTGAGGACAGCAATAAATTGGGCAGGGGGTGGGCAGTAGCTCTGCTATATTATTTCTTTGAATAAACATATTTGACTTTGAATAAACACTGGGACTCAAGATGTTATTGCACAAATCGTTGGTCAAGTGTAACATCTGCAAAGAGCTGTACAAATGGAAACAACTGGTTAACAGCAGTATAAATGAAAAGAGGTCACCTCTCAGCTGATCGCAAACCCAAAAGCAATTGTGGATAATTTACTTTAACCCAGTTTTTACATTATTTGACATCCATTGTTTGCTATAAATGGTTCTTTATTCAAGTTCCAAATATAGATCTATTTTTATACTATTTTCAAACTATTTATTTCATGTTACTATTAATAAGAAATGCAAAATACAGTAGTCGGCAAAATCTAAATAATTATGTTTTTGACTGACAGTCTCTCAAGAGTTTCAACATCTTGAAATTGACTTTTCCTCCTTAAGGTTCCTCTATAATCACATTATGTCGCAATTTAGGTGTGTTGGGATTATGTTCAATTAGCCAATCAGCCAGCCATGTCTATAGAAGAAAACGAAGAAACAGGTTATCTTCAATTTCATTTCCATATGAACAAAAGATTTGCTGATTGGAAGAATTCAAATCCTACATCTCTGCATATCAAATCTCACTCAGAATGAACCCAATTTGCCCAGCTTCCCTAAATAATACCCATTTCCTCAACTGATTCTTAAAGGGGGAACTCTTCTTAAAACCAATACACTTTGTTTCCAATGATTCCAACCTTTTTTTTTTTGAAAATGAACCTGTTTGTCTGAGCAGTTGAGGAAGGAGGCAGACAGTCTAGACTGCTCCTTACATGCAAAGAATACTGGTACTTGATCATGGGTATTGTGGCTTGATGGATCCAAACTAAATATGCAGATAGAGAAATACTGCTCTTATCTGCTGTCATTCTTTCTTTTGCATTCCCATTCTTGATACCACAAGGGCCAACTCCTCATAGGCAGCAGGGATGGAATTAGGTCCCCCCACACCAACCCGAGGCCATCAGTTGTGTTCTCATGTTAGCAATAGGACACTAGGCTTGATAGTAGCAGTCATTGTGATACATACAAAAGGATCTGCTGGTTTCCTCTTGCACAGTTCTGTAAGTCCTTTCAGCAGGGTAGGGGTGACATAAAGGCTCAGGTAATCCTTAGCAGCTTGCCCGACTGGGATTGGTTCAATAACCACTAGAAAAAGGAATTACATATTTTACTGTAAACTTATTGAACTAGATTCAGCTAAAGAGCCCTGCTAGTGGAAACCTGGGGCAATCAATTCTGCTAGCACAGTAAGACTTCTTCCTTCTTTCCCTGCTCCCCAAAGTGGCTCTGGAACAGCACAAGGAGGCAGATCACTCCACCAGGCAAGGAGAAATGCTTATGCTGACAGAGCAATCGGCTTAGCACAATGTTGAATTCCTCCCACAGATATAAAACTATATAATCTATTACCATCAAATGTTGAACCTATTTTATGCTTGTTCTCTATAGTTATTAGCAATGTTGTAAGAACGCAACCAAGCTATTTTATTTCTCACAAAACAATGCAGCAAACAGATACAGTGTGTTGCTCCCAATGTCATTCAATGCGAAACTTTACTGAATTCATTGTCTCATCACATAATGAAGTCGTTCTACAGAAACAAATAATAATAACTGACCTTGGGATAGTGGTGGGAAAAGCTATCCTAAGCCACCTCTAATTCATTAGATAATGAATAAAGGTATTTCCAGATGGTCAGTTTCTAACATGATAAATGTGTAGTCAGTACTCACTGGCTATATGAAATCCTGGTATTTTCTTTCAAATGGTTCAGATTATGTCCCCCTGCCCCCAGACCCTGTTCAGATAACAAGACTGGAAGTAGACCTCATGCTCATAGAGTGTAATGTCTGAATTAGAAGAGCCTATCCTAAGAGCCCTGCTGGATCAGACCAAAGTCTAGCATCCTGTTCTCGCAACTGCCAGCCAGATGTCCATGGGAGCTCACAGCAGGACCTGAGTGTGAGTGTCTTCTCTTCTCTTGTGACCCCCAGAAACTGGTACTCAGAGGCATACTGCTTTCAACAGTGGAGGACAATAGCCATCATGGTTAGTAGACATTGATCGCTTTATCCTCTGTGAATTTGTCTAATCTTTTGAGAGCTGTCCAAGTTCGCGGCCACTGCTTCATCTTGTGGGAGCGAACTCCATAGTTTAACTATGCACTGTGTGGAAGGACTTTATTTCATCTGTCATGAATCTTCCAACATTCAGTTTTGTTGGAGGACCCCAAATTCTAGTATTATGAGGGGGACAAACTTCTCTTCATCTCCTTTTCCACACCACATATAATCCCATGCACCTCTATCATGTTCCATCCTTTTTCTAAACTTATTAAATCCCCAAATATTGTAAGCTTTCCAGCCTCTTGAATTGTCTGCCCCTTTCTGAAGCTTTTCCAGTTCTATGGCATCCTTTTTGAGGTAAGGCAACTAGAAGAGTACAGACTGTGATCACACCACAGATTTGTATAATGGCTTTATCATACTGGCAGTTTTATTTTCAATCCCTTTTCTAATGATTCCTATGCACATTGGGTCAACATCTTAATTCAGCTATCCACTATGACTCCCAAGGTCCTCACTCCTGGTCAGTCACCGCCAATTCAGACCCCATGAGTTATATGTGGTATTAATCCCCCCCTTACATGCATCACTTGTTTACATTGAATTGCATTTGCCATTTACCACACATTCACTCAGTTTGCAGAGTTTCTTTTGGAGCTCTTCTCGGTGGCTTTCTGTTTTAACCATGCCGAACAATAATCATAAGCACTACTTGTGATGTTAGATCTGGCCATGGTGATGCATGCCTTAGTTACATACCGGTTGGACTTACAGGCACGTCCAACTCTATAGAGACTGTGATTTACTCCCAGTATAATAAAACTGGCAGTGATCTAAAAAAACAAAACAAAAACCATGCCGAACAATTTGGTATCATCAGCAAACTTGGCACCTTGCTGCTCACCTCTAACTCTAGTTCATTTATGAATAAAATAATAACACAATTCCCCATACCAATACTTGAGGGCTCCATTTTCTACTGTTTATCTTATCTCCAGTGCTATTTATTATCTACATGAAGCCGTTGGGAGCGGTCAATGGGAGTTTGGGGGCAAGGTGTCATCAGTATGATGATGACACTTAGCTCTATTTCTCCATAATATCTTAATCAGGAGAGGCCTTGCAGTCCCTGGGCCATTGCCTGATTACAGTGGTGAAATGGATGAGGAAAAATAAGCTGAGCTTGAATCCTGGCAAGACAGAGGGACTGTGGCTGAGCAGTTCCACACTTCCCTGCCATTTCAAGAACCTCAATATAGTTTTCCTGTTGAATGTGAAAATAACTGAAAATCTGGTTGTTAACATTCATTTAAACAAAAACTGCAAGGCTTCAGGTAGCATGAACACAGCACATGGATAAACCTTAGATTTGTTTATCTTATTAAAAGACCTTAAGGCTAAAGGAGCCATAGGGGCTGATTCTTCAGCACACTATTGATGCAGGACGAAGTAGATTGGGGTTATCTACTTTGGAACTTGTATCAAAGGGAAAGATTAACATATAATCTATCCAATTTGTAAGAGAAAACGTATTTTATCTCCAGGGGAGTGGCTAGCGCCAGCCACATAAAGAACTTCTACTATTCTATGGGAGGGGCAGAATTGTGAGTGAAACCACTGCTGCTCCCGAGCGCACTGAGAGAAAAACAAGCTGTAGCGATGGCTGTTTCACCAGCAATATACCGCTGAGTGAAACTGCCATCCCAACTCTGCCCTCATACCAGTGCAGAGGGAGAAACAAGCTGCACTGAAAGGTAGACTATATTTGAATGAGGCAGGTGTGGAGGGAGGGAGAAAATAGATGGTTTTCCTCTATGTAATGCTAATTCTAGATGGCAATAATTATGTACCTTCAGGAAACATGAACCGGATCTCTCTTTCAGCTGAGGAAAAGCTGGTACTGCCATGAAGTCCATTCCTTAGATCATCTGTCCCGTAAATTGCTCTTAAGCTACAAACCATAGAGACATGTTAATATATTCAGTCACTGGTACAATAATAAACTTCTAATTAACATGTTTAATTGGGTTTTTTAATATACAAAATAACTTGGTCTTTTAAATTGAAAAAATGTGCATAAAAATAGTAAGTCACATATATAACGTAAAGATTGCCTCTGCTACTTCACTCCATTATTACTCTGCTCCTTTCTCCAATAGCAATCAACCTATAGATGTATCCTAAATTGAAGAAGTATAGGTGGCACAGACTGCTCAGGCTGACTGTATCTAGGCCTTACATGCATGGGCTTGAATTTTTTTTAATATGCTTGATCTGGAAGTCAAGAAGCAGCTAGGATATGGTAGAACCAAGGTTCTTGATGGAGGGCAGCCATGCCTGTAGAATACCCCCACCCTCTGCCAGTAGAAATCCATTTGCCTGGTACAGGCATCCCAATGGGCAGAGGTTACATCTGTTGCCAAAGTGCCTGGCAGAATGCCCCTGAAAGGGTATGCAAGCAGGGGGAGGGGTGTGCTTGGTCACATCAAAGCCCCACTCAAAGCCAAAACTAGGTGGATCCTTTGCCAATGAAAGGGCTGGCAGAAGTGGAAACAACGGGCAGGCCTGATTTGGGAATAACCAACCCCACCCTTCCTGACAATAGCATGGGAGTGCTCTTGGATGCAGCAGAGCACCGTGGCCAATCAATGCACAGTAGCACATAAACCCTGGGTATATAAACCTTTCATGTGTCAAATGCATAGCTACAAACACAAATGGTGGTGTGTGGGTGGCCGCAGGGAGTGTGGTGACCGTGCTCTTGGAATCTTGCTGTGGCTATGTGCATTTGTTTATGGTGTCACCCTGAAGCACGTGAGACGTGTATGTGTTGCTGATTAAGGCAGTTGTGTTGAATGAGGCAGGCATGCTTGCTGGGTGGCGTGTTTAGATTGGCGGTTGCTGGTGGAATTGCCATGGATGCCATGGACACGTCTTTGTGGCATCTACTGAGCTTTGGGGCTTTCCCCTGGCTATGGCCCCAGCAGCTAACAGAGTTAGGAGGTAGTAGTGTTTGCGCTGGCAGTTTGTCAGTGGTCACACTGCATGATGGAGTCCCATAATTTGATTTGCTCTGCCTGTAAACCTTAAAAAATGAATTTGCGATAAGCTGGCCTTGTGAATTATTTCGAGCTGCACTGTCACAACCCTATACCCATTTTGTAAAAGAACGGTTATAACACTGAAAATATTACGTCCATTAACTTCAGCTGGACTATTTGGGAGTAGGTGGTTCGTAAGTCCTGTGAATGGAGTACTTTACCTGTCAGGAAAATTTTCCCTGGCTACTATGGTATTTGAGGGCCCAAGCAGGTCCTTCCAATGTGAGATACCATTATGCCGAGCGAGAACCATCGCAACTAAAGGTCCAGAACTCATATAAGATGTTAAGTTAGGAAAGAACATTTTTCCATACTGTTCTACGTAGAAGTTGCTACACTGCTCTGGGCTTAGTTGGAGCTTTCGTTTCTATAAAAAAAGGAGAGAGGGAAAGAGAAATAGTTCCTTAAAACCATTGTTCCAAGATAATAAAACATTACAGTTAGCATGAACATCTTATTACTTAAGTAATGGGTTTATGGGGTGCTAGCGGAGGGGTAGTACCTCTCATGGGGGACATATCATGTTTCTTCTGGGATAGTTTGTCCACCTTTGGTCCCCACCCTGCACTCAGCTCTCACCTGTGGCTCCTAGAACCTGTCAGCATGTGACAGCAGCCACATCATGGAAAATGGCTTTGACTGGCCGGCTAAACCATGTGAGAGTAACTGATGGGTCAAAAAAACCCTTGGTGAGTTAGGGACTTCCCTGCATGTGAAGAGAGGCTCTGGCAGATTGAGCAGGTGGGATCAACGAGAAAGAAGGCAAATTGTGCACATGCTGTAGATGGAAGTGAGGGGCAGATGGGGTTTGTCAACCTGGTAAGGTAGCCTACCTAGGAAAAGGAAAACTAATTCTAAACCTCTGCTGCCTTTTGCTATATCTTTGGGAGAAATCCAGAGTGGAGACTCTAAGATGGTGAGATAGTGCCTTGTGTGTCTTCTTCCGGCAATTCCTGCAGCCAAGCTGGTGCCAAACATATTGCTCTGCTTTCCTCTGGACTACATCAGCAAGGCTGAGAGGGAGTCTTGTCTGGGCAGCCTAGGACCTCCATACACGCTCCGCAGGTGGGCACCCCAGGAAGGTCACTTAGGAGCTACTAATGCAGCATTTTGATTTCAACCGTGGAGGTGCACTCTCTTTTTTTTTTTAATAAGAATTTATTGGTTTTTTAAAGAATATAAAAAAGAATAAACATACAAAATACAATACAAAATACAAAACAAAACACTACTACAATACACTACAAAACCAAAATACAAAAACAAAACCTAACAAAAAGACATTTATTTTAACTATACTTATCTTATTTATAATCTTATTTTGGGACTTCCTCACGTCCTCTCTTCTGCTTTAATTTCAAATATACTATAGTAACTTTGTAACATTTTTAATTTCTTCTTCTTCCAATATTCTTAATCCTTATCTATCATCATATATCCATAAACTTATTCCTAACAAAATAAACATAACACTATTCTAACTTCTTACATCCTACTTTCACAGGAGGTGCACTCTCAAGACAGACGAATGGTGGCAAGCATTGGTCTTTATTTTCCAGCAATTTCTTTTCCAGTGCCAGTCCTACAAGTGAGGAGACCACCTCAGGCAACACGAGGTGAAGCAGTGGCATCCTGGCTGTTCATCCTAAGCTCCCTCACCCCAAGCCATTCCCCTCTGACTAGAGTTGTGTATGCATGGCCCCCCTAAACTAGCCTGAAGTGCTGGGGAATATGCTAACCCTTCACAATTGTGAAAGTAAGATTCAGCTGCTAGTCCAGTCAGTTGCCAGTACATGGAATGGGGAGCAGATGCTTTCTTGTCCTTACCCTAGGCAGCAAAAGACCCTGCTTTCCCAATACTTCTACAGTACAGCCTGATACCTGTCCTAGGCTCAAAAGTGAAGGGAGCAAAGAAAAATGCAGACAAGACTGTGCTTGAGATTTTGATCAATGGACGCCACCTGGAGTTCAATGGAGGAATTACCAATGATCCAGTTTTGGGCTTTTAATACTATTGATGTTGATCACAGGGTGCTGGTGACCTGGATTATTCCCACCTCTCTCCTCCTGCCATATCCCTGCATGGTTCCCTTTCATGTTTACTACGTTTTGCCGGAACCACACAAGCATGAAAAGCAATTTCTGTGAAGCAGCTCCCTACATGGTTGTGGCAATTTTCCTATTATATCGCATCACCACAAATTATATTTTTCAAGCATTTGTGGACGTACTTCACACAACTATCCTGCAGCAAGTTTCATGCAGTTGCACTTCTAAGCAGCTAAGCCACATGGTGCCGGTGTAAATCAGGCCAATATGAGGCAATTTGGTAAGCCTGTTTGGAAATATGGAGTCCGATGCCATCAGTAAGTTGATGAATGATGATATCCAGATCTCTTTCTTTTTCCTCTAAAAGATAGAGCACCTGCTTTCCACAATGAAAGTGCAAGGTGCAGTCCTTGGCATCTCAAGGTAGGGTTAAAAAAGACACTCATGACTGAAACCATGGAAGACCACTGTCACTCGGTGTTGAAAATCCTGAGCTAAGCGGACCAGTGGTCTAACTTGTCATAAGGCAGCTTCTGATATCTCATCTGAGATCATAGGAAGATCTGTAAGCAGTTGTGGTTAGAGTTTTTGCCAATATCAGAAATTTATACAGAAAGGGTCAATCCATTCTCAATATTCACATTATCTGATACAAATCAAACATATGAATTCAACTCAGCTCTCTTGGCTCATGGTAAGTTTCCTTTTCTTTGTAATAAAGCATATTACTGTTCAAATTCTGTGCTAGTATAACAAGTGAAATATATTATACCGAGAAGAAATGTTTTGGGAAGAACAATTATTAACCACTTGTTTGCAAAACTGAAACTGCATGTTTTTTTCCCCTTAAACGAGACTACAGTATACAGGTAGCTGTGCAATAGCGACATCAAGTGGCCAGTTTCAAGCATTAGTTTGTTATTGCAATACAGTACTTTCCCTAAACGCTAACTTGGCATGGTTATGGAAGCAGCATTAAGTTTCAGCGGTCTTAGCCAACAGCAAACATCTGCCAACACATTTGAACAACAAAAATATTTGTTATGATGGTGCGTGAATAATGGCGTATGATGAGTCTGAACTGGTGTTTACCTATTTTAAGTTTATTTTGAGTACTGTTAGACAGAAGCATGTTAATTTGACATGGAGGTTGCTTCTAGACAGGTGCTTATTGTGGGATAGGTGCTGCTGGTGCATGCAAGCTTTTTGCTGCATCTACACAATGTCTGTGGCATCAAAGTCCTAGCCCATATCTTGCACACACCTACCTATTTAATTCGGTTTCATCATTTCTACAGAAAATCCATTGTTAAAAAAAGAACTGATGCCTATGACCTGTTTGTGATATATGAACATTTTGTTTAAGTTACTGCCTTGAAGAAACCATAAAACTCTGGAGGTAGCGGAGAAAACCAGGTAGCGGCTTCAGCTGGCAGGGCTGCCTACCACTCACTGCAGAGCAAGAAGGATCATGACTTTTGATATTTTCATTGTGATTGTATTAATGCATTTTCACTGATGTTACTTATAAGTCACCTGCAAAAGTTATATCCTGGAAGGCAAGATATAAATACATAATATGAATAAACAAATAAACAAAAGCATATTCTATAGAGTGTTTTATCTGAACACAAAAATGTGTGTTTATTATAGAGATTTTATAGAGACTGCTTGGTATGACTAGCAGATCAAAAGCCTAATTTTAAATCAGTTCTTGTTATTAATATACAGTGGTGCCTCGCTAGACGAATGCCTCGCAAGACGAAAAACTCGCTAGACGAAGGCATTCGTCTAGCGGGAGGCTGCCCCGCAAGACGAAAACGTCTATGGGGTTGCCTCGCAAGACGAAAAATTTTCGTCTTTTTTTTTTCGTCCAGCGAAAGCGCGGCTGTCACGAATTATTTTCGTCTAGCGGGGCACCACTGTACCAAAAAACACACACACCAAGAACTCTGGCCAGAAATTTCAATACTAGGAATAAATCCTACTCATGTGGTGCAGTCAAATAAAGGTATATATTCTAGTAAGAGTTGCAGGATTGTAAATTCTAACAGAAAAACAGCTTTAAAGTCACATATATAATTCATTACAATGTAGAACATAAGAGGTTTGACTCAACAACAAATGATGTATAAATCCATATCCAAAGGTATTCAAAAAGTCGTTTTGTATGTGGAGCCGGAGTCGAGAGTCGATTCAAAGAAAGAACCCAGGACAGAGCCCTGTTTCGGTATGAACGTTTTCGTCAGCTGGGAATATCAATATTCCTAGTATTGAAATTTCTGGCCAGAGTTCTTGGTGTGTGTGCAGTTGACTACGTAAAACGTGGTTCTTTTCAGGTTACCTGAACAATGGTGAATCCAGATCTGAGAATGATATCTTCTATTTCTTCTTCTTTGTTGATTATATCTGGTTTAATGATTGCCAGGGTTCTTTCAACGTAAATCTGAGGGTCGGGCATTAACGCCTGCATCTTGGCAGTTAAAATCCAAGTCCTCTTCTCTCTCTGAAATGATAACATGTGTTACCACCACTACATTTTACTCTCTTGTCAGGAGGGTGAATTAAAATTCATCTGGCCGCTTCAGGGTAATTACAGCACTCCCAAGATTACATTCTCCTCTGCCAACCTGTCTGAACACACAACCCAGATCCTACGTGTGCATTTACTTGGAAGGAAGCCCTACTCTATCCCAGAGAAGTAGGTCTGGAGCTCCTGCCTCAAGGCTGCCGCCTTTTAATGGTTTTGTGAGCAGCTGCTTAACAGCCAGCTACCCTCGCCGAGTTACAGACCTGCAAAAAAAAGGGTCACCTGCAGTTAACTTGCAATCTTACTCGCCTCTGTGCATAACAAGCTGCCCATTGTGAACCCAGACCCAATCCTATGCATGCTCACTTGGGAATAAATCCCGCTATATTGGGCGCAGAACGGGGCTACTTCTCGGTTACGATGCGCAAGATTTACTCTCTCTCTCCCCTTTGTCCCCTCTTCCCCTAGTGGTCGTCTCGCCCATCGTTGCTCCTCCAAGCTGCCTGGACCTGTCCATTGTGAGAACGAGGTAGCAACCCGCCCCTTCTGTGATCATCCTGCCCCGAGGGCCAAAATGAGCAAGCTGGATGATCTCACCCCGTTATGAGGTCCCAGAGTCCCTCCTCTTCCTCCACGCAGACGTCACTCCGACCCGCGAGGAGTCCCCTCTACGCGCTGACTGATTAGCCCAAGGAACCCCAGGCACGGTTGCCGGGCAACCGAAGAAACCGAAGTTAAAGCCGGCATTTACGGTGGCCGACAAGGCCAGTTTCCGTCGTTCTCCGTTGAAAGGCAAATGTGGTTGGAGCGACAGGCGGGCGGACGGCGTAACGGATGGGAGATCAGTACTGCATCTGCTTAGTACGGCGGCGTTTGTAAGAACGCGATCGCTAAGCGTGGGGGCACCGGCACTTTTTAAAATATATATATTTATTCATTTTATACGATAAGAAAAACATACAAAAGAAATACAAGCAATCACAAAACACAAATCTCTTACAAATTTTCACATTGTTTCTTCACATTTCGGGGTGACTTCCTCCGATCTCTCCTTACTGGGTTCATTTCCACTACTATTTTAACGGTTTCCAATGTTAATCATTTACTCATTAGCATATTAGATATTTATTACTTCCTTATCATTTGTTCATTCTATAATCATTTGTTTAACTCATATAATACTTTTTTACACCCTAAAACCTATATAAACTTCCCCAGGGTTTCAAAAATTTAAATACTACAATGTTTTTTCAAATAACTTTTAAACTTTTTCCAGTCTTCCTGCACCGCTTCTACCCTTTGATCTCGCAGTCTCGCTGTCAGCTTGGCAAGTTCCATAAAGTCCATAATTGTCATCTGCCACTCTTCTACTGTCAGTATCTCCTGGCTCTCCCAGTTCTTTGCTATTAATATTCTTGCTGCTGTCTTGACATACAGAAAGGAATTCTTATCTTTTGGGGGGATTTCCTCCCCTATAATTCCCAAAGGAAAGGCCTCTGGTTTCTATAAGAAGGTGTCTTTTAGCACCTTTTTCATTTCATTATAAATCCTTTCCCATAAATCCTTTATTTTGGGGAACGTCCACCACATATGGAAAAAGGTTCCTTCCTTCTTTTTACATTTCCAACACTTATTATCTGATGTATGATACATTTTAGCAAGTTTTACCGGAGTTAAGTACCACCTATACATCATTTTCATCATGTTTTCTTTCAAAACAGTACATGCAGTAAATTTCATACCTTTCTTCCACAACCTTTCCCAATCTTCAAGCATAATATTGTGCTCCAAATCTTTAGCCCAATCATTCATCACAGATTTCATTTGCTCATCTTTCGTATGCCACTCCAACAATAAATTGTACATTCTGGAAATATTCTTACTTTTTTAGTCTAATAACTCTATCTCCAATCTGGATT
The DNA here is from genome assembly GCF_009819535.1 of Lacerta agilis. Classification (NCBI taxonomy): domain Eukaryota; kingdom Metazoa; phylum Chordata; class Lepidosauria; order Squamata; family Lacertidae; genus Lacerta; species Lacerta agilis. The sequence goes on from NC_046313.1 coordinate 57,172,553, forward strand.
TTTCTACCTGAAAACTGGTATTCTTGCTATCTACTTTAAACATTTCATTAATCTGATGATATTGTAGCTAAACATTCAATTTATCCTTAAGTTGATCATATGGTTTTAACTTATATTTATTTTCATGTTCCATCAATAACTCGTTATATTTTAACAATTTTGTTTCCACATTAAACCTCTTTTGAGCTTTGGCTTCCAACGGTGAAATCCATCTAGGTGTCTTATTTGCAAGCAAATCTTTATATCTAATCCATACATTAACCAATGCTTTCCTGACTATATGAGTCTTAAACCCTCTGTGGGCCTTTATCTTATCATACCATAAATACGCATGCCAACCAAACACATTGTCAAAGCCTTCCAAGTCTAGCAGATCAGTATTTTCCAATGTAAACCAGTCTCTGAGCCAGCAAAAAGCTGCTACCTCAAAGTATAACTTTAAGTCTGGCAGGGAGAATCCACCTCTTTCCTTAGCATCTGTTAGTAGTTTAAATTTAATCCTCGGTTTCTTCCCCTGCCAGATAAACTTTGATAGTACCTTCTGCCATTCCTGGAAGCTTTTTACATTATCAATTATAGGTAATACCTGAAACAAAAATAACATCTTCGGCAATATGTTCATCTTAACTGCTGCAATTTGGCCCAACAGCAATTAAAATATCATCAAATACTACCTATTCACAATATTAGTAATAATATTAGTAATAAGAGTGCCTGCTCTCAGGCTTGCAATCTGACAGCAAAATAAAATGGGAGGAGACACTGGGAGCAGGGAAGCAAGTTTAGGCACTTTTTTGTTACAGAATTATGGTGGCCATGTGTCCTTCAAATGGAGGCAGTCCTCTATTTGAAGGTGTCTTGTTTTTTTGAGGTGGTGTTTGGTCCACGCCTAGTGTAATGAGCCATAAAAAGGGAAATTACAGTTAGCACGTGGACAGCAGAATGAGCTGTCAGATCACCTGGCACACAGCTCTAATCATAGCCTTCCTCACAATGGTGAGATGTACTGTATTTGTAGTTAAATTAAACATTTCTAAATTTGCCGAAGAATTGATCCTTTTGAATTATGGTGCTGGAGGAGACTCTTGAGAGTCCCATGGACTGCAAGAAGATCAAACCTATCCATCCTTAAGGAAATCAGCCCTGAGTGCTCACTGGAAGGGCATATCCTGAAGCTGAGGCTCCAATACTTTGGCCACCTCATGAGAAGAGAAGACTCCCTGGAAAATACCCTGATGTTGGGAAAGATGGAGGGCACAAGGAGAAGGGTACGACAGAAGACGAGTTGGTTGGACGGTGTTCTTGAGGCTACCAACATGAGTCTGACCAAACTGCGGGAGGCAGTGAAAGACAGGCGTGCCTGGCGTGTCCTGGTCCATGGGGTCACGAAGAGTCGGACATGACTGAACGACTGAACAACAACATACAATTTAAATGCAAATATATGTTCCTCATTTTTACTATTTGGTTATTCTTTCCTCTTTTGTCATTGTATATAAGTGACCACCCTATACAACACCACAGTTCAGTTGTAGAGCGTCTCCCTTGCATGCAGGGAGGTCCCCAATTCAATCCCCAGCATCTCCAGATGGGGCTAGATAAAGCCCCTGCGCCAAACCGTGGAGAGATGCTGTCAGTCAGAGTAGACAAGTCAGTGAGATGGACAGCTGCTTTTGTAGAGTTCTTGTAGTGACCAGCTGGAATGTAAAGAGCTCAAGGAAAGGGGGAGCCTAAAGTTGCTGGCCTTTCAGTAGAGCAAATGAAGATGTTCTGCAGTCCCATCTCTTGCTTATAGCTGTGTATAAGTTATCCTGTTGTGAATACCAGATGCTGATAGTTCTAGCTGAATTATGTTTTATCTGTTTACTATGTTTTATCCATGCTGAGGCCTGAGTCCAGGAGCATAAACCTGTGACTTCAGGTGGAGTGTTACTCCCATCCAGCACATGCTGGATTGCTTGTTCTGCTTTCCAGGTGACCATAGCACTTCTGTCTTATCTGGATTAAGTTGCAGTTTGTTCACCTTCATCCATTCCATTACTGATGTCAGACACCAGTTTAGATCGAAGGCAGCTTCCTTGGATTTAGGAGCTGTGTGTCATTAGCACTTTCATGTGAATGTTAAATAGTATGGGGACAGAACAGAACCCCGAGGGACCCTGCAGGCCAACAAGCAAGGTGTTGAACATGTCTGTGGGAAGCCACAAGCAGGATCTGAGCACAGTATTTCTCTCTCTGCAGTTTCTAGCTACTGATATTCAGATCTCTCTCTGCAGTTTCTAGCTACTGGTATTCAGTAGTTTCTCGGCCTTTTGGCTAAGATCAAGTGTAACATAGTTATTGTGGCTGGTAGCCACTGGTTGCCTTATCATCCATGAATTTGTCTAAATCTCTTTTAAAACCAAATAAGGTGATGGTCACTACTGCCTCTTATGGGAGACAATTACTTAATTTAACTAAGTGCTGTGTGTTTATTGCCTACAACATTGTGGCATTACTCGATTGTTGTTGTTTTTTACTTTGAGAGCCATTTCGAGAGTGCTGAGGCTAGAAATATGGATTGATATATTTTTTTAATAGCAAACCAAAGGCTGCACACTTGGGCACACTAACTTCAGAACTGAGTTCAATGGGGCTTACTCCCAGGTAAGTGGCATAGGACTGCATATTGAGCATGTCATTTGTCTGTTACAACCCAAAACTTATACATACTTATTTGAAAGTACTGTATATTCTGGCGTATAAGACTACTTTTTAATCCAGGAAAATCTTCTCAAAAGTCGGGGGTCATCTTATACGCCGGGTAGAGAATCTGCAGTCGAGTATATCTCAAACTCTATATTTTAACTGGAAAAGTTGGGGGTCGTCTTATACGCCCAGTCGTCTTATACGCCAGAAAATACGGTAATTTATATAAAAATCAAGGGAAGCTACCCCCTAGTAATTGTGCATGAGGGATTGTAGCCTTCAGAATTTTTTGCTTGCAATTTTAATCAGAAGTAAATCCCAAGTTCAATATACACCTTCTTCTCCCTGGTGCTCTCATATGCCTTCAGCTTGACTGAAAACGGTGTGTACTTTCAATCAAGGAGCAACGGGGGTCTGCTCAACCTGACATGTCTCCATGCCAAGATGAAAGTGTGGCAGGTCCTTATCCAAGAGATGTTGTTTGCAGATGACACAGCCTTGACAGCGCACTCCAAGGAAGCTGTACAGAGACTCATCAACCATTTTGCAGCATCCTGCATGAAGCCAAAGCTTGATGAAGACCAACATCCTGGGTCAAGATATATACCATAGTTGCAGGCTACCTCAGTCTCAGCCAAGCGGTACACAAGATTCCAGAGAACCTGGCACCTAACCAGGGTTTGTGTTTCCTTTAGAAAATCAAGGCACAACAGAGGCTATCGTGTATTATGAATTACGGTTTATTTTCACATATTTACAACCTGAATCCTTCAATGGAGGGGTGCAGAACATTACACCTCAAGACTGTCTTTTGTTGCTTCCTCAACTGTAAGTTTGAGTCCACAGCAGAAACCAGCCATGCTCCCTGGCAAGGGCATACCTAGGGACTGGCTAGGTTAGTGCAAAAATCACACCACTCCACTCTGGTTTGGAGTGGCTAGGAGTCTGCTTGCCCAACTATGCACTCTCTGGGCCATTCTTCCACTGCTCTGGGCAGTCAACATCTCCTTGCCAAGGGCGCAAGGGGACAGGGAAAGGGGTGCCTATACAGTTCCTTGCCAAGCACCTCTGTTCCTGGTCTCGTGGTGCAGCCTATTGCCACCTGTCACTCAGGCAACTTCAGTTTCAAAAACCTGCTGCAAAAGACACTTTTTCCTGTGATGACATCACACCCTCTGCAACCGCTTCACAAATTCAGTTATCTTCCCTTGAAGGGCTAGTCACTCGTGAATGGACATCATTGTTTCTTCAATGGCCCACCCATGGCTAGCCACCACCAACCTGGCCTCATGAGGAAGTTAACTTGCTAAATTCAAGAATTTATCAGTTTGCTCACCTTTTACTAAATCTAGGGATTTGGGAGGTCTTGCCACCCCCATCCCCCAACATAGAGAAACATCATTTGATAATAGAGTGACATAGCTGATAATGCTGGCAAAGAGGAAATTCCTAGAATAAAGATATGCTTTATTCTGCTCCTTAGAGAGGCAACTGTGCTGAGATTGGATTCCCCAATTCTTTGGATGTATTAATGGTTGTGTTAACTTAAGGGTGCGTGCCTTTAGGGGTATTCTGCCCTTAGTGGCACAGAATGTAGTGTACAAGTTATACATACTGTATGTAAAAAGGAATGGCCCTGTCAGCATGGAAAGGGAAAAGAAGGCACTTCAGGACACCACTACCCCTATTTATTCGAAGTATTCCTTCACAGGACATAAACCTGAAAGGCCAAAGAAAGCTAGTCCAAGTTGCAGCTACCTCTGCTGCTTGGGCAGCCAAGTGGCTTGCAAGAATCACAGACAGCTGCTTCCACTCATTTGCCCCCCATCGCCTCTCCTTCTCGGGGCAGGAGTCTCAATCCCCATAGCCACATTGGGGGGGGGGGAGGAAGCAGCAGTGGCTCATCCTAGCAGCAGACCTTCCAAGTGTCCTTATTTTCCAGGGAGGTCCCTGATTCAGAGAAGCCCTCTCAGTTTCTGATTTGATCCCGGAATGTCCCACTTTTATTTAGGATGTCCCTATTTTCATGGGAGAAATGTTGGAGGGGTATGTAGCAGTGACCTCGTGCTTCTGGGCGCTGCAGTGGGCCTCACCCCAACCACCGGGCCATATGCAGAGAGCAAGCACAGCGGAGTGACAGCAGCAGCTCCGATTCCCGTTGCTCCCTTGTGGGGGGGGGGGGGAGAGAGAGAGAGAGAGAGAGAGAGAGAGAGAGAGAGAGAGAGCAGGAACAGCCGGCGTCTCCATTCCCTCAGCCTTCCGCTCTGGGCGGCGAAACAGGCGGAATTTGGCCTGCTGGGTAAGTGCGATGGGGAGGCGCCGCTCGGGGCTGTGGGGGCTGGTCGCTGTCGGTGCGTCAGAGCAACCAACTATGTTTATTCGGGGATATTTGTGTTGAGAGATTGTGTTTCCTCCCATACGGGAATTGGTGGTCTCAAGGGGAAGGGGGAGGACTCCTTCGCGCTCTCTGCCTTTTTAACTGTGAGGCCTCTAGGTTTCTATTTCAACATTCCCACATCTTAGCTGCAGGCCTAGGGCAGGCCGCTGAGCTAGGATTAGGAGGTGAAGAGAGCGCATGGGCTTACCCGCGACGTATTAGAAATGCCCTTCTATGCGGGTGCCTGCTGCGCTCGGCCAATGAGCGGGAGGCTTGCTGGAGTGTGCCCGCGCGGCCCCGAGGAGTCTATAAAAGGAGGCGGCGCGGGAACGTGCTTTTCCCCCTTCGGGTAGCGCCGAACTGCCGTGTCTGCTCGTCCGTCAGGAACTGCGCGGGAGGGGCGGAGCAAGCGGCTGACGACTACGGCAGCAAGAGGTTCGTCGCGGGGCTCGTGGAACCGAATCGCGGGGTGGCCTGATATCCTGAGGGGAGCGGCTCTTTAAACGTGAGTTCCGAGAGCCCCCGAGAGGGGAAGGCGGGTGGTTGAGAGGCGGCTTGGGCACCCGGAGAGGCGCCTCCCTTTCCCTTGCTAGGCCCTACTGACGGGAGGGCGGGGGACTTCCGTTGTCGCTCGCGCAGGTTCGAGGCAGCGGCAGCATCGACCATGGCCGAGGTGGAGCACCAGTTGGGGGCCACCCAAAATGGGCACGAGGCTGCAGCGGCGGCGGCAGCGGCCGAGGGTTCCGCCAGCGGCGGCGATGAGGAGCAGCAGCCGGACCAGCAGCTGGAGGAGGAGGAGGAAGAGGAGCTGGCGGCGGTGGCCGTAGCCGAGGAAGAAGAGGAGGAGGAGGAGGAAGAGGCGGCGGCGGCGGCGACGGAGGAAGAGGCGGCGGCGGTGCAGTCGGAGGCTTCGGCGGAGGCCGCTGGGAGCCAGAATGGAGCCGAAGGCGACCAGATCAACGCCAGCAAGAACGAGGAGGATGCGGGGTGAGCAGAGCTGCTTCCTAATTTTATCTTCACCTTTATTTTTCTGGCGGCGTCAGGCGGGCCGGGCCGTAGAAATATGCTCGGGATAACAGGCCCGAGGCCCCGTCGCTTCGCGTCAGCCCTGCGCGCCCTTTCCCTGTTTTGTACGGGCTTTTGTTTGATTGTGGGTTTTTTTTGGACAAAGGGTAGTTGTTGCGCTATAACGGGGGGGGGGGCGCTTCCCTTCCCTCGCGACTTTGCTTTTGGGGCTGAAGCACAATAATCCGGGCCTGGGCTGCGACGGCGGGACCTCCTCCTTTGTTCTGGAGCTGCCTTTTGTTGGCGCCATGTGGTGGTGGGGGAGGGGCTGGGCGCTTTTTTTTTAATTTTCGAAACTTCGGCGAGTTTTCTTGCACGCTTTTTTTGGCGCGATCTCTTAGCGGTGTGTAGGGACCGCGTAATAGGGTTGGAGATCTACAAAATTTGAAAAGATTACTCATCTCCTCCGCCCCCTTCTCCCCCGCCTGCTTGCGTCCTTTCCTCAAATACACTGACTCGCTTCCTCTTGCCGCTTGACGGAAGTCGACGGTAGTTTGGTGAAGCGCGGGACACTTTCTATAGGTGCGTTTCTGTTTAAGAAATTTGATACCTTGAAAAGTAGCTTCCTTGAAGTGAAACTGAGCAGTTTGCCTTCTACTCTTGGATCCCACTTGACCTTCAGTTCTGCCCCGCGTCCCCCCACCCCCATTTTTTTTAAATGCTTCGTTAGCGATTTCAGTTGAGAGACACTCCTAAAGAGCAATTGGACAAACTAAAACCCCTTGACTTGGCTCCATGCTATTTTATTGGCTTTGCAGCAATGGAGATGTGTCTGAGGATTTCATACTTAAATGGGCAACTTTTTTGTGAAACAGGAGCAGTGAATGTATAAACAAAACTTGATCAAACAAGTAACTAAGCAGTTTCTATATTAACATTGTTTTTTTAAAAAAATGCATTTGATAAAAGTAGGTTGCTTACAAACATTTATGCTTTAAAAAAGCACCATAGTACTTTTTGCTGCTGCCAGGTAGCACTCTTTCTTTAGGAATAGAACACAATTTTATGATACAAGTAAACAATATTCCAGACTGTTTAGAATATGCTAAATAGAATTTCACATGGTCTCTTTTACCTGAACTGTAGAACAAATACTGACTGTAAACAGTTGATACTTTTTTTAACTTGGTAAGACTATGCTTTTTTATTTCTTTTCATTTTATTAACCATTTGGGATTAACTTGTTTGAGTGACACTCCTATGACCAGACACATCTTAGGAACAGTTAAGAAATGTGTTGTGAGTAGTGATTCCCAGTATGTGGCTTAATGAAACTGCTAAGTCTTAATTCTGTTGTATCAGTAACATAAGACATTCAAATCAACATAAAAATATTATGATGTACAAATTTGGTAGGCTTCTTTTACATGCTTGAAATGTCAGAGGAGTATGCAGCATGTTCATAAGTTTTTAAAGTATTGAGCAATAGAGAATAGTCATAGAAAGTAAAACAGGTATTCATTTATACCTGTTTTGATGAAACTAGAAATGTCAATATGAGTTGCAATAATTTTTTCCACTTATAATATCAATGTGTAGTATGCATAGTATTTTAACCTTGTATTTAGTTTTTGTTACAGATAACTGAAACCTGAAATAGACTGATTTGGGAGGAAATTGAACTTCTAATATAATACTTTATACTTATTTTCTGGTAGTTAAAACTAAATGCATATTTGGGAAGTGAGATTTAGTCACAATTTAAAGGAAATTGATGACAGCAGTTGCCTGTTTATGTTGTATGTTAAGATACTGATTTTCGTAATTGTAAGCACCTTAGGCTATACCATTTTGCTGTTGCATTAAATTTAACATTTAAACATTATTTCAGGAAAATGTTTGTTGGTGGTCTCAGTTGGGATACAAGCAAAAAAGACTTGAAAGACTACTTTACAAAATTTGGTGAAGTGACTGACTGCACAATAAAGATGGATCCTAACACAGGGAGATCAAGAGGTTTTGGATTCATTCTGTTCAAAGAGGCAGCAAGTGTTGACAAAGTGAGTTGAAAGGATTTAAACCTTAACATTTTAATACTTTTGTATATCCTGCCATTTTCATCCTGATTTATTAAACTACTTTGTAGGTTTTGGAACAGAAAGAACATAAATTGGATGGCCGAGTTATTGATCCTAAAAAGGCAATGGCAATGAAAAAGGATCCTGTGAAGAAAATATTTGTTGGTGGACTTAACCCAGAAGCAGCAGAAGACAAAATCAGAGAATATTTTGGAGAGTTTGGAGAGGTGTGTAATCAGGGAAAGAGTTTAAATAGAATAGGAACTAAGAAAATAAGAATTATGTTGAAACAGACCAAAGGCCCACCTAGTCCAGCATCCTGTTCTCATATAAGAATTTCAGATTCAGAATTACATAATTAGAAATATGGAGTATACTTTGGGCTCTAGAGTCAAATTGACTGCTACATGATACATACACATTCATGCACCTGATATGCCAGTCTCAACCAATCCATAGTTGGGAAAAATAAGGGAACTGGAAATGCCCTGATAGTCCTACATAAAACCATGTATCACTGCATGCTGTAGTATCTAGATCTGACAATGACATACGGTCTTAAATGATAGTGCTTTTTAGGAACTTAAAAACTTTTCCTGATAAACACTGTTCAGTCTGAGGGATTGAGCCTTGGATGTAATAATTTGAAAAGTCAGTATACCAAAGGCCTCCCCCCCCATTATAGTTTCATAAAGCACTAACCATTTCCTTATTAGACCAAGTTGTTGCCTTCTTCCAAGAAAATTTTAGAACTTAACGGTTGAATTCAACTAATTTTAACATTGGGCAATTGTACACTGAAATCTGAGACTTGCAGGATGGGGTTAAAAGGTACAGTAATGCAGTGTATTAATTTATGGAACTTTGAATGGAAATTACTATGTTTCATCAGATTGAGGCAATTGAACTACCAATGGATCCAAAGACCAATAAAAGAAGGGGGTTTGTGTTCATCACCTTTAAAGAAGAAGATCCAGTGAAAAAGATTTTGGAGAAAAAATTCCACAATGTCAGTGGTAGCAAGGTGGGTATTCATGTTTTAATGAACTAACTTTAAGATTTTTTTTTTTTTAAGGAGCAGTTGATGTAGTGGTTAATTTGTGTTTATGTGAAAATACAGTTAGAAAAGATTTACCACTGCATAGCATTTATAGTTCGTTTGTTCAGAGCTGAAGATACTCTTGTTCTAAAATACTACCTCTAGGTAATAGGGCAGAATATAAATTCAATAAATAAAATAAAAAATACATAAGTTTAGGTAATTTAAATACTTAATGTAAATAATCAAGAAAGAGTTTGTTTTAAATCAAGCTTTCCATGTTAATATTTCCTCAACAACCATGTCTATTAACTGGGTCCCATAACAATGGAAACCTGATTGTGGTTGGTCTAATCTACTTGTATATGTAGGATCATTATAAGACATACGAGTTTGTTTTTCTTTTTTTCCTCCCTTTCACACAAGTGTCCCAGTAGATGGGAAGTGCACACACACACACCAGTTTGTGTAAAGGCCTGGGATGATCCCTGCACACACCATGTGTTACAGCTGGATGAAGAAAACAAGGCTGTTCTATTCTATTAGGGTCTTTGTGCATGGAAGCTATGTACATACAGTGACTGAACTGAGTCCATAGGTTTGGAATGTAATAATGCCTACAGTCTTTTGCTCATGCAGCCCCCATGCCATCTGCACAATAGAATTACGGTACATCTTAAGAGACAGCCAATGCAATCTGTATACATTTAAGGAACCAGCGTAAGATCACTCCCTTGAAAGTTTAAGGCTGCAATACTACAAGTGCTTATTTGAAAGTTTTCAGAGTCCAGTGTTTCTAGAAACAAGAGCTGGTAGTTACTTATTATTTTCTAGGTTACAGAAAATAAAACGGCAATACTGATTTTAGTTGGTAGTGTCCATTGGGAAAATGTCACATTGCTTGAGTAGTTGAAGGACATAAAATAATGGAAGGACATCCATATGGTTTCCACAAATTATCTTTGTTAGCAAGGTGGATCAGATGTAACATCAAATCACGATTGCAAATACTCCGTCCCTATACACTTCAAGGAGCATCTTCCTTCCTTCCTTCCGGAACAACTTCATGGAAACAAGCTGGATGTTCCATTTCAAACTAATACAGTGGTACCTCGCAAGACGAATGCCTTGCGAAACGAAAAAACCGCTAGACGAAAGGGTTTTGCGATCGCAATGGTGACTCGCAAGACGGCTTTTTCTATGGCAATTTTTCACAAGACGAAAACGTTTTGTGATTTTTTTTTCTTTTTCGCACAGCCGTTTCAGTGCAAGCCGCACTTTGCAAGACAACATTCTCGCAAGACAAAGCGACTTGTGGAACAAATTAATTTCGTCTTGCGAGGCACCACTGTATAGACCGGGGGGGACGGGGGATGACGACAACGACTTTGGTAATACAGTGCCCTAAGTGAGGACAAGATTTGGTGCTCCCCATCCCAAAAAATATTTGCAGTAATTCCTTTTGGTAGTTAAGAGTAGGTATAAATATAGATGGTGGTTTTATTTTTATTTATTTAGTGCTGCTATAGGTTGTGTGACCCCTTTAGACTATCATTAATGTTTGATCTTGATTTGCAGAGTTCATACAAACCATAGTTTGTTTCTGAAGAAGTGTGCATGCACATGAAAGCTCATACCAAGAACAAACTTAGTTGGACTCTAAGGTGCTACTGGAAAGAATTTTTTATTTTATTTTGTTTTTTGACTATGGCAGACCAACATGGCTACCCACCTGTACATAGTTTGTTGGTGTGGGTGCAATGTGAAAGTAACTCAATTGAGCCTATAGGGAGGGAAGTCAGAGCACATAATAGCACAGGGCTCTTTGATTTATGTTCTGCTGGCTAGCATTTCCAATATCTAGCACAGGCATAGGCAAACTCTGCCCTCCAGATGTTTTGGTACTACAACTCCCATCACCCCTAGCTAACAGGACCAGTGGTCAGGGATGATGGGTGGGAGTTGTGGTTCCAAAACATCTGGAGGGCCGACTTTGCCTATGCCTGATCTAGCACCTGTCTTGCTAGTTCCTTTGTCTAGCAAAAGCCAAAAATGTTGTTAATGGTTTTTAGCCACAGATGTCAAACCTTAAGATAATGGATTTTAAGATAAATGAACCAAGGAAAGTTAACAAGATAGTTTTATATCATGTTCCTTCTGCAATTGCCCTTGTTCCTGAAAAGCTACTCAAAATCCCACTCAGGCAACAACACTTTGTGTGAATGGATCTCTACTCAAAGAAGATGCCTCTGCCCAGTTTTATGTATCCCACATTGTTAAGGAGTACCAAACACACCCTTTTCCATTACTCTGGAAAGACTTTTTGGAAGAAATCGGGACAAAGGGGCAGTAATCTTTGCTTCTATTATTTTCCTGTAGTTTTACTTACCTTAAGTGCCAAGACAACTGGTAAAAACAGTCTTGGAAAAAACCAAACTGGCTTAATTTTAAAAATCGATTAAAATACATAATCTTACCACCATATTCTTTGTATGGCAAAGATTACATTGTTTAGGGTGTGCTTTGCCATACCAAACAAGTCAAAGGAGGTTGCCTAACTGATCACGGAGGGGTCTGTTTTGAATGGAAACATTTGATAGAAAACGTTTAAAGGGAAATTGCATGCTGTTGGCTTAGAATCCTAGGACAGCAGGTTGACATGCATGTTGTTCAGTCGTTTTGTTGTGTCCGACTCTTCGTGACCCCATGGACCAGAGCACGCCAGGCCCCCCTTATCCTCCACTGCCTCCCGCAGTTTGGCCAAACTCATGCTAGTCACTTCAAGAACACTGTCCAACCATCTCATCCTCTGTCGTCCCCTTCCTGTGCCCTCCATCTTTCCCAACATCATTGTCTTTTCTAGGGAGTCTTCTCTTCTCATGAGGTGGCCAAAGTACTGGAGCCTCAACTTCAGGATCTGTCCTTCAGTGAGCACTCGGGGCAGATTTCTTTATGACATGCATAGCATTGTTATTTGGAGGGCGGTTGTGCATGGAATAAATTGACTAAAATAGAGAGGCTGCCATCAACTTTAAATCGTTATAAATTCTAGTGATTTGAGTCTTTTTAAAATGCACACTGAAGATAAAGTGTTTAAAAGTCCTGCTGTCCTGCCTCTTTTCATCCAGTAGCTAGAGATTCAGATGAAAACTTGAATCTACTCTGAGCCTCATGTATGTTAATAACGTGGGAATTCTATTCAAATAAAAAAATACATTATTTCAACCATAGATAAAAGTTGGAAGGAAGTGTTTGAAATACAAACCTTGATTTTTTTCCCCCAGTGTGAGATAAAGGTTGCACAACCGAAAGAAGTGTATCAGCAACAACAGTTTGGATCTGGGGGTGGCCGAGGAAGAGGTGGAAGAAGAGGTACGTATTATGCACAGTACGTTAGTATGGACACATTCTAAAACAAACCTCTATACTAAAATGGGATTTTGTGGATGGTTTTCCTTTCTATAGCTCAAAGTCAAAATTCGAGTCCAGGTTATGGCAATTACTGGAACCAGGGTTATGGGAGTCAAGGATACGGCTATCAGGAAGGTTATGATGGCTATGGAGGCTATGATTATTCAGGATATGGGTATTTTGGATATGGACCGGGCTATGATTACAGTAAGTAAAGAGAACTGTATTGGGTATATGCAAGCATAACGTAATAGCAGTTTAATGCATTTGATCTCTTGTTTATAGGTCAAGGCAGTTCAAATTATGGGAAAGCTCCAAGACGTGGTCATCAGAATAACTACAAGCCATATTGATCAAAAAGGTATTCAGGTATGCAGTGGCACGCTGTAATGCAGAAAACAACTGCATAGGTTTTGTACTCAATGCTGTAGATGGACATTACAATTATGTACCAAAATTAACTTTACAATACATTTCTATGGCCTGTTATGTGTATCTGAAGAGCTCCCTGGAAATGTCTTTGTTTAATATTTACAGATAATAGTTGTCTAGACAGTGTGGTGTGTAAATTTCAGCCTTGCTGAAGATTAATGATTTTATTGATAGGTTAAATTGAAACTGATTTTGATGGTCTGCTGAAAGCTGCAGCTCTGCATCTAGGGACTGCCTCTTGGAGTTAACTATGAACTACGTTATTCCAGTTGTACAGAATGAGATGCATTTTAGGGAACCAGTGTCACTTTCCACCTTTTTATTTTGTATTGGTTTTGTGTCATACATTTCCTCTAACGGAAGTGTTAATTTTACTGTACTTTTTGGTACCTTTTTGGAATCTAATGTATTGTAAGGTATTTTACATGTGTTCTGATTCACCATGACATGGATATTGATGCTATCTTAGCTTTTGAATAAAAAAGCATAATCTAGTATCCTGTGCCATTATTCCAGCTATCCTATTGTAGCTCAGGGGAAACGCCTACTAGAATTTTAGTAGAAATGATGGTGGCTGGTGCATAAATTTCAGGGTTCAGATTTGGAACATGTTCTAACCCTAAAATTGATGAGTGATCAGCGAGTTTGGTTAAATAGTTATGGATTCAAAGTAGTATGTATTGCAAAGCTAAGAAAAAAATGGTAATCAGAATAGGTGTTGAGATGCTTTCAGGCAAATGCATGGACTTATTGGATAACTGCATCTGATTGGCTTGAGTAGGAATTAGGGGAATAGGAATCTACTTGTAAAATTAGACATTTAAACCAGTGTGAGGCTCAAGGCTGTATTTACACACGCAAGAAAATGTTAGACATGTTTACCACATCAAAGTCTGATTTTGTTGTATATTTGAGCTCACTTGAGCTGCTTTTAGAAATTGGGAAACATGCTTAATACTATATATACAACCCCGCCCTCCAGCATCTCATGTAGTATGTGCGTTCTGTCTGAACCACCCAGTAGGCTCAAGTCTATAAATAACAGACCACACTTAAAACTGTCAACCTGCCTGGCTTTGTGCTTTTGTGTGCTTTATTAACTATTGTTTAGAATTTAAGCATTTAATGCTAAGAATGCTAAGATAATATTAAAGATGCCTAAAAAGTTGGATTTTCAGTACTACGTTTGTTTCTACTTTCTATCTTATAGCAGCCTTCAATTTTTTTATTATTTTAGCCAAAATTAGATCAACTAGTATGGCCTGGACTTTGTAGTGGGAGACCTTTTCACATTTCACAGTATGCTAAGCTGCCTCAACTCCGATGGTATTTAAAATATGCTGTATTGAATGCAAAGCAACATAGGGCTGCTGTAGCCTGCTGCTGAATCATAATTAAGGTAATGGGAAGGCTGTGAAAGATTGTGTTTTCCTCTTAATACAAATGCTTCCTCTTTCACTGTTGAGCATATTTAGTGTTAACTTTGGTTCTGACATTGGCTTTAAATTTTGGTTAGCATTAGCTATGATTTAAAAGTATGTTGCCAACTATGATTAAAGATGAGAAGGAAGTGGTTGGTCATGTGACAACTGCACCAATCTGTAAACTGATTTTATTTTCAAAGTGCAGCTCTTAGGAAACCCAAATTAGGCCTAAATATTAAAGTTCATGGCTACTGAATGTAGCATAGCTCCAGTTACTTGGGTTTTTTTTAACCATTTTCATAGACCCCATAGTTTGCTTGTCAAAGCATGAGTGGTTGCAGTGAACAGAGCCTGAAAGAAAAGACTGTGATTTAGGCTTTTTATAGTTAAATGTAATCTGTTCATTTCTAAATTGCCCCAGGCTCCTATAAGCAAACCCTACTGACCCAAAAGCAGGTTGTCTCAACTATCATGAGGCACTGCTCTGGGGTTATCTTCTTCCACTTAACCTCCCATGTGGTGGGGGGCAGTTCTGCTCTCTGCATCATGCAATTATGGATTGTTCCATACTCTTCCATTCACTGAGTTCTTATGGGGCAAAATGATGTCAAATTGTTGGCATCCTGTGGTTTTTTTCCTCCTATGTTTTCATGTGCAAAGAATGCTTGGTGTAGCTTTGGCCTTTTTTGATCTTGACACATTGGGAATATGACATTGCCATGCATCTGCTTTGGCATGTTTACTGCCAAAATTCAACGATAGCAAGTTGAATTTTAAAACACTAGCGTATTCTTTTTAAAGATGGAAATTTGTGTAACTGCAACTAAAGAAAATCTAAAGAAAATCTAAAAAGCATGCTAAAAATTGTCCTTCCATATCTGTAGCACTAGAAGCCAGCAGTCTGAAGAGATACTATGAAATAAGGTGACTGCTGATAGGGACACAGTAAAATTTCAACCAGCAAATTAGTTCTAAATAATGTAGGTGGGTAGTTCCTAAATCTATATCCTCGAAAAGTAAACCTTTTTTTTAAAAAAAAGCTGTTATTTTTTATTAGCATAGCCAAATCTGCTATCTGTTTTAATAGTTCTTTAGTACCTCCCTTTGATCCTGAATGAAAAATATAACATGGATTTGATGGTAGGTAAACACTTAACATGTAAAATTGCTTGTTGAAAACATTTGGAAAAAATATTTTTTCTCTGAAATGCTCATCCCTACAAAATTTAGAAAAGATTCCCGCATAATTTAAATGTTGGTATGTTTAGGTATAAGGTTTGCTAACTTTAGCTGTTGCTTACTTTATTGTTAGGAAGGAAGAAAACATGCCCACAAATGACTGGAAGGTGCTAATTTTATAATATAAATAGAAATGAGTGTAAGTTGTGGTTTAGGTTCTGTAACCAATAAAGCAGTTTGTTTTCTGGATAAATCAATTGATTTTTATCCCACTGCATGAAGAGTTGGATTAACAGATAACACCTGTAGAGCTTTGAACTTCTGTACTATCAGTATTACAAGAAATACAATAAACTTAATAATTGTAGTTGGGAAAAGGTAGTATTTTTGGTATTGTAGCTTAAGTAAAATATATTAGAAACATGGTAGAATTCAGCACCATGTCTGTAACCTGTAAGAGATGGAATGAAATAATTAAATATCCACATTTCAAAGCTCAGTGAAAGTTTCCTTAATACTTTGTAATAACATGCTTATTGTAGATTATACATTGCTAGGATATAATTGTGTACATTCATTGTGCATTTAAATTAATGAATTGAATGGATTCCTTCATGGAGTATTTGACTCTTTTTTATCATCAGATTACCTGAATACTTACCATATGAAGGTAGTGGAAGTGAACTTTCTCTAAGCTTCTCTTTTCTCTAACTCTGTAGAATATTCAACAGTATTAATTAGATGATGATTCTACATCTCCCTGTAGCAAAGCTGGTTTTTATTCCCATTCCTGAAGGTGCTAAAGTTGATTCTTTGACATCTTCCCCCACCCACCATATGGAAAGGGGCATAGCTGACAGTGTTTCAATATGTGCTCATCCCCAATCCCCTTCTTTGAGAAAGGTAGCTGTATGAGAATACTTGCATGTCATGAATGGCATACTGAAAGAAGTCATTACAGTGGGGAAAGCGTTGGGGCCTCTCTGCACATGCATATAGTACAGAATTGATTTCCTTCCATGGGCCTTAAAAATCAATGCCTAGCTCCCCCCCCCCCGCTTGAGTTGCAAAGAATAACAGGCAATCAACACGTAAAACACACTTTACATCATTCAGCAATGCAAATCTTCTTCTGTGTAGGTGCAGGATTTGTTTCTCAGCATACTTTCCTTCCTTACCTGTTAATATTTTATCAAGTTTGTCTGCGACCAGTTTTGCATCTTCTGCATTGAAACAGAGTGGTGGCTTGAACTTAAGCACATTTCTGCCTGGACCATCTGTAGCCAACATAATGAATTCTTCCTTTAATCTAGATTTTTTTTAAAGGAAAAAATGGCTAATTGAAGTAACTAGTGGTAAAATCTCTTGTCAGCTATTGTATCACTACCACAGTATACAGTCTCCACTAAATGCACCACTGCAAGCTATCAGTAGCTGCAAAGAGCTTATCAGCAAAGGGGATTTTCTTCCTGCTCCATGAAGTGGCCTAGAATTGGGCCCCTGAGCTAGTGGCTTTTTGCACACTATGAGTTCTATCCAAATAGACTGCTCAGAGCAGACCTACTGAAGTTAATGGATCCAAGTAAGTCATTACCAGTGTTTTTTTTCTGGCGGGGTACACTGGTATACAGTACCAGCACCATTTTTTCTAGGAAAAAACACATAGAATAATATAATTATGAATGGATGTGTTTGCCCAGATATTTGGGTAGAAGGAACTGATCCTGGGTGAGGAGCAGAGAGGGAAAGCTGAGCATGTCACAGGGCAAGGTTAGGAAATGACTGCACACTCACTTCCTTTCTTGTTGTGGGGCTATGCATTTTCCCGCATGGGTGCCCTGCTGTAACGTTGGGTGGAGCTGGGCCACAGCTGTGAGGGGGAGGGGGAGGGAGCTGCTCTGGCAGGATGAGCCAGGCTCAGTTTGTGGGGTGGGAAAGAGAGGGAGCATAATGCGAACGGGCGGCAGAGGCTTTTGCATATTTTTGCTGGGTGATAATGCTGCCGCTGCCGTTGCAAGGCCAGCAGCCAGCCATGGGCAGCTGCGTGCTCCGGATGGCTGGCTGAGCCTCAGCGGCATAGGAGGGTGGATCTTGGCAAGCACATTTTTTCTTTTGGTGACTGTTGCTGCTGCACCTCCTTCACTCCACCAGCCAGTCCCCTGGTGCTTTAAGCTTGCCTATGGCTACCTGCCTTTTCTGGGGGAGAATGGGTTGGGGGGACCTCCGCTGGGCATCCTTATGGGAGAACCTGCGTAGGGGGCCTGGCGCACATGATTCTTGGCTGAGGAAACTACATCCTGCCACAGACCTACAGCTATTGGAGGAGCATCAGCCACTGCCATGCCCAGCTGGGCACCTGTTGCAAAACATCAGCATCAAGGGCGGGTGTGTGGACAGAGAGAAGCAGACTCTTGTCTTTGCAAGAATGAATTGTGTGTGTCACAACATCCCACCCTCTTTCTGATCAGCATTTGAGGGAGCAGTGGAGATGGATGGATGAAGCGAGGGGGGAAGGAAGTGCCTCCACTTGGCTGCCTCCCCCTGCAAAAGCTTGTTTTTCTCTGCCTTGCTCGGCAGGCATTTTTTGATTATTTTTATTATGAAGCACTTTTTTATTATGGGCTGCATACACCAATACTAATAATTTATTACTTATACCCAGTGCTTTTTTCCTGGCAGTACTTGCTGTAACAACTTTGTGGCGAGTATTGCCACTTTTTCTAGAAAAAAGCACTGGTCATTACCATTAATTTCAGTGGGCCTACTCAGAGTATGTCAGAACCCAGCGAGTCAATTGGGCAGCACCTGACAGTTTGATTTGTGTCTAGTGAGCTCTGCACCAGGCAGTCTGATAGCAGTAGTTCCTTGCAATGAGCAGAAAGCTTGTCTGCTCCAGAAAGGTTATGAGAATCTCGCTGTGAATAACCTAACAGAGGTAGAGAAGTAAGGAAAGAGGAATCCTTTTAATAAACTTACAAATATGGTTGATTGGCCAGACCCTTACTGTTGTCCTCAGTGTATGCTGACCCCCATACTTACACCATATATTGTGCTTACAGTCCACCCTTCACCAAATGGTTCCAGGCAGGTTACAAAAATGTCACAAATAAGCACAGTTTATATTAAAATAAAAAATATGCATCCTAAGACATTTTCCAAGAACACTTTCTGTTATCGTATGTCTCAAAGAGTACACCAAGGTGGGAGACGTTCTGGATCAGGTGGACAAAGTGTGCTGATTGACAGCTGTATTGTCCCACCTCCTTCCTTTGTACCATGCTTCCCAAGTACCTGACAGACAGCTGATTGCTTGAAAGGCATTTGGGAACTGCTGCACAAAGCACTTTGCAAGCCCTGGGCTCAGCACTTCCCAAGTACTATGCTTGGGACTAGCAAAGCTGCTTTCTGCATGGATTGGCTGTGATCCAAGTTCCTAATGGGACACTTGCACAGCTGATCCCAGCAGGCCTGAAGTCTTCAACCATGCTAGTATCAGCTGCATGAGCTAGACCTGCTCCACATCTAATGTCCTTGCAGGCGAACTGGGACTTATGCTGGAGTATCCTTGCTACCCAGAATAACTGGAAGGCTCTACTGACAGGACTGTGATTCAAACTGGGAAGGAAGAAGACATAAGAATCATGCTTTGATGCAGTTTATGTGAGAGTGAGTTGGTGTGCTTTCCTTCTCTTCCCTCTGCACTCATGCTGTAGGCTGGGGTGGGGAACCTGAGATGCTCCAGATGTTCAATTACAACTCTTATCTCTTGTTGATGGGAATCTCAACAACATCCAGAGGACCACAGGTTTCCTACCCATGCTGTAGATTCTCTGCCCCTGGTTCTTGGAATAAACACCCACATGTACCTGTGATGGATAGAAGGTAAGTGCAAAGGGAGGAATGGCTTAGAAGCTCCTGCTTCAAATGACCAACTCTGAACATACAAGAAATTTGGAAAAAGTGAGTGGGACACAACAAATTAGTGTTGATTAGAGATGGGGAAGCCATGTATACCTTGTTACGATGATGGCTGCTTCTTCAGTAGCAGGGGATCTTTTCTCTTGATCTTGCACCAAATCTACTCCAATGAACAATCCAACACCCCTTTTAAAAGGAAAAGGATATCAGAAGGCAACACACTGCAATGCATAGATTTTGTAAGTTTGCTTCTCCATTTAATGCTCCATTTAAAAAAATGGCAAGTACTTCTCTTTATAAAAAGGGTGAAATAGTTACTAGTTATAGCGCATAAAGATTGGATTGTTACAAAATTGATACCTGACATCGCCAATTAGAGGGTGTTTTGCTTTTTGCTGATTGAGTAGTTCCATGAGGAAGCTTCCCACCTGGAGGGCATGGAGTTGAAGCTGTTCCTTCTCAATCACATCCAAGACTGCTATGCCTATTGCACAGGACACAGGATTTCCTCCAAACTGAACCCGGGGCGTGGGGAAGAAAATCACAAAGTAGAGATAAGCTTTCTACATTTAGTGGTGGACTAATCTGAATTGAAAGGAATTCTAAAAGCAGCACAGTACATCTGTTTTTATGAAGGTACATTAAACAAAAATGTCTAATTAAAGATAACTTTCACAGGTAGTTTGCAGTCACAGTATGGATTTGGAAAGTTACCGTGTTAAAATATTCTACTCCTGTTGCTGAAAACGCCTCTGCAATTTCCTTTGTCGTTGCTACACAAGAGACAGGATGCCCATTGCCAATTGGTTTTCCCATGGTGATAATATCGGGAATAAAATCCTCTCCTTGAAGTTGAAATGCCCAAAAATGTTTGCCAACCCTTCCAAAGCCAACTTGAATTTCATCAGCAATGAATACACCTCCTGCGCTGTGTATGTGCCTATTAAAAGAGCCAAATCACACATAGCTATACAGGTATAAAACATAGTATAAAACCGAATAAATTTATAATTTGTTTAGTAGCAGATTCTGATTTTAAAAGTTGGAATGATTGTATGCTTCAAAATAAATATTAAATTTTCTTAAAATTAAAAATGCAATAAGCATAATGAACTAAAAATTGTTCAGTGCTGACAAAATTGAACAGCAAGTAAGATAATTATTTCCATTAAAGTTGCACATTTCTAAGCCTTGTTTTCAGTTTGACACATGGTTATTTCTCCCAGTGAAATCAATGGCACTGTGTACCACTTGGACTTGCCGATCAGAAGGTTGGCGGTTCGAGGCCCTGTGACAGGGTGACCTCCCGTTGTTTGGTCCCAGCTCCTGCCAACCTAGCAGTTCGAAAGCACGCAGTGCAAATAGATAAATAGGTACCGCTCCAGCGGGAAGGTAAATGGCTTCCGTGTGCTGCTCTGGTTTTGCCAGAAGCGGCTTAGTCATGCTGGGCACATGACCCGGAAAAAATGTCTGCGGAAGTGGACAAACGCCAGCTCCCTCAGCCTGCAAAGCGAGATGAGTGCTGCAACCCCAGAGTCATTTGTGACTGTACTTAACTGCCAGGGGTCCCTTTACCTTAACTTTGGCGGAGTTAACAGCAGCACCAAAAGTCCTTAGCCAGAAGCTCAAACAAAGCAGTTTAGGTAGAGTGGGAAAATATATAAGGAAAGTTAAAAAGCAATACTCACTCAGCTGCCTTTTGGAAATAACCAGGTGGTGGAATGATTTGTCCAGCAACACTTGGTAAAGATTCCACAAAAAATGCAGCAAACTGAAAAGATAAGATGGAAGTGAAGCCAGTAGTGGTATGCATGCCACACGTTTGAAGCTGAATAAGCATTTTGTGTTCCTAATTCAGAAATCTTCATACAGTACCAGGCTGTCTGCTTGCCTTCCACACA
The DNA here is from genome assembly GCF_009819535.1 of Lacerta agilis. NCBI lineage: Eukaryota > Metazoa > Chordata > Lepidosauria > Squamata > Lacertidae > Lacerta > Lacerta agilis. The sequence continues at coordinate 57,194,005 of NC_046313.1, forward strand.
CAGGAATCTATGTTCATTGAGCAAATGACATGTACACTCAGAAGAAAAATTATTATCTGAAATCTTTTCTGGACAGTCACTCCTTGAGATGAAATATACACATTACATGTGAAAATTTTCAGAATACATTCAACTCAGGTTGACATTATATGACGGATGAAAGGTGATATTCCACCTAACTCCTTATTTTACCTTTCTTCCTTTTTGCTGTGCTTGGTCAATTATTTTTTTCACTTCGTTGGCATATGCCGTGGCCGGATCCTTATTGTCTTCTCTGTATAATCCTCGGTATGTGTCAGGAAGAGGAGCCTGTCCAAAGAAAGTGTAATTGCTGTTCACATCACCAGAGCTTAGATGAATTTGAAATTAATGGAAAATGGTCAAAGTACGCTCTCTTTTGCATACCACATGGACCCATTCCTTTTGGCCTTCTAGATTTCTGAATTTATATGGACTTATGTCAATCAGGGATGTCAGATGTCCATGATAAGCACTTTAAATAAAAACAAACAATCAGTAGAACCACACAGTGAAGTCTACATTAATTCACTGGGACTACCAGAGATTTTGCAGCATTTAGACTGCCAAACTGAAAAGCTGCTGTTCTTAAGCACTTGTATTCATTCTGTTGCCCCTTTCTGGAGAAAGCAAGCTGCTGCCAGGAAGATAAATTTTCTGTTCTTCAAGCTCTTGAAATGACAGTATAAATTATGATTTAGTCAAGAATCACAGTGCCCATTCCAGTGGTGGCACAGTGTAATTTCCTGCAAGGTTGTACGTACTGTACCTTGATGTTGACAACATGCAACCTGGGGCCCAGAAAATGGACTTAAGGAATCTGATGTACTTCTGGCTCAGAAACAAAAGCAGATCTAGGCTTGACTTGGATGGTAAGTTGCCTGGGAACCTCACGTACCTTGCTCTGAGCCGCCTTGGAAGAAGGGCAGGATTCAAATGTAAAAAAATTATGCAAGAGAATAAAGAACCCTAAGACACCCCCAAATTTCTAGTAAAAACATGTCTACATTGGGCATTATAACTTTCTCTTCAAAAGTTAATAAATTAAAACTCCCAGGTTTGCTTTATAATTTTACTTTGTTAAAAGTATATATACACTTACTGGTCCACCACAAGTATGTCCTCATGTTTTGTATACTGCCGTGCCAATCTCAGAGCAAGATCATTGGCTTCTGATCTACAATGAAAAAGTTATGCAGCTTTCTCTTTCTGTAAATCAGACAAATGATAACCTCTCCATCTATAGTCTACAAAACTGAGCAACCAGATTTCAAATGTACAAATGGCACAGCAAAATGCACAAAAAAGATACACAGCATTAAGGTTTTTGACCCCTCCGATCTATATGCTTTGTTAATTGTTTCCTTGCAGTTGCATGGTGTCAGGTTTTTCCTCCAAGAAATGCACAGAAATGTTAATTTTTCTCTAAAACTGGGAACTATGTGTTATTCTTCCTTGAGGAACATATGTTAAAATACAAATAAATTTCAGGCATTTGGCTTAATCAGAGCAGTATGATTGTCCCAATAAACACAGTCTGTTTTGCAAACAATGTGTAAAAAAGACAAACAATAAGCTCTAAATACCTATTATTTGTTTCCAATATTCAATTTCTAGCATGACTAATTTAAAGCTAATTTCTTCATCTTAAACATTCTTACTTAGCAAGATTTCATTCTAAGTTCAGTTGACATTTACTTCCAAGTGAGTGTGCATAGGACTCTTAGAAGAAATGCAGCTTGAGATGGTGCTCCTGAAGAAGTCCTATTAGCAATGTGTCACAAACTTACCCTGAATTCAAAAAATAGAAAGTGCACAGCTTCTTTGGCAATGTATTAGAAAGTCTTTGTGCATAGTCTACCAAATTGTCATGCAGATACCGAGAGTTTGTATTTAGTGCCAGATTTTGTTGATGTGCTGCTCTGATCACTTCTGAGTGGCAGTGTCCAACTGAAAAAGAAGATCCATGATGAGAGAATGCAAGTGTCCATCCCTAAATTATATTAAGACAATCTATGTTGGCTCTGACTCCTTTATTTTATATACAGTCCTTTAAAAAATCATGCAAAATTTAAAACATAAGAGCCAAAGGCCCATCTAGTCCAGCATCCTGTTCTCACAGTGGCTAATCAAGATGTCTATGGGGAAGCTCGCAAGCAGGACCCAAGAGTATATCTACTCTCCACACTTGTGATTCTAAACTGGTATTCAAAGGCATATTCCCTCTACCAGTGCAGGTCTTCTTGTATCAGGTCAGGGTATAGGTGACTTGGCTTACGTACTGGCTAGCCAAACACTGCCACAAAGGCTGTACAGACAGTCATAATACAGTGGTACGTCTGGTTACGTACTTAATTCGTTCTGGAGGTCCGTTCTTAACCTGAAACTTTTCTTAACCTGAAGCACCACTTTAGCTAATGGGGCCTCCCGTTGCTGCTGCGCCGCCAGAGCACGATTTCTGTTCTTATCCTGAAGCAAAGTTCTTAACCTGAGGTACTATTTCTGGGTTAGCGGAGTCTGTAACCTGAAGCATCTGTAACCTGAAGTGTCTGTAACCTGAGGTACCACTGTAGTTGCCTTCTTACCTCCTCATGCCAGCCTATCCAGGTGCCTGATCTGGCACTGCTGGCTATGGAGTTGTAGGGCTGAGGTCTAATGGGCATGCACTGGTGTTATTTGTGAAGGGATCAAACATTTGTCACATGGGGCAAATCTGCTGGATGTCTGTGTATGCTATATATTAAGTGCGCACACTTAAGCCCCTGATTTTCCAAGCCAGATTTCACTGGCCAGAATCAGTTTTGTCCAGTTTAAATTGGGCCACCAGGTTACCATCACAAGAATGTACACATAAATGTAGTTTAGATCTGAGAGTGCTTATTAACAAGAATGTGGTTTCACGCTTGCCTTGAGCAACGTTGTTGATACAGTCAAGGTACTTGTTTCCATTATCATCATACATATACTGGCCCTTTGCACTGATAATCTTCACAGGGTCTTCTTGGAAAAAAAGCTTGCAGGAGGATCTGAATTAAACGAAAAAGTAAAATTTTAATTGAAACGAGAAGTAAATACTCCCACGTCACTAATTTTATTGCTTTATTGCATTTTTTTAGCATGTTGAATGAACTAATGTTTTTAAATGAACTTTTTAGTTAATTCCCTCCATTCTTGTCACTAATTCAATACTAAAAAAATTAGTCTAAAATTTTATTATACTAAATTTCAAGAAATATGAGCAGTAATTTAAAGCCTCCGCACTAATAAAATCTAAGAGGGGTTATTACTTAGAGAAGCCTGCCAATTTGGTGCCATTGACATATTCTGAACAAATTTTGACAGATTTCCCTTGAGCCCCAGCCTTTATGGCCATGCTGGCTGGAGCTGACAGTCATGGTAGTCCAATGGTAGCGGGTTGCCAAAGGCTGACTTGACTTAAAGAATACCGGTAAATATTACCTTTTACATACCCCTCATGCCATGTTTCAATTTCTATGCTCTGCTGAAAGTAGCCTCCTTAGCCCTCTGTAGCACATTTCCAGAAGTTTCTCCTTTTGAAAGGTCTACAACATGTCAGTTGTAGAGAGACCTTTTAGAAGTATGGCAATCCTTTTATTTGCATTTACAGTATTTGGCAACCAGGATAAGGATTAGGCTGTTGTTTCTCCAGTGGTGGTTGTACCCAGAGGGTCATCTAGCCCAACCTACAATGCAGGCACCAACTAAAACATCCATGACAGATGACCAACCCATCTCTGCTTAAAAGCCTCCAAGGCAGGGGAATCCACTGCACTAGCTACCAGACTTGCTCTGCCGAGTTAGTGCTAAAGAGTTTACCCAGATGTAATAATCAAGTATCATAAAACAAATTGAACCTTACAATTTTTCTTCTCTCTTACCTTTTCTTAGGGCAAAGCCTCATAAGGCGGTTTACACTATAAATGCTCAAAACAAATTATCACAAACATCAGATTATAAAGCAAATATGGGGTTGTCAGCAGTAAGATAAATGCTTGGCAGAAGTATAATGTCTGTAAAGTCCAGTTAAACACCACAAAAGGAGACTCGTGAGAAGTAATTCCACAGGTGTGGTGCCACCAATGGTCCTGTACCCTGGTACCCAACAACCTTAGTGACAGGGGTGCCCAAACATTTTTCAAAGAGGGCCAGATTTGATGAAGTGAACACGTGTGAGGGCCGACCGAAGTTGTCGAGTTGTTGTTTTTTACAATTTTACCCCAAATTTGTTGATTTTTTTGGGGATTGAAGTTGCTGAGCTTTTTTTAGGATTTGACCCCAGGACATATACTGCTATGGGGGCCAGATTAAATCGACCGCAGGGCCAGATTAGGCCCCCAAAATGGACTTTGGACATACCTGGTGGCAGGTCACAGCTATAGGCTTCCAAAGCTGGTCTTAGGGCCTAGGGCCAGGCAGTTTGTGTAGGCAGATCTTCAAATGATCTGTTCGCAAAACAACTACAGTCTGACACTATGCCCACAACACCACCAGGAAAGGCCCCTCTAGAAAGAGTTCAAATCCCCACTTGGCCATAAAGCTGACTGGGTGATATTGGTTCTCTATTTAAATGCCTAACCTACCTCACAGGGTTATTGTGAAGATAATGGGGGAGGGGGGGAGAAAGAGAACCACGTATGCGGCCTTGAGCTCCTTGAAAGCAAGGCGGGATATGTATCTAATAATAAACAAACCAGCAATTTGAATTGAGGGCATGGAACTGACAGGAGATAGCAAATACTGGGCTAGGTGGGAGGACTTTGTTCTGAAAGACCAATAAAAAGGCCTGACCGGGGGGGGGGGGAGAGAGCTTTACATCCTCACATTAGAAATACAAACATTGGCTGGATCAGAATACATGTACATAACATTTATGTGCCCCTGCACATTAGAAATCAAAACAGCATCCAGTTATAACTCAGTATACTGAAGCAAGCATCTTACAAAGCTGTGGGAGGGAAAAGGGTAAAAGGCGGATCTAGACGGATCCTCATGGATCCTCCATATTTTTACAAATAACTGCAAAAAATTTAGTGTCAAATCACATCTAGAAGCCACGCCTACAGTCTGGAGCATAAAAAACGGGAATCCAACACTTTGCTGCGCTGTAGCACCACAAAAACATAGATCCGAGGCATGGATCCACATGAATTCATATGATTTTTATATTGAAACAAAATAAAACCACCATGATACTCTAGACCAAATATTAATCTATAGGCAGCACCAAAAAAATCACGTTTCCACTATTCCGTGAGGCCGCAATGGCGCAAAAACATGGTTCTGAAGCGCGGATCCTCACGGATCCTCACCCTTTTTGCACTGCGCCACATCAAACTCAACGGCAAATGACACAACATAGCCAGGGGCACAGCCTGCACCACAAAAAACATGGGTCCACCGCACCTGGTGAAACCACGGCCCAAAAACGTGGTTCTGAAGCACGGATCCTCACGGATCCGCACCCTTTTTGCACTGGGCCACATCAAACTCACCGGCAAATCACACATCATAGCCAGGGGCACAGCTTGCACCACAAAAAACACGGATCCAACACTTCCTGGCGACACCACGGCCCAAAAACGGGGTTCTGCACCACAAAAACATAGATCCGAGGCATGGATCCACATGAATTCATATGATTTTTATATTGAAACAAAATAAAACCACCATGATACTCTACACCAAATACTAATCTATAGGCAGCACCAAAAAAATCACGTTTCCACTATTCCGTGAGGCCGCAATGGCGCAAAAACATGGTTCTGAAGCGCGGATCCTCACGGATCCGCACCCTTTTTGCACCGCGCCACATCAAACTCAACGGCAAATGACACAACATAGCCAGGGGCACAGCCTGCACCACAAAAAACATGGGTCCACCGCTTCCTGGCGACACCACGGCCCAAAAACGGGGTTCTGAAGCGCGGATCCTCACGGATCCGCACCCTTTTTGCACTGCGCCACATCAAACTCACCGGCAAATCACACATCAAAGCCAGGGGCACAGCCTGCACCACAAAAAACACGGGTCCAAAGCTTCCTGGCGACACCACGGCCCAAAAACGGGGTTCTGAAGCGCAGATCCTCACGGATCCGCACCCTTTTTGCACTGCGCCACATCAAACTCACCGGCAAATCACACATCAAAGCCAGGGGCACAGCCTGCACCACAAAAAACACGGGTCCACCGCTTCCTGGCGGCACCACGGCCCAAAAACGGGGTTCTGAAGCGCGGATCCTCACGAATCCGCACCCTTTTTGCACTGCGCCACATCAAACTCACCGGCAAATCACACATCAAAGCCAGGGGCACAGCCTGCACCACAAAAAACACGGGTCCACCGCTTCCTTGCGACACCACTGCCCAAAAACGGGGTTCTAAAGCGCGGATCTTCACGAATCCGCACCCTTTTGCACTGCGCCACATCAAACTCACCGGCAAATCACACATCATAGCCAGGGGCGCATCCTGCACCACAAAAAACACGGGTCCACCGCTTTCTGGCGACACCACGGCCCAAAAACGGGGTTCTGAAGCGCGGATCCTCACGAATCCGCACCCTTTTTGCACTGCGCCACATCAAACTCACCGGCAAATCACACATCAAAGCCAGGGGCACAGCCTGCACCACAAAAAAACACGGGTCCACCGCTTCCTGGCGGCACCACGGCCCAAAAACGGGGTTCTGAAGCGCGGATCTTCACGAATCCGCACCCTTTTTGCACTGCGCCACATCAAACTCACCGGCAAATCACACATCAAAGCCAGGGGCACAGCCTGCACCACAAAAAACACGGGTCCACCGCTTCCTGGCGACACCACTGCCCAAAAACGGGGTTCTAAAGCGCGGATCCTCACGGATCCGCACCCTTTTGCACTGTGCCACATCAAACTCACCGGCAAATCACACATCATAGCCAGGGGCACAGCCTGCACCACAAAAAACACAGGTCCACCGCTTCCTGGCGACACCACGGCCCAAAAACGGGGTTCTGAAGCGCAGATCCTCACGAATCCGCACCCTTTTTGCACTGCGCCACATCAAACTCACCGGCAAATCACACATCAAAGCCAGGGGCACAGCCTGCACCACAAAAAACACGGGTCCACCGCTTCCTGGCGGCACCACGGCCCAAAAACGGGGTTCTGAAGCGCGGATCCTCACGAATCCGCACCCTTTTTGCACTGCGCCACATCAAACTCACCGGCAAATCACACATCAAAGCCAGGGGCACAGCCTGCACCACAAAAAACACGGGTCCACCGCTTCCTGGCGACACCACGGCCCAAAAACGGGGTTCTAAAGCGCGGATCTTCACGAATCTGCACCCTTTTGCACTGCGCCACATCAAACTCACTTGCAAATCACACATCACAGCCAGGGGCGCATCCTGCACCACAAAAAACACGGGTCCACCGCTTTCTGGCGACACCACGGCCCAAAAACGGGGTTCTGAAGCGCGGATCCTCACGAATCCGCACCCTTTTTGCACTGCGCCACATCAAACTCACCGGCAAATCACACATCAAAGCCAGGGGCACAGCCTGCACCACAAAAAACACGGGTCCACCGCTTCCTGGCGGCACCACGGCCCAAAAACGGGGTTCTGAAGCGCGGATCTTCACGAATCCGCACCCTTTTGCACTGCGCCACATCAAACTCACCGGCAAATCACACATCATAGCCAGGGGCGCATCCTGCACCACAAAAAACACGGGTCCACCGCTTTCTGGCGACACCACGGCCCAAAAATGGGGTTCTGAAGCGCGGATCCTCACGAATCCGCACCCTTTTTGCACTGCGCCACATCAAACTCACCGGCAAATCACACATCAAAGCCAGGGGCACAGCCTGCACCACAAAAAACAGGGGTCCAAAGCTTCCTGGCGACACCACGGCCCAAAAATGGGGTTCTGAAGCGCGGATCCTCACGAATCCGCACCCTTTTTGCACTGCGCCACATCAAACTCACCGGCAAATCACACATCAAAGCCAGGGGCACAGCCTGCACCACAAAAAACACGGGTCCACCGCTTCCTGGCGACACCACTGCCCAAAAACGGGGTTTTAAAGCGCGGATCCTCATGGATCCGCACTCTTTTGCACTGCGCCACATCAAACTCACCGGCAAATCACACATCATAGCCAGGGGCACAGCCTGCACCACAAAAAACACGGGTCCACCGCTTTCTGGCGACACCACGGCCCAAAAACGGGGTTCTGAAGCGCGGATCCTCACGAATCCGCACCCTTTTTGCACTGCGCCACATCAAACTCACCGGCAAATCACACATCAAAGCCAGGGGCACAGCCTGCACCACAAAAAACACGGGTCCAAAGCTTCCTGGCGACACCACGGCCCAAAAATGGGGTTCTGAAGCGCGGATCCTCACGAATCCGCACCCTTTTTGCACTGCGCCACATCAAACTCACCGGCAAATCACACATCAAAGCCAGGGGCACAGCCTGCACCACAAAAAACACGGGTCCACCGCTTCCTGGCGACACCACTGCCCAAAAACGGGGTTTTAAAGCGCGGATCCTCATGGATCCGCACTCTTTTGCACTGCGCCACATCAAACTCACCGGCAAATCACACATCATAGCCAGGGGCACAGCCTGCACCACAAAAAACACGGGTCCACCGCTTTCTGGCGACACCACGGCCCAAAAACGGGGTTCTGAAGCGCGGATCCTCACGAATCCGCACCCTTTTTGCACTGCGCCACATCAAACTCACCGGCAAATCACACATCAAAGCCAGGGGCACAGCCTGCACCACAAAAAACACGGGTCCACCGCTTCCTGGCGACACCACGGCCCAAAAACGGGGTTCTGAAGCGCGGATCCTCACGAATCCGCACCCTTTTTGCACTGCGCCACATCAAACTCACCGGCAAATCACACATCAAAGCCAAGGGCACAGCCTGCACCACAAAAAACACGGGTCCACCGCTTCCTGGCGACACCACGGCCCAAAAACGTGGTTCTGAAGCGCGGATCCTCATGTGCAACTGGACTTCTCCGCAACCCTTCCCCTCTGCAGGGAGGTGGGACCGATTTGGATGGTCCGCCCCTGTCACTTAATGGGTCCAAATGGTTTCCAGAGAGTGGTAGGGGATGCTTTATCCCATGTTGAGGGCTTTTCATCTGATTTCCTGGTGGCTCGCTGGAATGCGGAGTTAACCAGGGCTATTGACTGTCTGGTTCTGAGGCGCCCTCTCCGATTGCATGGAGCCCAGACAGCCCCATGGTGTTCTCCAGAGCTGAGGGTGAGGAAACGGTCGCTGAGACAGCTAGAGCGCCGGTGGCAGAAAACTCATTCTGAATTGGACCGGACACTGGTTAGAGCTCAACGTCAAGCCTACCAAGTGGCGATAGCGACGGTGAAGAAGACTTTCATGCCTCCATGAAGTTTTAAATTTATTTTTCTGTCGAAAGAGTGTGTTGGTAATAACAAGGTTGTGCGCTGCACATATCATCAAAAGTAAAATTCCGTTCTGGTTGCTGTTGCCAACTCCTTCTTTCCCAATAGTCCCAGGCCACAGATCGAAATCTCGCCCAACTCTTGCATTAAAATCACCCAGGAGGATAATTTTATCTTCCTTAGGTGTCTCTGATAGGATGGTATCCAGCTGACAGTAAAAATTTTATTTCATGTCTTCATCAGCATCCAGTGTTGGTGCATGAGCGCTTATAATAGTAGCCTGTTGGTTTTTGGTGAGCTTTATTTGAAGGGTTGAGAGTCGCTCATTAATACCGGTAGGGACTTCTGACAGGAGCTTCACAAGGTCGTTTTTGATAGCGAAGCCTATCCCATGTATTCAATGTTCTTGTTCAGATAGACCTTTCCAGAAGAATGTGTAGCCTCCTTTTTCTTCCTTCAGCTGTTTCTCGCCTGCTCTTCGAATCTCTTGAAGCGCTGCAATATTGATGTTAAAACGCTGCAGCTCTCTTGCAATGATGGCAGTTCTGTATTCAGGACGCTCGTTATCTGTATTATCTGACAAAGTCCGTATGTTCCATGTTCCAAAGTTGGATTGTCTTTTACGACCACTGGGTGGTGACCTCACTGGGTGCAGTAATCCAGACAGGGAAAAGGGGAAGCAGACTATGTTTAGGCCACCTTTCCTAGCCCCTCCCCCTTTTCGGGGTGAGCAGAGTGGATCCTAAAAGGGCTGCTCAGTCATGGATACAGCTGCAGAGCTGCTCAACTGCCTCGTTCCTTGAGTCAGAACAACTGAATTTGTATCTACCGCCCATGTGCCAGTTCATGACTAGGGGCTTCCAGATTTAATGATCCTGCCCCCGTTACCATTTGCCAATCACCATGGGACTTTTGGGGTTTGGGTTGGGTTTTTGGAAGATGCCTGTGCGTGAATTTGTTTTAGGTGTGTAGATCAGTGCACAATGACCAACGCAGTGTCTTTGCAGTAGGGCTCTGTTCCAATGGCATGAGTAGTCATGACAAACTGGTAGATCTTATCTGCTGCAGCCTTCATCTGCCTTCACAGCCATTGTAACATACCGCTTGTTTACATCCGCCTATTCTGCCGTTGAGGACTTCTTGGATCATTCTTTGTCTAGCTCCTTCCCTTTGACCTTACCGCCTTGGGAGGCCCTGCTTCGCTCACAAGGGCCATAGGAATGTGCAAGCCCACTCACCACTGTAAGGTGACGACCCAGCGAGTGAGATAACTGAGATACATTGCGCTGAGCCCTGGTCTCATTAGACAAAGCGTTCCACCAAAAAGGCTCTGGCTCTGGTTGGGACACCTGGATATGTTTTGGACCAGGGACCACCAGTAGGTTGCTGTTAGATAAGCATCACCCTCTTTGGGGGATGTATTGGAAGATAATTCCCACAGATAAGAAAGGTGACAGACTGTTTAGGCTTTAAAGGTTAGCACCAAAACCTTGAACCTGATTTGATACTCCACCTGGAGCCAATCCAGCTGATGAACCACCAACTGAATGTGGGCTCTCCACAAAGTCCGAGTAAGAACTCATGCACCTGCATTTTAGACCATTTGGAGTTTCTAGAGTAGTCTCAAGAGTAGCCCTGCGTATCTATCTATCTGTCTGTCTGTCTATCTATCTATCTATCTATCTATCTATCTATCTATCTATCTATCTATCTATCTATCTATCTATCTATCTATCTATCACATTTATACTCCGCCCACCCCAGCTCAGGCGTAGAGCAAGTTAAAGTAGTCTAGACTGCAGGTGACTGCTTCATGGATCACCATGGCTAGGTTGGAAATAGACAGGTACAGTACCAATTGCCTAACCTGTAAAGATTTTAAAATGCCAGTTTGGCTACATTTGTGACCAGTGCCTCCATAGAGACAAAAGCATCCAGGATCACACCCAGACTCCTGATGGCGGGTACAGGTGACTATTGTGCATCATCAAGAGCTGGGAGCTGGCAAACCGAACCAAAATCATTCCGGCCAAGCCATTGGACCCCCATCTTTAATGGACTGAGATTCAGCCGACTCCATTTCCTGCATCCCAGCACACAGACCTAAATATTGGCCATTATATCCAGGGCAGCATCTGGCCAGGACCACGAAGCAGTAGATCCATGCTTTTTGTGGTCAGATCTGTGGTTATGTACAAGATATTTGAATTAAGGGTGAATTTGGGGTCCCAGAATGCAAAAACCATGAGGATTCGCGCTTGAAAACAACATTTTTGGTCCACGGTGTCGCCAGGATGTTGTGGATCCGTGTTTTCTGTGGTGCAGGCTGTGCCCCTGGATATGATATGTGATGTGACAATGAGTTAGGGGTGGCCCAATACAAAAAGGGTGCGGATCCATGAGGACCCGCGCTTCAGAACCCGGTTTTTGGGCCGTGGTGTCGCCAGGAAGTGGTGGATCCGTGTTTTTTGTGGTGCAGGCTGTGCTCCTGGCTATGATGTGTGATTTGCCGGTGAGTTTGATGTGGCGCAGTGCAAAAAGGGTGCGGATTCGTGAGGATCCGCGCTTCAGAACCCCGTTTTTGGGCCGTGGTGTCGCCAGGAAGCGGTGGATCCATGATGTTTGTGGTGCAGGCTGTGCCCCTGGCTATGATGTGTGATTTGCCGGTGAGTTTGATGTGGCGCAGTGCAAAAAGGGTGCGGATTCGTGAGGATCCGCGCTTCAGAACCCCGTTTTTGGGCCGTGGTGTCGCCAGGAAGCGGTGGACCCGTGTTTTCTGTGGTGCAGGCTGTGCCCCTGGCTATGATGTGTGATTTGCCGGTGAGTTTGATGTGGCGCAATGCAAAAAGGGTGCGGATCCATGAGGATCCGTGCTTCAGAACCACATTTTTGGGCCCTAGTGTTGCCAGGAAGCGGTGAATCCATGATGTTTGTGGTGCAGGCTGTGCCCCTGGCTATGATGTGTGATTTGCCGGTGAGTTTGATGTGGCGCAGTGCAAAAAGGGTGCGGATCCGTGAGGATCCGTGCTTCAGAACCCCGTTTTTGGGCCGTGGTGTCGCCAGGAAGCGGTGGATCCATGATGTTTGTGGTGCAGGCTGTGCCCCTGGCTATGATGTGTGATTTGCCGGTGAGTTTGATGTGGCGCAGTGCAAAAAGGGTGCGGATCCATGAGGATCCGCGCTTCAGAACCACGTTTTTGGGCTGTGGTGTCGCCAGGAAGCGGTGGACCCGTGTTTTTTGTGGTGCAGGCTGTGCCCCTGGCTTTGATGTGTGATTTGCCGGTGAGTTTGATGTGGCGCAGTGCAAAAAGGGTGCGGATTCGTGAGGATCCGCGCTTCAGAACCCCGTTTTTGGGCCGTGGTGTCGCCAGGAAGCGGTGGACCCGTGTTTTTTGTGGTGCAGGCTGTGCCCCTGGCTATGATGTGTGATTTGCCGGTGAGCTTGATGTGGCGCAGTGCAAAAAGGGTGCGGATCCATGAGGATCCGCGCTTCAGAACCACGTTTTTGGGCCGTGGTGTCGCCAGGAAGCGGTGGACCCGTGTTTTTTGTGGTGCAGGCTGTGCCCCTGGCTTTGATGTGTGATTTGCCGGTGAGTTTGATGTGGCGCAGTGCAAAAAGGGTGCGGATTCGTGAGGATCCGCGCTTCAGAACCCCGTTTTTGGGCCGTGGTGTCGCCAGGAAGCGGTGGACCCGTGTTTTTTGTGGTGCAGGCTGTGCCCCTGGCTATGATGTGTGATTTGCCGGTGAGTTTAATGTGCCGCAGTGCAAAAAGGGTGCGGATCCATGAGGATCCGTGCTTCAGAACCCCGTTTTTGGGCCGTGGTGTCGCCAGGAAGCGGTGGATCCATGATGTTTGTGGTGCAGGCTGTGCCCCTGGCTATGATGTGTGATTTGCCGGTGAGTTTGATGTGGCGCAGTGCAAAAAGGGTGCGGATTCGTGAGGATCCGCACTTCAGAACCCCGTTTTTGGGCCGTGGTGTCGCCAGGAAGCGGTGGACCCGTGTTTTTTGTGGTGCAGGCTATGCCCCTGGCTATGATGTGTGATTTGCCGGTGAGTTTGATGTGGCCCAGTGCAAAAAGGGTGAGGATCCGTGAGGATCCGCGCTTCAGAACCATGTTTTTGCGCCATTGCGGCCTCACGGAATAGTGGAAACGTGATTTTTTTGGTGCTGCCTATAGATTAATATTTGGTCTAGAGTATCATGGTGGTTTTGTTTTGTTTCAATATAAAAATCATATGAATTCATGTGGATCCATGCCTCGGATCTATGTTTTTTGTGGTGCAGAACCCCGTTTTTGGGCCGTGGTGTCGCCAGGAAGCGGTGGACCCGTGTTTTTTGTGGTGCAGGCTGTGCCCCTTGCTATGATGTGTGATTTGCCGGTGAATTTGGTGTGGCCCAGTGCAAAAAGGGTGAGGATCCGTGAGGATCCACGCTTCAGAACCACGTTTTTGATCCACGGTGTTGCCAGGATGCCGTGGATCCGTGTTTTTTGTGGTGCAGCCTGTGCCCCTGGACATTATGTGTGATTTGACGGTGAGTTAGGGGTGGCCCAATGCAAAAAGGGTGCGGATCCGTGAGGATCCGTGCTTCAAAACCAAGTTTTTGCGCCATATTGTCGTGAGGAAGCCATGGATCCCAGATTTTTGTGGTGGAGGCTGTGCCCCTGGACATGATATGTGATTTGACGGTGAGTTTGGGGTGTCCCAATGCAGAAATCATAAGGATCCATGAGGATCCGTGTTTTTTAAACAAGTTTTTGCACCATTGTGGCCCCACAAAACAGTGGATGCATGATTTTTTTGATGCTACATATAGACTGAGATGTGGTCTACAGTATCATGGTGGTTTTTTTTCATTTGAATGAAAAAATCATATGAATTCATGAGGATCCGTCTAGATCCGCCTTTTACCCTGGACCCTGTGGGAGAAGAACGACTGTAAGTCTATCCTAAGCGTTTCTCAGTATTGTTAGGTCGCGTGCCTTTCTGTGGCAATCCGCGAAAATGAGAAATACAAGCTGGTAACCCACACGACGCAGCCGGATCCTATGCAATGGGAGGGGGCGGTTGTAACTAATGGGAGCGGGGCATATTGCGGGTCTCTCTAGCGCGCCTGCGACGGAGCAGCTGCGCTACCAACTGAGCGCGGCAAGCAGGTCAAAGGTATCTGACTCAAACGCGCCAGGAGCCGGAACACGTTCCGGACGCTGAATGTGTCGGATGGGGCCGGTTTTCCTGAGGCACCGACGCCGGGCTCAGAGTCACGTGTACAGCCCGAGTGCGTGGGCAACCTCAAGAGGGGTACCTCGAAGGAAGCGGGGAGAGGAAATGCCCTCTCAGTCCCTGGAAGGACACCCCGCCACCGCCTCTTCCGCCCCCCCCCCCAGCCCAGCCCAGCCCAGCCCTCCCCTCTCAGCAGAATCACGACCTACCCGATGAGCTGCTTCCGCAAAGCCAGAGTCTCCTGGCGGCTGCGTGGCTCCGCGCTCATGGCTGCCCAGGAGTGTGGAAAAAGGATCCGTAGAGATAGGATGAAGATGCCACTTGTAGTGGCAACCTGATTTTCCTGGAGGAAGGCTTTCCGGGTTCCTTGTGAGGCTCTTCCCCTGCTAGGGGAGGCGGAAGTGAGAGCTGCCTATAGGAGACAGCGGGGGGAAATAGGGTTGGGCAGCGGCTTCTCCGCCCCGGCACCACAGGCAGCGACAAAGAAAGGAAGCTGAGGCACTTTCAGTTTTTTATTCTCTTGTGTGAAATGTGATCTTTTTTGCGTTCCTCCCTCGCCCCCCCCTCAGCCAATGCAGCCTGTTATCTAAAAGTCGCGGTTGGGGGTGGGGCGTGCGTTAGAATGGCTTTCGTGCAGCCCACGAAGTTAAGCTACAGAGGAGGAATAAATAATAAAATGACGAGGTGGGGATGAGGCCGGTTCGAGTTCGCAGTCAGGCACAGGCGGCCATCCCTTGTGCAAGGTTACCTCTGTAAGATTGCAGCAAAGGCCCAGCCACGTAAACGGCTGTGTTCAAGGTCTACTCGCAAAGCCTCTGCAGGAGCTGCGATGATAGCCGAGAGTTCATCGGCCCCGCTCCGTGCACGAGCTGAAGCGAGGAATCCGCTCCCGCGTCTGGCCTGAGCAGCGGGGGTTACTGCAACGCCCTCTAGTGGGCGCGCGGCGGAACTTCCTCGGCTGGGCTGCAGGCAACGAAGCCCCAAAGAGCAGAGTCCGCGCTCTGCGGCTCTCGCAAGGGCAGCGTCAGAAAGCCGCTTAAGAGCCACGCAGTGAGGCAGTTTAGTAGCCGGGGTTCCCATCCCGGCGCGATTCAATGGGCGCTGCTTCCCCCTCCCCAACATTGGCGTGCCGGGAAGCGCTTCACCCGCTGAATTGCTGTGCCCAAGAAGCAGCTGCCGTTGTCGTCCTTGCAGCGCTTCATCCTCCAGTTAGTTTTCTGGCATTTTGGAGCTCGACTTAACATGGAAGGCTCTTAACATGTTGAACTGAAAGTTTTTGTTGTTCATAGAGATTAATGTTTGTCCGACTCCGCTTATCAAATGTCAAATATATTTTCTGCAAAGCTTTCCAGTTCATAATGTATGTATGTATATTCATTATACAATCCAATGTAAATATTTTGGATTATGACAGTGGGATTTACAAACTTGTATTTGAAAGTAAGAGTAAGGTGAGACTATACTGTAGTGAGAAAATGAATTTGAATAAATCCAGTTTTTTTTGGTAATGGGACTATTTTTAAGTAACTTTTTAAAACTATTGGTCTGATTAGTGCAACAACTTACTTTAATTTGAAAAAATAATGAAACTAATTTGAATTCAAATGCTTTGATTGTTTTATAGCTCTGGTTAGGGATGTTGCAGGTATATAATTCACAACACAGTAAAAATCTGTACAAGAAGCAGTTTATTCTAAAATGGTTCAAATATCAAGTCTTACTACAAATCAAAGCACAAAACAATGGGAACACTGCCAAACTGTGCAGTGCCTGTTGTAAAATTTACAAAACAGATCAGTACAAGTCTATATTTTTATTCAATAATTCATAATACTGTATTAATGCCTTCATTTTAAAAATAGTTGTTCCCTCATAGTACAACTAAATATAGCAGTTGTTCTGGCTTGTACGTGTTAGAAATTTTACATAAAGTTGTAATCAATGACAACTAAACATGTCTGTTGCATAAATATTCCCTTCCAACTTTAAGCTATACATTTTATTGAAGCTCAGAAGAGTATTTCAATATAAAGCATGTAAAATACATTCCACAAAATTCTTCATGAAAGAGGCATAATTCTCAAAGCCCTTTTACTTAATACTTACTGAATGAGATTATTTGCATGAAAATGAGACTTCTATGCGCAGTTTGTAATACCTGACACTACCTTGGGTAATTAGGGGTCTGTCAACCTCTTCATTTGCACATTCATACAGCTTCTATATATACTTCCTGAATAAGAGTTTTACTGAATATAAAACACAAGTTGTATTATGTTGATCTTTGCTTAGAACCTCACTTAAAAAGTAGAAGATACGCAGTGCAACTGCTTTTTTGGGGGATTGTCCTATGCTCTCACTTGAAGTCAAGGGCACTTGATTTACTAGGACTCATTCTGATACACAGTTATTGTAGGTGTTCAGCATACTGTAAAACAGGGGGCAGCAAGTGGAGGCACCTGGGCCAAATCCAGGCCCCTGACAGATACTGCAGTTGTCAATGTAGAGGTGAAAGGGGTATGCAGAAAGTGGCATCCGTGACAACAAAACTTGATAGCCGTTGCTTCATTCCCCACTCTTAAAGTTGGCCTGCAGGGAAAATCTTACTGTATGTGGAGCAGTGAATTACATTGTTCACTGTAGTTCAGCTTTTGCCTGTGCAATGAGTAGCAGTAATTTGTCTTAAAACTTGAGCAACTTGGGCACCAGTGGGTTTAAACTACTATTACTCCACATTTTTTACAGCAAAACATTGAATTAGACAAGAGGCAGAGCCAAACTATATTTACAGTTGCAGCAATATATATTTAAAATGCCAATTTAGAAGTAGACTGAAAATTTTGACAGTATCGCTTTTCAGTTCTGTGGCACAACATTCTGTTGAGATAAACGCAGCATGATATAGCAAAGGTGAAATACTTTCAAGTTTTATCTCTTTAAGTGGAAGATATTTAAGCCTGTGCATTATGCTTAACTCTACCATTTAATTTTGATTAGATTATGCCTGCTTATTACACTGATTTCAATTATAATTTCAACTCGGCAGAACTGTGCGCTTCACACCCCACCTAAAATGTAACAATAAAATCAAGGTCAACTACTGAATCTTAGGAATGCTTTCCAATTCAACTGTCTGCTTTGCCAAATGAACAATATATGTGAATGCAGTTTATTCAGCATGCAAAAATACATCGCTTAGGAGGCAATAGTGAATAAATGTCGGTTATTGTATCCTGATACTGATCAATCACTTTGCTGGATATAACTTTGGAAATCAAACCCACCTAGAAAATGAAAATTAGCCGTTTGCAATCAAATTATGGAAGGGTTTTGGTGCCATATAGTGCAAACCTTCACTTTTTTAAGGTATAAAGTTGAAAAATTAGAAAATTCTCAAAAACGGAAAACAACATGTATTGAAAATCTTGAATGCTGACTATTCTTTGTATTTCCATTCAAAATAAGAGCAATTTAAAACATAAAACAAAATTGTCTTTATTTCACATACTAAACAGATTGGTGCTTTTGAAAGCATATCAATGTCCTCCTATATAAAGAAGCCACATTGATAATCTTCAATGTTTTAAAATACTGTGCTGGTTAAAGATACCAAATCACTACTATTCTGATGGCTAGCAGTGATTTGGTGATCTTAACTGTATTTATGCACAATAAATAATGCATTTCTATTAAAAAGGAATTACCTAATTCTCTTCAGGGCTTTAAAGCTGTTATTTCCCACAATTCCTAATGCTACAAAAGGTGGTGCTAAGAAGCATTTTAAATGAACATCTAAAGCAGGAGTTACAGGATCTTTGGCTTTTCAGATGTAAAACTACAACTCCCATCAGCCCTAGTAAGCACTGCCAATGGCTAGTGGTGGTGGGAGCTGTAGTTCAGCAACATCTGGAGGGCCAAAGGTTCCCCACTCCTGATCTGAAGTATGTCTTTAACTGAATAGAAATGGATCAAACCACAGTAGTACCTCGGGTTAGACGCTTCAGGATACAGACTCCGCTAACCCAGAAATAGTACCTCGGGTTAAGAACTTTGCTTCAGGATGAGAACAGAAATTGCACGGCAGCAGCGGGAGGTCCCATTAGCTAAAGTGGTACCTCAAATTAAGAACAGTTTCAGGTTAATAACAGACCTCCAGAACAAATTAAGTTCTTAACCCAAGGTACCACTGTACTGTATCTTGGTGCTGGTGTGTAGAAATTTAATGCAGAAGCAAAAGCTTCCGATTCTTCCTTGCAGCTGTGCTGGAGGACAAAGGGAAGAGAGGGAGGGGAATAGCATGACTTTTGAACCAGGCCAGTACCTGCTGCCACCACCAAAATAAATGATATGCAGACAAAATGTGCAGTTCTGAAGCATCCCATACAGGAGTCCCATTGCTAATATATTCAGTGAATTCACTCGGACATGCATTCCATGTGGTATAGATTTAGGATTGAACTATGAAGCTTAGGAGCAGGTCTTGGGCAACTCACAATCCTTTAACTTACCTCATAACAGGAGTGCCAGCTTAGCCCCGTGACCATGGGTGCCCAGGACTGTGGTTGCCATGTAGCGTGCATGGCCCTGGCACCAAAATTTGTGGGTGCCCAGCCCCTTATGGGGAATTTTGGAGTTTGCACCTATGCCTCATAAAGTTGTTATATGGACTGAATGAGATAATGCTATGCAATCTTTTAAATTACTTATTATAGTTATTTCCATATTGCTTAGAGGTTCTTGGAGGAAGGGAAAGAAAAATACGCAGTTGCTAACAATAGATGATGCGGAGTCACATTTTATAAGGAGTCTCACTTTGGTGCTGTCTACATTTGAAGAAATGACTGTTGCTGAAGGTTGCTCTTTCTATACAAATATGTTATCACCAAACAGTTTGCCAAGGACTCACAAATAAAAATGGGTTTAATGCGCTAATGAACAATGTATCTGTCTCCACTTGTATGTGCCCACTTCTTGCATAAATATATGTTATTGTGGCACTAATGAGTTTTTTTAAAGAGAGTTCAGAAATGAAAAGTACTTTTAAATATTTCTTCTGGATTTTGTTTTTCCAGCGCTCCCACTGACATAAAGAGAGAGTGGTGAAGAGGTAATTTGTCTATTTTCTAAAAAAAGAAAAGAAGAGAATAGTATAGCCAGTATTAAATTTCATAAGCAGTGATCCAGAAGGGCATGGATGCATGTGGCCTTTTTTTTAGTATTCCCTCACATAAACTTTGCCCCCCTCCCCGCCAAAGCCAGTAAATTACTAACTGAACTTCCAAAATTGAAAACAATGAGGGGATTTGGCACAAAGTTTTTAAAAGAAATGGAAGGGTTTTTTTTTAAGCAGCAGGTCCACCTGCATCTGTCTTAACTAGGGCTATAATTGTGCATTATTACTATTGTCACACTACCACATACACCTGCTAAGGATGACATTAACAGAATGGCAATTAGATAGATATACAGTATACTCAGCAAACACTACAGACTGCAGGGAAATATTTTGCCAGGAGATAAGATTTGGAGGAAATGATATGCTATGGAGGAAGAAGCCCATGGACTTGCTACTGGTTTTTGCCACCTGTAAAAGAGTATTATATGCAGAAAATGAAGCTATGCACACAGCTGTTTGACTTTCAAGGAAGCCTTGAAAGCTAGTCTTTTGTATGGAAGGTAACAGCATTTCAATTGACAATTTTAAGTATCTAATTTCTTTCTTAAGTCAGTGTAGTTTATCTTCATTTACACAACAGTCTAATACAATTACTGAGCAAAATGCCACAGGGACATTAGAAATCATACAATAAAGCTATATTATATGTTACCCAAGTAGTTAACAAGTGAAGCAGTGTTAACTTTATAGTCTATTTTTGTGTGTATAGTATGCATCTTCTACCATGTGAAGAATTGTACACTTTAAAGCATTAACTGCAGTTTTTCTAGAAGACTTTACAAGTAGTAATAATAATAGAAATAATATACATTATTGCTAAAGATTCAGAGGATAGCAGTCCAGAACCCCTCTTCTACCTTACACTAACGGAGAGCACCATGCCATCGTTACACATGTGAATTCTGATCAGTAACGCGAACCAGCACTTTGGAATAGAATTACATCCCATCTCTGGGAATGAGGGCTTTAACTCTGAATTAGGATGAAGCCAATTAGCACCAACATAAAACGGGAGAGGGAAATCCAGGCTTCCTAGGTTTTGTTCAAACCTCCAAGTATTATGTCCCTTGGTTCCTATAAACGTGTGAGCTTTCATCATAGTTTCGTGCCTAGTTGATCATTGTCACCGCTTGCTGGTGTTCAGACAAACATGGTGCTGAGGAAACTGTCATATAAGGCCTTAGCTAAATGTTCAGAGGCGAAAGGGTTCAAATGCTTCCATGAAGCTGTAACCTCTTTCCACAAGTCAACATTGCTCAGACAGTTCTGCAGCTGCTCCCAACTATGCTTGCCAACTCATAGAGAGCTGCTGTGCTTTTAACAGCTGTGAGACGGAGAGAGGACCAAGGAAAACAGTTTCTGCTATCACAGTGGTCAGACCAGCAGGACCAGATGAACTTTTTCTTGCCCTACTTTCTTGCCCTATGGAAGACATTGGTGCTCTTCAGAGCCAGGAGCCATTAACTCCACTTCTGCTGCTCTCCCTATTTATCTCAGTACCTTCCAAGCAATATACTTCTATCTAACATGTTTTGTAGCCCTAACTTCTTAGGCAGCATGCCTCCTGGATGCTCAGTCTCCTTTTAAGATTCAGCAATCCAAGTATCTAACCAGCACCAAAACATCATTGCCAGAACCTTTCTATACTCATTGTATACTTGTGAAACATTTTAGTTAACATGGCCTTTTAAATAAAAGATTCGAAACCTAGAGCGTGAAGACAGTTTTGCCAGTGTGGTGTTTGACAGTGGAAGCAAACCGGTGGAAGCTAACCCGTATCCTTCCAAATGCTGTTGGACTCCAGCCCCCATCAGTCCTAACTTGAGATGATGGGGTTGCAGTCCAGCAACATCTGAATGGCTACAGGCTCCCCATCCCTAAAGTAAACAAAGAGTGTGTATGTGATCCCATTGGCAGCACAGCAACAAGGGGGTATAGAGCATTATATAGTTGCATAAATGGGTGAACAGGTTTGGCTGTGCTGCTTGAAATAAAATTGATTATTACTACAAATATAGGTTCAAGGTAGGCTATGTATGGAGATGCTTAGGTTCTTGCAATTAGTAAGCTATTGTTCAATATACCAATGGTAAATATGCAGGACAATATACAGGATACTCCACTAGCAGTATTTTCTCCTCTTATTTGTGCTCATACCCACAATCCACTGGCACTAGCTACATTCCAATCAATTGCTAGAGTTCCATGCTTTTTGTAGCCATCGTGTTTTGATTTGGCCAGAAGTTCTCAAGCACACTAAAGAAATGTGCCTGTTCTCACTTTATGCTTTGCTGTAAGGGGTCACTGATGTAACCCTGGTACACCTTTGTTTGCTGCATAAAATATGGAGATTCTCTTAGACACCTTTACTTTGGAGAACTGAAACTGAAAGAGTTGTTTCCATGACCAAGTAAGTGACCAAACGATCACTGATGCTATTATTGAACTCCTGCGATTCTGACCACAGGTAGTTTTATTTGGGAGGTGCTTACACACCAATGAAGATACTCCTCCTAGAGTTATGTACTTGGTTCTGCATATGGGAGTGGGGGAGCAAAGTACAAAAACAGAGCTCCAGTTTATCAGTATTGATATGGCAAGCCCTGCCAATTCAGGGAAGCAAGCACTGGACTTCATACAGGAATCCCTTCCCAGTTTGCAAACGTGAGTTGGCACTCATGGACTGTGGCTATGGAAGAGGTTTTAAATCAGCACTGGTGTTATGCTCCAAATCTGTAAAACTGAGATGAACATTGTACTGTTTCCTCTGTGTGTGTGTTTTTTGTGTGTGATCTGTATGGTATGTGAGGCACTACAAGTTTTTCCAATTCCGTAGTAATTACAAAAGTTCCTGAAGAGAATCAACCCGCTTTAAGTCACAGATTGTAGAATGCTAAGCAGAGGTTCTCCCGGCGACAAAGTTTTCTACATGTGGAAAAAGCCACTACAGATAACAGAGGTGATCATAACGACCAAGAACGTAACTGTTTTCTTCAAGGTGGAGGTATGTAGCAGCATGTGTGGTTATGTTTGTGTTGCATTTCCGGGTTGGAGCTTCCTCCTACATTCATCCGTAAGCCACCGTTTGTCTCATTTCTAAGGCTGCAACTTCTTTTTCTTTTTCATTTTCTCCTCTGTTTCCATCTGTGACTATGTGCAACAGAATTGCAGAGTTGAAAGCCATCGGTTGAGAAGAGGGGAAGTTCCTTCTCCCATGCAATAAGGCACACAAGGCACACTTTCTCAGTGCTGTTATTCCACACGGTAGTGTTAGCAGCAAGTAACAATCATTCCAAATTATTTCAGAGCGTCCAGTTATAAAAATAGTTGTTGGTTATGTACGCTTGTCCTATGGGCCTTGGAAACGTTTATATCTTTTAAAATCCATACATGAAAACATCCAGTATAAAAAAGATCAATATATTACTGTTGAAGAGTTATTGTTTTTTTGTGACTTCCCCCCTCTTTTTTGTATAAAAATTAGAAAAAGATCAAAATATATCACACTATTATTTACACAGTCCATGCTTGGAGGATCACTGTAAAAGAACACAAACATGTTTTTTTTTTAAAAAAACACACACACGGACATAGCATGCACCGCATTCTCATCTACTGCAAGACAGTGTTTGGAACTATTTGGTGACATTGCTGACTTCGATCATTTATCATCATCATCATCATCATCATCATCAATTGCATGGTTTAAACTCACTAAAAGCGCAATCTTAAATGAGGATGGGGAGGGAGGAACGTAGACAACTATCCACTTTTTCCAAAGCTGTACCAGTATGTATCATCCAAGGTGGGAGGTAGGCAATGTAATTATTCCATCTAGCAGTGCTGATTCTTTTTCTTTGATTCTTGCCATTGGGAATTTTTTTGGAGGGTGGGGAGATTAATGGGCCCAATCCCAGGGCCTCTTGAGGGAGTGAATAGATTTTGGATTCAGTTGATTGAAGGCCACCTCTGCCCTGCCTCTGCTGAGTCAATTCTGTCCCTAAAATGCTCCATTTGGGGGCCTAATACTAGCTACTGCTGGTAGAAATACCACTTGCAATAAAGGTAAAGGGACCCCTGACCATTAGGTCCAGTTGTGGAAATATATGCCTGCAACAGATCTATGTCCATATGCTTTCCTCGCTGGTAGAAAGACAGCTCCATCCTATCCTTATATTTTCCAGTCAGTAGATCTGAGGGTTAAGATTGCTCTGCCCTTGCATAATAATGCCTGACGTGTAATAATCTCTAGGTTGCTTGTGCAATCCTCCTGTTGGTTGGGACAGCTTTCCTCTCTATCATAGCTTGAAACAGAAGCACCACCCAGTCATTTGCTGCCCTCCTTTGTATATGTAGCCAAAACACTACAGGGGGAAGCTGCACAGATACTCTCAGAAAGGGTTGGCTGGACATATGAAGAGTTACAATAATAAAGAAAAAAGGCACTAGGTCGTTTTGTTTTCACCTCTCAAACAAGAGCTTAGCTAAAATGGGGAAACTGACTTCTGTACACGGCTTTATACCCATTGAAAAGTGTCATTTAGGTGTGGGGGAGCATGAAGTATTTGCAGAAAGAGTCACTGCAGCCATGGCAGCAGAGCCATTTCCCCCTGTTTAGCTGTACTGTATGGAAATCCCAAATCGATGCAGCTCTAGTATTAAAACCTGACTCAGAAAAATAACTTAAGAAGAGGGTTATGGTGAGGGCCCACTTTCACCTGCTTCTCATGGATATTGCTGCTTGCCATCACAATTTTACTGCTGTGTGATTGTGGCCTGCATTCAAGGACATTGGTTTGCCACCATCATGGGCAGCTCTGCTCTAAATTTACACTAATCTTACACACACACACACACACACACACACACGTAATGCGGACATGAAAGCAAAATGCAAAGTCAGCATTAAAATGGAACTAAAACCAGATTTATTTGCCAGGCATAGAATCAAGAAGAAAGAATCAAGCAGGATTAAGTTGGAATATTTCCTGACCAATTAATTTTAGTTATAATTTCATAAGCAAAATGCTGAGTTTTTTGTCTCTTTGGTCTAATCCCTCTATGATGGCTATATTAACATGTGGGTATTTAGCAAAGATATCTACATTTGCCTCAGTTCATTTTCTCCCCTTCCCCCCCTTTTCCTTTACAAAATAGCTCTATTATGTATTAGTTCCATGCTATTACTCTTGCTAAGCAACAATCTTAATTCAAGCCAAAGAGAAAATCTAAGGTAGGGTACAATACCTTGTGCCAACATCCTGGTACTGGTAATCCATCTGGTCCCTGCAAAAAGTGAGTAACAATTTTGTATTCTTGGAAAGCACCAAGTGAATCGTAACAGCAACACACACACACAAACACACACACACACACACCTTCATTTATAATGGATCTGCAATACATACCATTACCATACACATATTGGAAATATCCATGCAAAAACCATGTGCTGTGTTTGAAAAGTAGGTATGTAGGAACAAATCACATTCCATGTATAAATTTCACAAATAAAATAATTACTCGAGTTCATAAACAATTGCTTAAAAAATTCACCAGCTCTTAAAGCAAATTTAGTTCTTTGATTTTAAGATGTTTTGTTTTATGCTGTAATATAAGTTTGAGGAAGGGAGGAAAGAGCTATACAAGGGTAAACTCAATACAAATATAAGTAAAATTATTTCAGGCAATCTCTCAGACAGTGTCTCTAAGCTCAACTCTGTGACACAGGAGACTGCCTGGTGAATGGTTGTCTTTCAAAATGGGAAATACATTGTCAATGGACAAGCAGAGGCATGAACATCTTCCCTACCTATCCTAGGTGAAGCATTCTTTGCGTATTATCCATAGTGTTTTCAGGTTTAGTTTCTGCCTATCAATTGTAAAAGACTTTCCTTGCTCGCAAAGCATTTTCTTTCTTGCGACTCAGCTACACAGGTCAATTCATAACGTTAACAACACATTATAAAAATGTGACACTAGACGGTGCTGTAGAGCAAAATCTAAAGTCAATGGCAGATTACCTTGAGACCTTTCCCCCAGCACCGCATAGCATTTTAACAGCATTTTTTATATCTGTATAGATCCAGCAATGCTCTTGAGTGGGGTGGAATAGGCTCAC